>NW_022196915.1:56224069-56235889 GCF_008632895.1 Mastomys coucha
GAAATTTGTTGACTGTCATCCAATGGTCTCTCTAATTTGGTAATTGGAGAAATGGGTCCAATATTGTAAATCTATATACACTTTCAGCTTATTTATTCGTGATAGTGTCTGGCTGTGTACAAGATAAGGGTCTTGAAATCTTGCTTCTCCTGTCTCAGCCTCTCTATTAGTAGTATTGTTTATTTCATGTTTTTACCCTATACTACGGTTTTCAGAACAACTTACATATTTTAAAAGTATTTATATACCCAAAAGAAACATAGACAATTAACTAGGGAGGTGGCTTGAAAGAGAACAACAAAGAGTGAGACTGAACACTTTGTTTGACGTTTGTAACTCTTGTATCAAGTTTGAAGAAGAGGACTTTACAAGTTACTCTTTCTCTGAGATGAATGCTTTTCCAAATTATCACAGCTAATGAACCAAATTCTTAACCTCACCTAATGTCTGTGCCACCCTCCAAGCAGAACCATTGTTCACTGAAACAGTTGGTGAAATACTTTATGGATAGACTATCTTAATACATACACCATTTCTTAAATGAATGTAACCTGTTCTCTGTGGGCTGAGAATAAAGTCACTCACTCAAGTCAAATAGCTTTGACCATAGCAGGATCTGAACCCAAAAATCGAGCCTACAATTCATTTCTTGGTGCAGCAGAACTGTCAACTCTCAGCTTAGCTACTATGGAGGTAAAATCCTTTGGTGATGTGAGTGTCATTGAAATACAGCCTTATTATAATGAAATCCAATCTCTAAAAATTGTTCTTATTTTGGGCTTGTACCACAGTAAGAGCCAAGATTTTAAACTCTACTAAATACAAAACAAACAAACAAAAAGACTTTATATATTTATGTTCATTTAAGAAAATACTAGTAGTGATGTATTATTTTTAAGTATACACTTAATATGTTTGGAGTTATTTAAAATTTATATTGAGAAAAATGTATTTTCACTATTGCTGTAGACGAGCATCTACATAAGACTTAAATTGATTTTTGTTTTATATCAAACAACTTTTATAATACTTATTTTTATTGTTATAATATTTTATAAATTTTAAGGAATATGACAAAAAAAGATATTGTAGGTATTGAAGGGGGGGTCTCTGGGAGGAGTTGGGGTACAAAAGGGAAACAAGAATGTGATTTAATTCTATTTACTTAAAATATGTTTTTAAATGTTAACAAATTCAGATAAAGTTAAAAAAAAAAAAAAGAAAGAAAGAAAAGCAGCTCATTTTCAGGAGGAATGTCTGTGAGGTACAGAAATAGGTTTCCCCTTCATGGCAATAGGCCACCAAACTCTGTTCTTCTCAGTTCCTGGCTTTGCGCACAAACATCATCCAATTACACTCATTCCCATCAGTTGTAATGATGCAGAATTCTAGGACACCACTGTGGTATATCTTCCAGACTTGGTTAACTGCCTTGTCTGTCCACTCCAATACTTCCAAGGAGTGACTCTGCTCACCAATTAGAGGCCCAAAGCAAGTCGGCACATACACCAACATCTGTTCCCACAATGGACTGGCGGAGAACGAGCTGCCTTGGGAGGGATAGTCTTGTTTTGCTCTCTATTGGTGTGTCAGGAACAAAAGTCACTGGTCTATGATCAGGGCAATCTATGGGATAGGCTCTCACAAAGAGTACACCAAATGGTAAGCAAGGTTGCCATGCTTGTATTGGAGTCTTCCATTTGCAGTGAAGATGGTACAAAAGACAAGCTGTCTGAGGGATACATCTACATGACCTGTCCCCATGGCAAACGTGATGGAAGAGACACCACGGGTTCTAGGCTAAGACCAAGTTCATGGAGGGAAACAGATTCTAGGGAAGCCAGGTTGTGTGAGGTAGAGAGTGCCATGCTTACAGAGTTGGTGCTCATGGCCACGGTGTGGATGGAGTCACTGAGGATACTGTCAGACATCCAATTGACCCAGTTTGCAATGTGTCTGACTATAGGAAGCTCCAGACCATTCCCATGAATAGGTATCACACCACCGGGTCCTACAGCGTCTGCTGTAAGGTTGTTGCTCACAGAATCCACAGAGAGAGGTTCACGACTTCTGGAGCCATTTAGGATTTGGGAATGCTCTCCTGTAACACCATCCATTGTAAGCTCCTCTGCCATTCCACCTGTGGAAATTGGGCTGGTAACCCTAGAAACATTCTCCTTAGTGATTGTTGTGTCCAATGTTATTTTGTAGCCATCATTAGGAGGAAGACTTTGGGCACCATGTGTGCTTACAGAGTGAGAGTTTATGGAAACAATGTTCTAACCCAACATTTCTTTCCTTTCTTTCTTTTCTTTTCTTTTTTTTCCAAGACAGGGTTTCTCTGTATAGCCTTGGTTGTCCTGGAACTCACTCTATAGACCAGGCTGGCCTCAAACTCAGAAATCTGCCTGCCTCTGCCTCCCAAATGCTGGGATTAAAGGCATGCACCACCACCGCTTGGCAAAGATTTATTTATTTATTAAATGTAAGTACACTGTAGCTGTTTTCAGACACCCCAGAAGAAGGAGTCAGACCTTGTTATGGATGGTCGTGAGCCACCATGTGGTTTCTGGGATTTGAACTCAGGATCTTCAGAACAGTCGGTGCTCTTAACCACTGAGCCATCTCTTCAGCCCCTAATCCAATATTTCCATTGACCTGAGAGGGATCTAGTGTTGAAGGGTTGTTGGTGATAGATAATGCTGTATTTCCATCAACATTTATAGAGTTGGGGTGGATATACTGAGGAGGTGGTCTGTCAGCTAAATAAGATAAAAATGCCAGGTTGAATGGTTCTAGGTGGTGGAGGTAACTCACACCTTACTCCCCGATCTCCAGTGCCCATGGGGAGTGTCAGAGACAAGGCAGAAGGCGAGAGTTCAGGGAGGGACCCAGATTTGGAGTTGCCACTGGAAGTCCTGGGGCAGGGATGGCACTGTGAGAAGTGGCAGCCAAACCCAGGTGACTTCTTGAGACTGGCAGGGCATTGCTCACAGAGGATGAAGACAACTGCTCTATCCCCACTGGACTCAAGTTCCTGTTATTCATCCTGCACGTCCAGTGTAGGGGCCGGTTTCTGATAGCTGCACGCTGGGGCCGGTGTCACATGCTACCACATCCTGCCGGTGGCTGTGCCTGCCAGCACAGCCCGACTCTTCAGACGTCAGTCCTGACGCTCTTGCCTCCCGGGCCCCACCCAGTCAGGCCCTCAGCTTTCACAGAACGGCATCCTCAGGGGAGGTTTCTGGCTTCTCAGCCACTTGGAGCCATTTCCAACACATGCTACCTGCTAAGATTACATCAATATCAGATAAGCAATTTAAACAGACCTAAAAGCTCTGAAATAGAAGCAGCCATTTAAACAAACAAACAAACAAACAAACAAACCAGGACCAGATGGATTAAGCACAGAATTCTACCAAACATTCAAAGAAGAATTAATTCCAATACTCCTCAAATTCTCAAATTAGTTCACAAAATAGAAACAGAAGGAACATGGCCCAATTCACTTTTCACCCTGATGCATAAACCACATAAGGACCTAACAAAGAAAGAATTACAGAACAATTTCCTTTAGGAACATAGATGCAAAAATACTCAAATACTTTCAAACTAAGTCCAAGAATACATAAAAAAAGATCGTCCACCATGATCAAGTAGGCTTCATCCCAGAGATACAAGGATGGTTCAACATACATAAATCAATAAATGTAATTTACCATATAAAAAGCCAAAAGACAAGAAACATCTGATTGTTTCATTACATGCAAAAAAGGTCTTTGATAAAATCCTACACCTCTTCATTATAAAGGTCCTAGAAAGGATAGTGATTCAAGGGGCATACCTCAACAAAATAAAGACACTTCAGCAAGCTCATGGCCAGCATCAATACAAATGGAGAGAAACTCAAAACAATTCCACTAAAATTAGGAACAAGGCAAGATTGTCTTGAAGTCTTAGCTAGATCAATAAGGCAAATGAAGGAGATCAAGGGGATACAAACTGGAAAGAAAGAAGTGAAAGTATCTTTATTTGCAGATGATATTGTAGTATGCATAAGTCACCCTAAAAATTCTGCTAGAAAACTCCCATAGCTGGTAAACACTTCCAGCGAAATAGCAGGATAAAAAATTATGCCATGAAAATCAGTAACCCTTCTATGTACAAATGACAAATGGACTGAGAAAGAAATCAGAGAAACAACACTTTTAAAATAGCTTCAAATAATATAAAATATCTTGGAGGTAACTCTAACCAAGCAAGTGAAAGACTTGTACAGTAAAAAGTTCAAGTTGTGGAAAAAGAAATTGAAGAACATATCAGAAGATGGAAAGATGCCCATGATAAGCAGGATTAACAGTAAAAATGGCCATCCCATCAAAAGCAATATACTGATACAATGCAATCCCCATTCAATTCTAACACAATTCCTCACAAATCTTGAAAAGATAATTTTCAGCTCCATATGGAAACACACACACACACACACACACACACACACACACACACACATTAAAAAAAAAAAAAAAAAGGAAAGCTAATACAATCCTGAATATTAAAAGAACTGTGGGAGGTATTACCATCCCTGATGATTTCATCCCTGATGATTACTATAGAGCTGTAGTAATAAAACCAGCATGGCATTAGCATAAAAACAGACACATTGATCAATGGGATCAAATTGAAGAGGCAGACATAAACCCATAGACCTACAGACACCTGGGTTTTTTGTTTGTTTGTTTGTTGAATAAAGGAGCCAGAATCACAGACTGGGGAAAAAGACAGCATCTTCAACAGCATGGTCAAACAGGATGGCTACATGTAGAAGAATCCGAATAGATCCATACTTACCACCCTTGACAAAACTCAAAATGGATCCAAGATCACAACATAAATCCAAATACACTGACTCTGATAGAAGAGAAAGTGGGGAATAGCCTTGAACTCACTGGCATGGAAGGAGACATTTTGACCAGAACACTGATAGCACAGGCACTAAGTTCAACAATTAATAAATGTTTCCTTATGAAGCTGGGAGGCTTCTGCATGGCAAAGGACACCATCATTTGAAGAAAGCAGCAGCCTACAGAATGGAAAAGATTTTTGCCAACTACATATCCAATATAGGGCTAATATCCCAAATATATAAAGAACTTGAGAAACTAGATATCAAGAAAACAAATAATCCAATTTAAAACTAGGGCACAACCAGGCAATGGTGGCACACACCTTTAATCCCAGCACTTGGGAGGCAGAGGCAGGTGCATTTCTGAGTTCGAGGCCAGCCTGGTCTACAGAGTGAGTTCCAGGACAGTCAGGGCTACACAGAGAGACCCTGTCTCGAAAAAAAATAAAAACAAACAAACAAACAAACAAACAAACTGGGGCACAGAGCTAAACAGAGACTCCTCAATGAAGGAAACTGGAAGGGCTGTGAAACATTTAAAGAAATATTCACCATCCTAGCCATCAGGGAAATGCAAATCAAAACTACTTTGAAATTTCATCTTATACCTGTCAGAGTGGCTACGATCAATAAAACAAGTGATGGCTCATGCTGGTGAGGATGTGGATTAAGGGCAACACTCATTCATTGCTGGTGGGAGCAAACTTGTACAGCCTCTTAGGAAATCAGTGTGGTGGTTTCTCAGGAACATGAGAATTGGTCTACCTCAAGATAGAGCTATGCTACTCTTGAGCATATCCCTAAAGGCCACTTTCATCCCTCCACACAGGCACTTGCTCAACCATATTTGTTGCTGCTCTATTCATAATTAGAATTGGAAACAACCTAGATATATCTCAACAAAAGAATTGATAAAGAAAATGTGGAACATTTACACAGTGGAGTACTACTCAGCTGTTAAAAACAATGACATCATGAAATTTGAAATTACATGACAGAACTAGAAAAAAATCACCCTGAGTGAGGTAACCCAGACCCAGAAACACAAACATGGAATGCATTCCTTTATATATGGATATTAGCTATTAAGTCAATAACAATCAAGCTACATACAATCCATAGAACCACAGAGGTTAGGTATAGGGTAAGGGATTGGAGACTACGTGTAGATAGTTGTTACTTCTTTTTTTTTTTTTTTTTTTTTTTTAGGAAAAGGAAATATAATAGTTATGAATGGATGGAGAGGTCTGGAATAGGAGGATCAATAGGGAAGAGGAAGGGAGACGGAAATGAGATATGGAATACAGGGAGGGACAGCTAATATTAAGGACCATTTGAGGGGGGAGGTATGAAAACTCTATACATTAGAAGCTTCCTAAAATACATACGAATATGAAGGCAATTCAAGTGAAATCACCTAATAATGGGGGAGGTAGAGTCCTAACTAGCCATCTCCTGTCAACATATGAAGCTGCCGCCACTGCAATTGAGTTATATCTAATTGAGATGTTGACCAAAGGGGTCCCACAGGTCTCTTCAAATAATCCAGGCTGTTGTCAACACTATATAGGTTTTGCTCCACAAACTGACAGCAAGATCCCATTGCTGAAACCAACACCTACATAGCTCATTTGAACACTGAGAAGTCCAATTGTACCTACATAGAGTTTCCACCTACATGCTAGCATCTTTTGTAGAGGAATTTTAATCCAAAAAAACATGGCTGCTCTGGCAAGGGATCACATCCAAAGATCTTCTAAGTCTGTGTGATCTAATTGGACTACAGACACCCTCTTCATATGCACCTTTAATCTTAAACAATGATATACAATTAAGGGACAGACAAAATGACAAATCAGAAAGATTTGACAGAATGAGTCAGAGGTAGAATATGGCCAACTCTGAGGAGAGAGAGAAAGAGAGAGGGGGAACAGATAGAGACAGACAGACAGGCAGGCAGGCAGGCAGGCAGGCAGGCAGACAGGCAAGCAGTTAGTTAGTTTTACCAGGACAGTTTTACAGAGACAGGTGAGCTTATTCAGCATTAAGCCTCTGAGACAATTACCTCTGGAAAATAAGTTATTTTTTACAGTCTTTTGTACAAGTCTGAATGCTATCAAAGGAGAAAGAAACACCAACCCAACCACAAACCCTTTGCTCTACAATGGTGTCCAGCCTGCAAGATATGCTAGAGCAATGAGAGAGGAAAAGCTGTGGGAGTGACCAATCAATATCTGATTTGATTTAAGGCTCATAGCACAAAATGGAATCCGTACCCAACACTGCTTGGATGACCAAAAGCCAGAGACTAACTAGCACAGAGGCCTGGGGTAAATACTACTGTTTTTACAAAATATTACTGTTCAAAAAAAAAAAAAAAAAGACTCCTAATGACATTGTGTGACCCTCATAGATCAGTGTCTTGCTTGTCCATATTTTATCATCATATCCTCCTGGAGCAGCTGGGAACAAATACCCACAGCCAGACATGATACAGAGAGCGAGAGACCTCAGAACAACCAACTTCTAAACTGGATGTCTCTATCAAACCCTCCCTTCAGGGCTCAGGTGACCCCTCAGAAGATGAGGTGGAAACAAGCAGAGGGTGTTACCCTCCTGGTTTGAGGCCTGCCTCTCATAGCCACACTTCTCTGCCCATCTCCTGCTATTTGCCACGCCTCCAACCTGGTTCCAGTTACATTTGGAAGCTCCACCTCCGCAGAGAAAAAAGGAAGTCGCTGATTGGACTGACATGCTGACGTACTTGGGGGTGTGGTTTTGCCTGACTTATTCTACCTGTTGGTGGGAACAAAGGTATTCATTAAAGATTCAAGATGGCTGAGTGATAAAGGCTCCTGTCTAGTGTTTTAAGGTACCTTCCTCGTGGGTAGGTATAATGTTGGCCATCTTATCTCTTCCTATCTCCTTCTGTCTCCTCTTATCTCTTTCTAACTTCATATTCCAGGTAACCCACTGTTTTAACATTGCTGCTGGACAGTAACAAGAGGGGATGGAGAATCAAGAAAACAAGGCCCCCTGAATCAACATGATCACGTGAGTTCACAGAGACTCATGAGCAGACATACCAGGCTGGCACAGGGCCTGCTTCAAGAGATGACTCAGTGGCTAATGGTACCGCCTCCAGGCCTGGTAACGTCAGTTTGAACCTTGGAACTTAAAATGATGGAAGGTGAAAACCAATTCCTATGAACTGTCTCCTACTATCACACGTACCCTGTGGCATATGTATGTATGTATGCAACACACACACAAATAAATGTAATAAAAATGTTAAAGCTACAACAAAGGTTGTCCTATGTGACCAAGAAATCTCACTAGCAGGTATGTACTCAGATAATAATATTTAATATTGATTTTTTTTAATACTTTCCTTCCAAAGTTGAGAATAAGACAAGCATGCCAACTTTAACCATTTCCTTTTAATGTTGTACTAAGGAGTCCCAGCCAGGGCAATTAAACAAGAAATATAACTAAAAGACATTAAAGACTGGAAAAGGAGAACCAAGATGTTAGTTACAGACAAAAGGATTGTCTGCATACAAAACTCTAATCTATAACTAGGTCATAATCTATATATACATTATATATAATATAATATACAAATGTAACAAGATCACACACTACCTGACCAGTGTGTGAAATGCAGTCATATTTACTATGTAGATGTAGCAAGCAATTTCAAAGTAACAGACTAACAACATCCAGATGTTTCAGAAACATTTTAAAAGGGTGTGTGGTACCTGTGTGGTGGTGATTATGGGGGAGAAGAATGGGAAAGTGCTGGTGTCGGGGAAGGGGTATACACCAGTGCTGGGAATGTAAATTAGGAAAACTGTGGAAGTTCTGCACAAAATGGAAAGTAGAACTCCTAAATAGCCAGAAATTTTACTCGCAGGTACAGACTCAGATCATCAAAATTGGTGTTTAAAGGTAATTTGGCTCATGTCCACACTATAAAGAGAAGGAATTCTACCATTCATCAGTGCATGGCTGGAAGTGGAGGACAGCATGCTAATGAAATAGGCCGGGTCCACCAAAGGAAAGGAATGTAGCACGGTTTATGGCCGTGGTTCTCCACCTTCCTAACACTGCCACTCTTTAATAAAGTTCCTCATGCTGTGGTGACCCCCAACCTAACACTGCAACTCTTTAATATGGCTCCTCATGCTGTGGTAACCACCCCCCCCAAAACCAAAACATTATTTTCCTTGCTTCTTCACAACTGAAATTTTGATCTTATGAATTGCTATGGAAATATCTGTTATTTCTGATGGTCTTAGGTGACCCCTGAGAACTGCTGATATGTGGTGTTGGTTACAAAATCTCCTTACCTCGACCTTGACAGTAGATTTGACTTCCAGGGTTAATCAAGGCAGTATGCAATGTCACTCACTGTCTTGTTAATCTGGGCCTGTGTTCTTGGCCAGCTCTGGCCAGCCCCAGTTACAAACACATCCCTATACACTGTCCATCTTCTTCGCCCTGGCTGTTCCCTACAGTGAATGTCTCATAGGACTCAGAAGTGAGTAATGATTCTTATCTCCTAACCCTGGGAGTATAGACCAAGCACACCCAGGAGAGGGTGCCATGATCTCACGGGCCTCACATGGGCCACTTACAGCCCCATGCACTTTCCAAATATCTCCCAAGATACATCAGCCTTTGCTCACGGGACTCCCCCTCCTCTGTGGCCTCGTGGGATCTGTGCTAAGAACACTCACCTGGAAGTCGAGCAGGCCACAGTGTCTCCAAGCAGCTTTGAGCTGCTTCTTGTAATGCTAGCATCATCTGAGCCAATCAGGGAGAAGTATGGTGATTACACAGAAGTTAAATTTTTCTTCCTTTTGAGACAGAGTCTCTATTATGTAGCTGTAGCTGTCCTGGAACTCTCTAGGTAGACCAGGCTGGCCTTGAACTCACAGAGATCCGCCTGCCTCTGCCTACCAAGTGCTGGGATTAAAGGTGTACACCACCACTGCCCGGCAAGATACAGATTCTCAACAAACTGAATACTTTATTTGGGTACCAGAAAGTTTACAGAATTATGTCAGACTTTAAGCAACATGCTTCTTTGAAAATATGCATTTCCCCCCACAAAATTTTGTTTGGGGCTGTGGTTTAAGAAGCGGACTGAGGCAAATGTGAAGACGTTTGTTCCATGACATACTATACTGGAAATCTGGAGGCCTGCAACAGATGGAAATTCAAACTCTTGTTATAATTGGTTCTTTTTTTTTTCAAGACTGAGTCTCACAACATAACTCTGGCTGTCCTGGAACTCACTGTGTACACCAGGATGGCCTTGAAATCACAGAGATCCACTTGTCTCTACCTCCTGAGTGCTGGGATTAAAGGCACCAGTACACCTGCCATGTATATGTATATGTGTATGTGTGTGTGTGTATGTATATGTGTACATATATATGTATACATATATGTATATGTATATATGTGTGTATATGTGTGTGTGTATGTATGTACATATATGTGGAGAGAGAGAGAGAGATTGATTGAGATTGTAAAATTACCAAAATGCACTGATTTGGGCAGATGAAACCATGTATTCTTTTTTGTTTCTTTGTTTTTTGTTGGTCTGGTTTGTGTGTGTGTGTGTGTGTGTGTGTGCTTTTTTTTAAGACACAGTTTCTCTGTGTAGTCCTGACTGTCCTACAACTCATTCTGTAGACCAGGCTGGCCTTGAACTCAGAGATCAGCCTGCTTCTGCTTGTGCTGAGATTAAAGGGCTTTACCACCACAGGTAAATGTGTTAATGTTCTAAACCTTATAGATACATAGATTTATTTATCTTCTGTTACTAGGGTGAGGCCATCTATTCTATCATTTCCTTTCTGGGTTCTCAGATACAAGCCTGGTAGCATACAACTGTAACAAAAGCAAATTCAAGAAGAGGAAGAGAAAAAGAGAAGGGGAGATGATGGAGACAAAAGATAAGGAAGAAGGAGGAAGGAGGAGGAGTACTCACTACTGCAACCACCTTAAAGTCCGCTCCTCCAGGGACAAAAGCTGAAACTCAAAGGTTGCACAGATTTATCTTCTGTTACCAGGGTGAATATTATATTAGTCAAAGTATGAAGAAGCAGGCAGACTTTTGAGTATTATGAGTTTTTTTTTAATAAGCATGGGCATATCCATCCACGACTTGAAAACTATAATAAATGTGTCGTGATTCTTTTTTTTTTTTAAGATTTATTTATTATTACAATTAAGTACACTGTAGCTGTCTTCAGATGCACGAGTAGAGGGCATCAGATCTCATTATAAGTGGTTGTAAGCCACCATGTGGTTGCTGGGATTTGAACTCATGACCTTTGGAAGAGCAGTCGGTGCTCTTACCCACTGAGTCATCTCTCCAGCCCCTGTGTCGTGATTCTTTAAAAAAAAAAAAAGAAAGAAAGAAAAGAAAAAGTTGTTCAGATTCTGTTGGGTGTGTTTCAAGTAGAATGGACGCACGTGATCAAGCTCCTCCTCCCTTCAGGAAGGGGCAGTGCCAACAGGAATATTCTCCCACCTAGCGCGCCGCCGCACGGAGATACCGCTAAGCACACAGTTGCCGAAACGGGAATCCAGAAAACTTTTCTAGGAGTGAGGAAACAGCCATCCGTCGTTGATTTTTGAGCTGAATCCGTGGGGTTCCGGATGAGATAACTCCAGGAAGCCTCCAGAACCCAGCATGCACACAGCTTCTGCCGCCTGGGCACATCACAGCCCCCGCCTCGGGCCCCTCCCGGAGCGCAGACCTTGGAGGAACTTCGTGATGCAAACTGTTCTGCTACTGGTGAGTAAGGCGCGACCTGAGCGCGGTGCCCGAAGCGGGGAAGCCGGCGGCGGCGAAGCGGGGAAGCCGGCGGCGGCGAAGCGGGGAAGCCGGCGGC
>NW_022196915.1:56236556-56256633 GCF_008632895.1 Mastomys coucha
GTGGTGGTGGTGGTGAGTGTATGAGTGGGGAAGGAGAAGCAGGGCGGTGTGTGTGATGTGTGTGTTACATCACTGACTTTTTTCTGCTTTCTTGGACTCTGCAACTTATTGGGCTTAAAAAGAATAAAGGGGCCCTGAACAGGTCTAGAATCTGGCCTTTTCCCGTTCTGCCAGCATGAGATTAA
Organism: Mastomys coucha; assembly: GCF_008632895.1. Classification (NCBI taxonomy): domain Eukaryota; kingdom Metazoa; phylum Chordata; class Mammalia; order Rodentia; family Muridae; genus Mastomys; species Mastomys coucha. The sequence continues at coordinate 56,236,742 of NW_022196915.1, forward strand.
GGGGAAGTCCAGTTTCTTGGAGTCCATTGTTTCTAATGTCTAATAGAGAGGCAGCACAAGTGTCTCCTTAAAGACTCTTTTTATATGTATTCTTATATTATATTATATTCATATTATTATAGCCTCATTTCCACCAGGCTGGATACAGTTCTCCACCTTCTGTTTTCATACTTCACTGTGGGGCGGGAGAGATGGTGCAGCGGGTAAGAGCACTGACTGCTCTTCCTGAGTTCAAATCCCAGCAACCACATGGTGGCTCATAGCCATCTGTAATGAGATCTGATGCCCTCTTCTGGAGTGTCTGAAAACAGCTACAGTGAACTTACATATAATAAATAAATAAAATCTTTAAAAAAAAAAAAAGAAAGAAAAAAGAAGAAATACTTCACTATTGAGGTGGAACATGCCTATGTCTGAAAGATAAATAAGTAGAATGAAGGACGGAACCAAGGTTAGGATGTGTTCAGTTAGTGCCAGGCAGCCCTGCCTATGATACTCTCTTGGCTTTACTTACTTTTGGTATCACGTCTTTCGCTATTCGGGGGTGAAAAAAGAAGAAGAAAGAAAGGGAAGAAAGAAGAAAAGAAATAAGCAGAATAGAGTTTTAAGATGAAGAGAATTCTGGATTTTGGTTACAGGACAGTGTGAACACAGCAGTACTGGCCTTTTTTGTTTAAAATGATCACGGTGTTAGTTTTACCTAATGTATGCCTGAATGCATGTAAAAAAAAAAATCTTTGCCTGTGCGCACTTAATCTTGTTTTAATTGCTGTGAAGAGACACCACGACCATGGGCAACTTATAAAGAAAACATTTAATTGGGGCTGGCTTACAGTTTCACAGGTTTAGTCCAGTATCATGGTGGGACGCATGGCAGCGTGCAGACAGACATAATGCTGGAGGAGCTGAGAGTTCTACATCTTGATGCCAGTAAAGAGACTGTGTACCATACTGGGTGTAGTTTGTGTGTAGGAGACCTCAAATTCTGCCCCCACAGTAACACACCTCCTCCAATAAGGCCACATCTCCTAATAGTGACACTCCCCATGGGCCAAGCACTCAAACACATGAGTCTATGGGAGCCATATCTACGCAAATCACCACATCCCACTTCCTGGCTCCCATAGGCCTGTAGCCATAGCTTAATGCAAAATGCACTTAGTCTAATTTCAAAAGTCTCCATAGTCTATAGTCTCAATAATGTTTAAAAGTCCAAAGTTCAAAGTCTACTCTGAGATTCATGCAGTCTCTTAACTGTTATCCCCTATAAGATAAAAATAAAAGATCACATACTTCCAGCATAAGTTGCACAGGATATACATCCAAAGCATGTGTCATCAAGATCCAGATCAAAGGAAGTCTTCCTACCTCAAGATCCTGGTCACAGATATGCCCTCCATTTCTGGATTGTAGTTCATTCCAGATGTAGTCTAGTAGACAACCCAGAATAGCCATCACAACACGAAATGACTTGTATGAGACACCATAGAATGTGTCTCGAGATCAGAGGCCAATGTCAGGTTTCAGTTCTCACCTTCTACCTCATTTGAAGCAGGATCTCTCTTGTTCATCACTGAGTATGCTGCTCGCTGTCCCATGAGCTGCTAGGAATTCTTCATCCCCACCTCCCATTCAGCCACAGGAGTCCTGGGATTGCAGATGTGTATTGTTGTACCTGGCTTTATATTGAGTTTTGGGAATCTAAAGTCAGGTGCTTGCGATTGTGTGGCAAGTGTATTATCCACGGAGTCATCTTCTTAAGTATTGACTGAATTTAAAAAAACTGGGGTTGGGGGGAGGGAAACACACACAGAAATAGCCACACCCATGATTAACTAGTCACACAGGAAACAAGATGGTATATTAGAGGATGCATGCTGTTTCTAGTTGAGAAATACTTTTATAGACTTGCCTCTAATTTTATACTCTGCACACTATGTATGTATCTAGAAACATTTTTTTTTTTTTAAACAGGAGAGAATAAAAGGCAGGAGTAGTTCAAGCTTCTATGACCTGAGCAGCTGTAAGAAGCAGAGAGGAACGTGAGCAGAAACTAGCACTGCACAGTTAGAAATGGGGAAGGGTCTAAGGGTCATGTCCTCTTAGAAGCTGGAGGGGAGGGAATGTGAGGTGGCCTTGGATGGTGAGACCCGAAAGCCACTTAAGGCAGTTCCTGCTTTGTTTCCATAGGGTGTCCTTGTTCTAGTGACAGTTGAGCCAGGCCACGGTGGCCCAGCTGACCTACAGAGATCGAAGAGGAGCACACCAGGAGGACCCTGTCCAGCAGGTACATTCTAGAGTGATGGCCAGTCTTTGTCTCTGATTCCCACCCCTGGCTCCATGATCTTGCAGTTCCCATTTCTTTTCTGACATAGATACTTATTCATCATTTTCTAAATCCAAGGTCATAAAGATTTATCTTCATGGTGTTTTGCTTGCATATTTTCTGTTTTGGTATGTTTCCAGTGAGGCATTTATTTTGAACTAATTTTTTGTGCACAGCATCAGGTAAGAGTCCAGCTTCTTATTTTATATATAGATAACCAGTTCCTTCCTTTTTTATTTTTCTTTTATTTATTTTTTCTTTTTTTTCTCTCTGGATCCAAGCTAGGGCTTCCCTCATGCTAGACAAGCACATTACCATTGAGCTGTAGGCCCCAGTTCTGCTAGCCAGCTACTGTTCTCTATGTGAATTCTGGGTGTCCTACAATCATAAAACCGTGGAAACCAGCTGTGTTCGCATTCTTTTTAGTCATCCTAACTCTCTGTGGAACCTTTGATAGCTCTCAGCCTGGTCCTATTACCAGAATTATCAAGGTTGGTGTCTGTGCTTGGGCAGTCCTAACAAGCCAGGCTCTGCCATCAGCCTCATGGATTAAGCCAATCAAAAAAGTCATTGATGAGAGAGCTAGCCCCACCCCTCACCCAGACAGTGCGGGAGAGCTGGCCTACGTGGCAAGGATTTGGGAGAGCTAACTGGCAGACCAAACCAGCTTCCACTCAGCTACCACACAGTCCCAGATCCAGGGTTCTGAGCTGGCCCACCTCAACAGCTACCCGACCTGTGAGCTGCTGAAGCCCATGAAGGGACTGGACCTGCAGAACCAAAGCTGCAGGGTCTTCATGACTCAGAGCAACAAGACGACATCTGAGAGAAGTCTCAGTGAGGATTAGTATTGATAGTGTCCGGGAACCAGACCAATGACTCATCGCATGAAAAGTAAAGATATGTGAACAGGCTACACTGTGTGACACACCACAGCTTCCACGGGGAGACCTTTTTTTAGGGTTAAGTAGGTAGGGGCCAGAGTTGTGTATTGTTTTGTTGTTGTTTTCATCATTTTTAACAATTTATTTTTATCTTCTGTACATTGGTGTTTTGCCTGTTAGTGTGTCTGTATGAGGGTGTTGGAACTGGTCCCCGGGAACTGGAGTTACAGACAGATGTGAGATGCCATGTGAGTTCTGGGAATTGAGCCCAGGTCTTCTGGAACAGTGGCCAGTGCTCTTACTGTCTGACCCATCTCTCCAACCTCCCCCGGGAACTGGAGTTACAGACAGATGTGAGATGCCATGTGAGTTCTGGGAATTGAGCCCAGGTCTTCTGGAACAGTGGCCAGTGCTCTTACCCTCTGACCCATCTCTCCAGCCTCCAGAGTTATTGACCCATCAGTATTTTGTCCCCATTCTGTCCTGCAGGGTGGTCTGACAACTACAAATCTTGTTCCTTAAAAGTTTCTGTATTCCACCTAGCCATCTTTTTTTCTTTCCCCAGTAAAAGATTTCCAATTTGTTGGCATTCAGTGTCTCAATAGTCTTATACTCAAAAGAGGTCACATCCCCAGTTCTTCTAGAAGGCCCCTTACAGTCCTGCAGTCTCTGGCCACTCCCTGTGTCTGTGGGCACCACTGCAGAGATAAACGCTGCAACTTGGCCTTCTGAAGAAGATGCCTCCCTTCCTTTGGGCCATGGTTTTCAGCCCCCTTCCAGGAATGAATGGGACAGGTGGCAGATGCTGAGAAGACAACCGTTCCCATGTGCGTGACTCTCTGCTAGAGCCACCTGTCTTGAGGACAGTCCAGTTCCTGCTGAGTGGTGCAGGCATACACAGAGGACAGACGGGGAGACCATCTATCCCTTCGCTGTACAGACTCTGACGCAAGGAACACTTTCTCCTACTCCAGTCAGTGGAGGCCTGATAGGGATGTAGACCTGAGGTCCCAGGAGTGCTTGGCAGTGGTGCCTGGGGAAATAGAATGGGTACCAAACTGCTTCATCATGAGGTGGCTTCTACAGTCTGCCTATGTAGATATTTGTCTCTTTTGTTTAGTTTCTTGTCAGGAAACTACTTTTTTGATGTACCAAAGTTCACAATATTCATTCACCATCGTCTTTCTTGTATTGGGTGACGGTGTCTCATATTTAGCCCTGGCTGACCTGCAGTGCGCTTGTGTAGACCAGTCTTGGCCTTGAATTGTTTCTACCTACTGGCCTACATGATAAGTCCTAGGCTAGCTAGAGCTGTATAGTGAGACCTTGCTCAAACAACAACAAACAAAACAAAAGAAAGAAAGAAACGAAACCAGAGAGGAAGAAAAGAAAGTGTTCCCTAGAAATACCCACAGCTAATCTGATGCAGGCAGCTCCTCAGTTGTGATCCCCATTTCCCAAGTATGTCTAACAAGGACACGCATCTTCACCACAGCCCTGGGAATCCTGAAGTTTGCTTAACCAGTGTTCTCTCCATCCTCAGGTCAGTACCTGTTAGAAGACAACTGCAAGCCTTGCAGAGAGGGGATAGATTACACCAGCTCTCCCAATGCCGAGCCTTCATGCATTCTCTGCACAGTCTGTAAGGAAGGTACAGAACAAAGGGGCCCTCCCCACAGGTGGGGCATGGAGAGGTGGGATGCATAACTGCAGTGGACCGGGGAACCTCAGTTCCAGCCATCTTGATCTTCATTCTTCCCTGTTCTCCGCCTGCCTTTAATTCAGTGGGACAAAACCAAAAGTGGTGCTGTGTTTCAGGAATCATTGAGACCATCTGTTAAGCATGGGGTAGTGTGCCCTGTGGAACAGTTGTCACTGCCCTCACCACGAATTGATTTATTAAACTTGGCACACGTGGTGAACAGGAAGTATCCTATTGTCATCTGTGCAATGACTTGTCCCAAGGAGTGGTGGGGCTCCACAGAGCACATGACATTGGAGCTAGGCCTTGAAGGGTTCTAAGTGGAAAGGGGGGGTGTCTCCAGCCAGAGTTGCAGAATTGAGGAGTAAAGAGGCCTGCACGTTTAGAATAGGGAATAATCCAACATAAGTCTGCTCGACTCTGCAATGGAGTTGATACCCATCCACAAACCTCGAGTCACCACGATAGTGGCCTGCTTTGCATTCTCCTGGCATGGAAGTCAGACGCATGGGTCATAGGGTGTAATACCACCCTAGAAAGGAAAAGAGCCACTGTGAGTCTCCCCTCTGTCTCTGTGGTCACTCTTCAGTTGTGGGTGACATGGTATGTTCTATTCTTCCTCTCAGGAGCCATCAGCTTTCTTTTTAGTACGGGCTGCCTTCAAGTCCTGTGAGACCTGAGACCACTCCTTCTAGAACATAAACTTCAACACATACTCACCTTTCCTGTCGTGGGCCTGCTGAAGTGTTTGGGTCGTGGGTTATTATTTTAGTTTCTTGTCAAGAAAAGCTCTGACAAAAGCACTTACAGAAGAAAAAGTTGGACTGGCTCACAGTTCAAGGGTACGGTCCGCTGTTGCAGGGAGTCAGGTGGCAGGGGCCGGAAGCAGCTACTCAACTCACCTTCTCAGTGAGTGATAGGCATGTGAGCTCAGCTCAGTTTCCCCTCTTCATACAGTTCAGGGACCTAGTCCAAGGAATGGTGCCACCCAGGCAGTATGAGTCTTCCCACCCAATTAGCTTAATCAAGAGAACCCCGAAGACATTCCCAGAGGCCTGTCTCCCGATGATTCTAGATCTTATCAAGTTAACAATTGAGATTGATCACCATAATCAGTAACCAAAAAAGAAAAAAAAAAAAAAAGGTAGTGGTTGAATGGGTTAGGGCTGTGGGGCTGGGTTCCCACCTGGTTCTGGGCTAGACTCTCTTGTTGCAGTCTCTGGGGTCATGGTGGGTGTGAGCACTCAGTCTCTGCCTCTTAAGGTTCCTCCTGCTTCCAGGAGCTTGAAGATCATCCTCTGTACATCCCTTGCACCTGTCCTCAGGATCTTTCAAAGACTTTCCTTCCAAAGCTGACATATGAGGAGGCCATGAATTATGTTCCTTTTACATGGCCCTGAGTACCCATAGCTGCTCATGGGAGCTATCATCTGCACATCTGGGGTGTGGTGGTATAGAAACTGGTCCTTGGTATGACTTCCTAAGCTCAGTTGAGCTGAAGTGGAAGCATTGCCATGGGAACCAGGAAACCTCTTCCCTCCAACCCTTACAGATAAAGTCGTAAAAAGCCTATGCAACGTAACCAGAGACACAGAATGTCAGTGCAAACCGGGCACCTTTGAAGATAAAGACTCCACTGAGATCTGCCAGACATGCTCCAGGTATGAGACAGGGGTCCAGAGGAACCCCACAAGACCCTACCTTCTCTGTATCCTTCTCTTTCCCTCTGACCCCATGGAGTTCCCACACCGTAGGGTATCCCTAAACCCTTGGGGTCTTCTGAGCCTGCTGTCATCTCTCCATGTCCAACTGCGAGTCTCTCCATATCCCTGTTCCCCATCAGTCAGCTGCCCCTTCCTGTTCTTTCCCACCCGCTCTTTTCCCTTGGCCAGATAATTTGTCTACTATCCGTAGACATGAAGCATGAGAATGAGTAGGCCATAGTCTGGCTTGTGTTTATTTACACTCTTTCAGGGTTCTTGTGCAGCCAGAGGCCTATAAAGACAAAAGTATTGTAGCCAGAAAAAGACTGTGTGTGTGTGTGTGTGTGTGTGTGTGTGTGTGTGTGTGTGTGTGTGTGTCCCTTGGGGTTCTTAGGGGCACCTGAGCCCACTCAGCCAGCCTTGCTTCAGGAGCCTATCCTGACAGTGCCACCTGTCACTACTTCAGGAGTTTGAGAGGAGGAAAGGCCAACAAAAGGACATGGCTCAGTAGTGACCATACGGGCTTCTTACCTTCCCTTTCCTAACTTAGGGTCTTCCTGTGGCCAGGACAGCTCTACACACACCTTGTAGAAAAGGCAGAAGAGCTACCACCGTGCCTATGGGGGTTCCCCAAGGTCTGCACTGTGTGTGCCCAGATGTAGGGACAAATATGGAATGTAGACACATGGAGCCTGTCTTTCCTTTAATACCACTTCAGGGATGCTGGGCAGAGTGGGTGGCTACCCTTTTAGCACATCTGGCCAGCAGCCTTCTCACAAAATCTTATCATTTGTTTTTTGTGTGTGCCCAGCTGCACCGATGGGGAAGATGAAGTGACTCCTTGTACCCCGGAAACAAACCGGAAGTGTGTCTCCAAAAATGCTTGGGCATCTCCGCATAACCTAGACCTCAAGATAGGGATCCCGGTCGCAGTAGGGCTGGTCTTGATTATAGCTCTGTGTTGTCTCTGGAAGACTGGAGCCTGTAGGCGAGCATTGCTCTCTAGGAAAAGACCCTTTCCAGGTGAGCCTTGGCCGAGGGCGGGTCCCCTGGGCACTGAATCTCACTCTCTCTGACCTGCCCTTCTCCTTTAGGATTGTCCTCCCTGTGTCCCAAACCCCTGTGTCCTTGAAGCCTAGCTCTGTCTTGTTCCTGTGATTCATACACCATCTCCCACTCCCCCAAACAGCATAAATACAGACTCTGACCAGTGCCTCTCCCAGATGGTTCCCTAGCCCTCTTTAATTGTAGTGTCTCTTATTCACCTGTGATCATTGTCATCCTGGAGGCCTAGTGCCTCTGTCTGCTGGTGCCTTAGTCCTGGAAGCGTCTAGCCTCTACTTTCTAATCCAGACTTAGAATGTTCTCAGCCTCTGAGATTTGCTGCTGAATAAGCTCACTCTTTCTAGTTCTTTCTGAACTCTAGCTGGCTGGTTCAACTCAGCTGTTCTGGCTCAAACTCCTCTCCAGGCTGACTAATTCAATCAGGCTTCTCTTTCTTCCTTTCCTGAATTGCTCTCCTTGACCTCAAACTAACTCTAGCAATCTGTCCTAATCTTCTGGTTTCTTCTCATTCTCTGGCTCATTCTGTCTTTACCTGTGTCTGGCTTGTTCTCTCTACAATCTGTCTCTACTGTACAACTGTCTTGGTAAAACTGCCTCCTTCCTTTCTTTGTTCCTTTCTCTTAAGTAGCTTCCCTTTTTTTTTGTGAGAGTTGGGCATATCCTGTTCTGTCAAATCTTTCTTCGGTTCATCACGTTGTCTGCCCCTCAATCAGACATCACTTTCAAAAATGGCTGCTTCCTTCTACAAACTAGCTTCACCTTCCTCGTTTGGGATTAAAGGTGTATGCTACGGGCTTGTCTGTATTCCAGCCAGAGGGATTAAAGGTGTGTGCTAAGGGTTGATCCACACCACCACTGAGAGAGTAGGGTGTGGTCAGGAGGCATCAACTTTTCAACTGATGATAAAGGTCAGGACTGGAAAGGACCAGGGATGGCTCTGATGACAGCAGAACCAGACAAAAATTCTATGTGTGTTTATGTTTATTCATTTTCTCCCCAGCTGCCTTCTCAGTCTGAGGGTAGACCCAAGCAAGAATGGCCCCTCCTTACCTAGTTTGTGTTGGAACCTCTAACCCTCTCTGCTCAGGTAAAGAAGGGCTGATGAGTCTCCTGCCCACTTGCTGTGGGAACTTCCTTTTCTTCTAGGCCATGATCAGAAGTCTGGAAGTTTGAACGCTCTCTTGAGCCCACAGACATCGAGCACAACAAATGACTCTCACCACAACACGGTTAGTCCTGCAGCGAAGGGCTCAGCTGTAGCCCTTTTTTTTAATTTTACTTTTTAATTGTATGTATGTGAGTGTTTTGCCTAATGTATGTCTGTGCATCACATGCATGTCTGGTGACCATGAAGGCTAGAAGAGGCTGTGGGATCCCCCTGGAACTGCAGTTACAGGCAGTTATGAGCTGCCACTTGGGTTCTGGGAATCAAACCCAGGTCCTCTGGAAGAGCAGCCAGTGCTCTCAACCATTGAGCCATCTCTCCAGCCCTGAGAAGCAGGGTGTTTGAGGGGCTGCACAGCCCAGGAAGGAGGGTTCATCGTCTCCACCTAGGTCTGGGTCAAGCAGATGACCATTCTGAGCTTCCACAAGGCCTCAGACCATGTTGCAACAGTGCCTTTTCTGCCCTGCTCCTGTAGTTGGGGTCAGGTGGGTGAAGAGACCTCCCCTTGGCACAGAATCAGGAGCACATGGTGCCAGAAACAGATCATGGATATGTGAACCTGGGGTGTCATCTCCTTAGTGGTCTCTGCCTTCCCAAAGTCATCCCCACACACTTGTATCCCTCCAGAGGATCTGAAGTTCAGGGCAGTGATCACACTGAGCCCCCCATACAGCAGAGAATGGCCATACACTCTCTTTTTGAGGACCAGATGGACAGACAAGAGCTGGTGACAGGTGTCACTGGAGAAATGTTAGTTTATAGATAAAGTGGCAGTTGCTATCAGATCTCCTAGAGGACAAGGGACAGGCTGGGTATGGCCTAGTGTGGTGATCCAGCCACTCTGGAACATGCTGAGCCCCCTTTCCATTCCTGCTGCGTCCTCTCTGGGGCAGCACAGGCCTGGAGCAGATACCACAACAAGGGCTGAGTTCCTGGGTTTAATTTCTGTTTACTATATTGGGGTTAATATTTGTTTACTATACATGCTAGGCAGACAATCTACTACTGAGCTATATCCTCAGTAACTTTTTAAAAGAGATTTATTTATTTATTTTATGTGTATGAGTATACCATTGCTCTCTCCAGACACACCAGAAGAGGGCATCCAATCTCATTACAGAGGGTTGTGAGCCACTGTGGGTGCTGGGAATTGAACTCAGGACCTCTGAAAGAGCAGTCAGTGCTCTTAACCGCTGAGCCAATGTCTCACTACGTTACCCAGGCTGGCCTCAAGCTTTGCCCTTCTGCCTCAGTCTCCAGAGTAGCTGGCATTATAGGCCTATGCCACCTGCCCGACTAGTTTTCCCTTTTCACCGTTTGTCTAGTTTCCTGATCACATTTGTAAGGAGGAGTCCATGAACTACAGTTTCTGAGTCTCATAAGAAGCCTTGGGGGTTGGAGGTGGTGCAGAAGGGAAGCCCTGGAGTAAAGGGGGAGCATTGGGTCTTGATGGAGGCTTATGCAGGTGTACCCTTGAGTTGAAGATTTATGCCACACTAGGCCACCAGCATTCAAGAGCCTTCAAGCAACTGAGGAAGGAAGTTAATCTGTGTCTCCACAGAGACCTTAGAGGGGCGGTGCTGTAAACTAAGTCTTCTAATCAGAATCAGGCCTGGGTTCAGGTCTCCTGATTCTGACCAGTGCGTCTCTGCTCTTTGCGTACAGGAACCTGGCAAAACTCAGAGTTCGCTAACAGAAAGGAAGTCGCTGCTTCCGGCAAACGGAATCGACCCAGCTGCCGGTGAGTGCTTTGTCTGAGTCAATAGCACAGAAGCCCAGAGAATAGGAGAGGCATTCCAATTATCATCCTCATGGCAGATAAGGCTCTGCCAAGACAACTAAAGATGGGTGCAAAGCCTACGCTGTTATCCCTGGGATCCTCCCCGGCACCTCACATTGTTATTGATAGGATCTTTTTGTCCTTTCACTTCCATTTCCTTCCTTTCTCCCCTGTAGTCCCCACCCCCACCCCCACCCCCGCCAAGGCCTCCAGAATGGTGCGTTGGCCTGTGTTAATACCCACGGACCTTAGACTAAACGCTCCTGACATGGCCAGACCTAGTTTGATGAGCTGTACTATAAGCCACAACCCTGATTTCAGAGACTCCATGCAAAATGAATGGAAACCATCTCATGAATAATGGTCCAGATACTGAGTACTGGAGTTGAACCAGATGTCACTTGTTTTCTTTCATATCTAGTTTGTTCGTAGGTTGGTTTCACACGGGTTCTGGGGACAGGGCTTAGGTCTTCCTTCTGCAAGAGCAGTATGTGCTTTTAACCGCTGGGCTCTCTCTCCCACCCCCCCCACCCCCCACCCCCGGTACTCAGCGCTGGACTGCTTGGGACTGAACCCAGGACTCTGAGTGTGCTGGGTGCCAGTTGAGCTACACCTCTAACCGTCCTTTTACTGGCTAAATAAGGCTGTTAGAAAATGTCCGTGTGACTCCTGGGGCTCATGGGACTCGTATCTCAGCTCCTTCAGTTCCTCAGGATGGAGGGTAGCACATTTCATACATGTCTCATCTATGTCATCATAACCCCATAAGTGAGCTTTCATGACTTAGCTACAGGTTCAGGTTTTCAGTCATTTCTTTTCTGGCATCTAGTGGCAGTGATGCAGCCGTGAGGGAGGCTAGCTGTCAGGGGAAGGGCTTCCGCCTCTCTGCTTCGCTCTTTCTGCAGATGCAGCTAGCCTTGCCTTGTACCACACGCTTTATGAGTACAGGCTAAACAGCACACTTCTCTAGAGATACTGTACACTCACCTCCTTTGCCCCTCTGTAGTTCATGCCACATGCTACTCCCTTACACACAGACACACACGCACACGCACACGCACATGCACACACTGCAGCATCTCCCACTGGGCCCTCTTACATTACAGAAATTTTTAAGGTATATATTTAAAAACTTTTATTAAAATTTTACTTTGTGGGGCTGGAGAGATGGCTCAGTGGTTAAGAGCACTGACTGCTCTTCCAAAGGTCCTGAGTTCAAATGCCAGCAACCACATGGTGGCTCACAACCGTCTGTGATGATGCCCTCTTCTGGAGTGTCTGAAGATAGCTACAGTGTACTTATATATAATAAGTAAAAAAAAAAAAAAAAAAAAATCTTAAAAAGAAAAGGAAAACATTTAAAATTTTTTTTACTTTGTATATATGGGTGTTTTTCATGCATATATGTCTGTGCACCTCTTGCATGCCTGGTGCCTGCAGAGGCCAGAAGATAGCATCAGATTTCCCAGTACTACAGTTACAGGTGGTTGTGAACCACGGGTGCTGGGAATTGAACCCGAGTCCCCTGGAAGAGTATTCAGCTGAGACATTTGTCCAGCATCCAGATTCTTGGTTGGGTTCGGGTGTGGCGGCTCCAACAGCCAGTGTTCATGGTACGACAAGGGAATGTGTCAGGTCCTACTCTGGGCTTCGTGATCTGACTTAGGGTTCTTTACCCCGTGTAAAGTGCTTGCAGCTTACCTGTCCCCCATGTTGTCTGACACCCAGCCCTGAAGTCGATCTTCGAGTCTTGTTCAATCGAAGTGCCCTTTAATTCCTGGGACCGTCTCATGCGGCAGATGGGTCTCACAGACAATCAAATTCAAGTGGTCAAGGCTGAAACACCGGTCTCAAGTGAGTTCTTGTACCAAATGCTGCTGAAGTGGTTCCACCAAACTGGGCTAAGGGCCTCTATCAACGATCTGCTGGATGCCTTGGATGCTGTGGGACATAGATGTGCCCGGGAGAAAATTGAAGGCTATGCAGTGAGATCTGGAAAGTTCATTTATCAGAACTCTACAGCCCAGGCAGATGTGATAATTCAGGAGACATAGGTAGGAGGATCTCTATGAATTTGAAGCCAGCCTGGTCTACATAGTGAACACAGGACAGCCAAGGCTGCGTAGAGAGACCCGGTCTCAAAAATGAGAAGGAAGAGAAGAAGCTGCTGCTCTTCAGTATTATTAGAATGTATCTTATTTTATTTTTTCTTGCTATTTATTGTATCCTGTTACTGTATTGTTGTCCTACTACAAGTTGAACACAGAGCCTATGTGAACACAGATCCTAGACAAGTGTTCTAACACACCTCCAGCATCCTGGTTTACCTTTGTTCTTGAACAAGGCACAATTGGTATGATAGAACCCGCCTATCTGGAGGCGGAGCCAAGAAGATGGAGAATTTTGGTTCACATAAGCTCCTGTGTAACGTGTATGCTGTCTTAACTTGTTGAGAGCTGACTCGGGGGACAAAGAAGGTGCTCTTGCCCCAGATTCTAGCAATATTCATTTCACAGGGCTACTAAGACCCCTGTTCAGAGACAGAGGGAAGAATAAAACAGCCCAAGGGTAGAAACTCGTGTCCTTGAGAACAGATAAAAGGTCACTGGTTTCCAGGCACAGCCACTGCTGTTTACTGTTAGACTGCCGCTCAGCACACTACACAGCTGCACCCTTGCTCCGCGTACTAGCGGGCTGGCAGCCTACTGAGGGTGTGTCTATCTTGAATCTAATTCCCAGGTGTTGTATTTCACACTTGAAGTGAGTTTGCTGGTTTGCACACAGAGAGAGCATTAAAAATGCTACCTGGGGTAACCCTCGAGGAGCACGCCCCCTGTAAGCATTTGACCATTGTGAGAGTAAACACTGAAACCGTTGTCCTGCCTCAGCCTTTCTAGAGCTGGAATCCCAGGTGTGCCTCACCAGATCCACCATCTAGAAATAACTACCTTTAGATACTGTGATAGGGGTTTCTGGAGAACTGGCACATTCAGATTTTTGACCGGTATGGATTCCTTTGTTTTTGTTTTGTTTTTAAACTCATTTTGAGACACCGTCTCTATATGTATGTATCCTTAGCTGACCTTGAACTTTACTGTGTAGTTCAGGGTGGGCTCCAACTCAAGAGATCTGACTGCATTTGCGTTCCAAGTTCTGGGATTAAAAGCATGCTGGAGAGGTAGTTCAGCATTTAAGAGCAGTGGCTGCTCTTCCAGAGGTCCTGAGTTCAATTCCTAGCATGGGGACTCATGACCATCTGTAATGGGATCCGATGCCCTCTTCTGGTGTATCTGAAGACAGTGACAGTGTATTCACATACATAAGATAAATCTTTTTTTTTTTTTGGAGATAAATAAATTAAAAAAAAAAAAGATATGGCAGCATACCTGGCCCTCATCTTTTTTTTTTGATTTTTTATCTTTGGTGGGTATGAATGTTTTGCCTGCACATATGTGCATGATAAACATGCCTGGCGCCTTGGGAAGTCTGGAGGTCAGACGGGCATCTGATCCCCTTGAACTGGAGTCGCCGATGGTTGTGATCCAACATGTGGGTGCTTGAAGCTGAGCCCAGGTACTGAGCAAGAGCAAGCTCTCTAAATCGCTGAACAGTCATAAGGCCTCATTATTTCATCCCTCCTCCTAGCAGAGTCTTGTCCAGTAGATTCTCGGCACACAGCAGGACAGTTGCCTAGAGGTGGCTGGTCCTAGGCATTCTGTTGTCTTGTTGCCGTGGCATTCATGTAGCTTCAGGAGGGAGACCCCACTTCTGAGTATTACCCTCGCCAGTGTTAGTTATGGCATCCTGAGTGTAAGCATCGTGCCTCCATGCAGACGTCAGGATTGTACATTAGTGCTCGCTGGACTCTGGACCCAGCCCCAAGAGCAGGTGTTTCACCCTCACACTTGATTCCCTTCCTTGCGCCTCTTAGAAGTGTGTTGGTAACATAAAACAGTACAAGACTTGTCATTAGATACAAAATACTCATGTATTATGAATTCATGACCAAATTAAATATGAAACCTTATATAAAAAAAGGTGCGTGGAGGGGTTGTCGGTTTGTTTGTGTTTTTACCCCCATCCTCCAAGACAACACTGAGTGACACGTGACATAGTCCAGGGGAACATGTTCTTAGGACACTGCCCCACCCCTGGGGGCGTTGTGCCACAGGCTTGTCCCACACTGGAGTTTCTCCTGCTTCTGCCTCCCCAGAATCCAGAGCACCCATGTACTAAGGGACTGCCAGCTGCACCTCCCTCTCCTGGCTCACTCATAGCCCCCCTCACCCCCACCCCCGTGGTTATACAAGGCCACAGGGCTCCACCTGGTGTACACTAGCTCTGACAGCTATGGGGGTGGGGGTGGGTCCCTGAGGAGTAAACTGGCCTGGGTGGGACATGGTGTTCCTTGACCACTCTCCTTGGTCTTCCTCCACCTCCACAGATCTTTCTCCCACTGGCCTGTCCATCCTCATCACCAGTGATATCCAGGCTCCTCGGCCCTGTAAATCACTTGGGAGACCCAGTTCCCTTTGCTCATTATGATAGACCTCTACCTATCACTTACAGTTCCCAAGAGATATACCCTAGGTCCTCCAAGAAAGGTGTGATAGGCTGCTTGCCTTTTCCATGGGTACAGGCTTCCTTCTCCACACTAGAAGCCATTTAGAATTCAGCAGCAGGGTACCCCAGCCAGTAGAGGGCAGCACACAACACACTTCCCCAGCCAGCAATTCTGGAGGGCTTACTCAATAGGCAGCTGCAGACTTGGCGGTTCCAGGCTCAGACTACAGAAAACCAACACTGTGAGACCTGCTACCGTTTGTTCCTTCTGACAAGGCAATAGATCAGAACTCTAGGTCCTGGCACCACACGATTGTAGGGTTGCTTTTGTTTCTGGGGTTGCTTTAATACCAGCCTAAGCAACCCATCCAGGTCCTGGGGACTCAGCCTAAAGCATTTTCTCAGGGGAGGAGACCCCAGAACTCTCATAATCTACTCCCTTATGGGACTTCACCTCGAAAGTCTAGAGAAAGGGTAAAGTTGGTGATGTGTGGATCATAATTAGGAAATGAGAAGGGTCAACTGAGGCCCAGTGTTAATCCCAGTGGGGGCTTCCGGCCACTATCTCAATCCTCCAGTCACCTCAATTCCTCTTTAGACTATCATCATTTCCTTCCTGCTCAGCTCCCCCGTTTTCTCCTTCCCTTTAACCCTGGCCAGTACCAGGTTGGCTGTGTGTGGCCTGTTCTCCAGTGTATCCTTTTCTGATGTTTAATCCCTGCTGAAAGCCTCCCACCTCCAAGAAAGCACAGGGTCCATGTACATCCTGTGGAGTCACCTTTGGAAGAAAAAGGCATCCTGCATCAAGATGGGAAAGGTCCAATGCCATCTGAGCCCCCAGGCCTTCCCTGCAACCCTGTAGCCTACAGCCAGCAAGCCTCGGGGAACAGCATCCTCAGACAGGGCGGGTGCGAGTCGTCTTCTGAAAGGCATTGGACTGGTTGGTGCTACCCTTGTATAGCCACATAGTAATAGAGGCTTCCATTCAGTTTTATGAAAATGTATACCCTACAGGGTCTCTCTTTTTAGAACTTCATTCTTTTGGGGAGTCAAAGGATAGCGTGGTCTTGGTGCTTCTGATTTGGGGGTTTCTCCTGTTGGACTGTTTCTGCTCTCACCTCATAAAAGGCAGTGTCACCCAGCGGCAGGGGAAGTAACCCCAGAGGAGCGTGAAATTGCTGAGCACAGAACCCACCCTCCCTCCTCCTCTTCCTCCTCCACCACCTCCTCCTCCAACTCCTTTCCCTCCATCACCTTCTCCTCCTCTTTGTCCACCACCACCACCACCTCCTCCTCCTCCATCCATGTCAAATGTAACAAGTGCAGGAAGGGTGAAGCAGAAAACTCACATTGTACTGAGGTACTGTGTACAAACCTGAACATTGAACCAACGCTGCTACCCACCATTAAATCTGCAGTGCCTGTAGTCAGTCCTGAGAGGATGCTGACAGGCTGCAGTTTAGTCCATTCTCCCCCTAGCAGCCACACCTCATGGCATAGAAGCCTTGATGTGGGCTCTCAGGACTTCTTTTCTACCTTAACTTCTCAAGTCAGGAGTTGAGTAAACCCACAGGACAATGCTCACAAAAATACTGGCAACCCTCAAAATTCTGTTGATGGGGAGGAAGCTGCCTCTCTGGCCAAAGCAGACACCAATACAGACAAGCCCACATACAGGGAAGCTTTCCTCCATTGACTCTATTGTCAAGTCCAGAGAGAAAGTATAAGAGCTCTGAGCTCTTTCCTGCTCCCCACCTTGGGGTAGATGTTTTCCTGCCCTGCCTGAAACTGTAGGTGGACCCTGTTCTGATCTGCAGGGCCTGGCTCCTCTTAGCCTGAGCCACATTGGCTGGTGAGAACGGCTCTGCCCTTAGGGTTCTGGTTAGGTGAATTCCCTCGTCACCGGTTGGGTAGAGGGGATGATACAGGAGAGCAGATGGACAAGGGCTAATGAGGACAACAGCAGCGGGATCAGAAAAAGGTGGCAGCATCTCAGACCACAGCCGAGGAGGAGGAGGATGGGGACGCTGAGCCCGCTGCTGAGGAGGACGGTGATGAGGGACTGTTCCAAAACAGCCACCGCCGCTTGGGCTGCCTCCGCAGGTGTAAATAGTCCTCTTTCTCTCGCTCCTTCCGCGCACGCTGATAGTGGTCCTCTTCTTTCAGGTACCAGACTGGTGGCCACCGGTGCTTCTCAAAGTACTCCTGGTTTTCTAGAGCACGATGCAAAGGGTGTGAAGTTAGGGGGTACCCTCAGGGCAGCACTAAGCCTACCCTGCCCATGGTTCGGGTTAGCTCCTGCTGCAGAAGCTTGTGGGGCTGACACAGAGACTCACCTGGAGACATAGCCTTCATGTCTCGGGGGAACTTGCGGCATACGTTGTTGTAGTTGGTGCAGATATGGTGAAGACACCAGTCAGCCAACTGGTACGCGCAGTGGAACTGTGAGTGGTACAGAAACACATCCCTACTGGAGCAGCAGCTCCGGGCAGCGCCCGTAGATACTCTGCAATCATAAGGGACCCACCCTCACAAGCATCCCTTCCCTTGACAGAACTGAGCAAGACAATGCATGATGTGGGCTCCTGGACACTATTCCCCACCCCACAGTGGCTTCCATCATGGGTACTACTGATGTTCGTGTCCCACAGGCCCTTCCTCTGGTATCTGCTCTTACCCAGCCAGGATCCCCTTCTCCTCCCATCTGCAAACAAAACAGTCTGCACCAAGAAGTGAGCAACCGAGCTTAGAAAACCCCTGGCACCAGTCACACCCAAAGGCCCGATTCCTGCCACTGTGACTCATTTGCTTCTCAATAAGGAAGCAGGCAGTTAACTTCAGAGGTACTACAGAGGCAGTTAGCCCCTCTATGATCCAAGCCCCATTCTTGAGTGTCCCTCTGTTGACCTATGGTCTCAGTCCCTCTATCTTATGGCCAGTTCTCTTTGAAAATGTCCAGTAGTTTTCTAGTTGCTCCCCGATGTGTAAGATGGCATAAACTCCACCCTGCTGGGAAGCCAGGGCTAAACACTTATCCCGACCCATCACCTCCCAGAGCCCTGCACTCTTGTCTATGGGCAGAGCCTGGAGTCAAGACTCGTCACTTCCTTCCCCTGCCACAATACCTGTGCCAATTCCAGGAATACAAGGACATCCCCATCGATGTCCACCATCATCTGGGTAGCCTCCATCAGTCCGGTCACTGTGTACTGCTCTGTGACACACACATACAGCTACAATCAGCTGAAGAAATATGACAAAGGACCTATAGTGCTTATGTACCACAGCAGGGGATTGCTACAGGAAGGAGTTCAAACTGATTAGGCCAGGGGTTAAGTCCTAATAGGCCAGAAAGACCAAAGGAGACTTTAAGTGTGTTCCCATTAAAGGAGAAACAAGGATGAGGGTAAGACCTCAGTGGGGCAGGAATGGGAAATGGAAAAGGGCTGCTGAGCTAGCTAAGAGGTTGTTTTTTTCAAACTATGCATGTCCCCGTGTATAATCTGCTACTCAGAAGACCACAGTCCTCAGTACAATTAGCCACTAACACAAGACAGTCTGAAACCTCATGTTTGTTGAAAATGAAGACAGCCTGAGAACTCTGACAGAACTTTGGGTTAAATGTACTTATTCAAATTAATTTAAACCTTATCAACAAGTACTGTATTAATCTTCCAATTTATATTGAAACTTTTATGTGAGGAATAAGCTCCCTTGGTCCTGAATTTAATTAAAAGTATCAGAATAAAGCCATGAGGTATTTAAAAAGCCATGAGGTATCCTTAAAAAGATGAGTATGTTTTTCCAGCTCCTCTGAGAGGAAAGTCCAGGAAACGAAAGTATCCCAAGATCAGTGAGCACTTCCATCGTCATTTCCACTCTAAGAAACCTGGACTGCCAGCATGTACAGGCCCTGGGTTCATCACCACTAAGAAACCAGAGTATTTAAAAAAAAAAAAAAAAAAAAAAAAAAAAAAAAAAAAAAAAAAAAAAAAGAATGTCTCGGATGAGACCCCAAAATGTAAAGATCATTGCCATGAAAAAATAAAATAAAATACATAGTTTTAAAGCTCAACAATACAAAAAAAATTCAATAAATAACTACATATCTGAAGAGTCATGACCAGGAAGTTAGGGAGGTAGAAAACAAGAACATGATGATATGATTAGCAATTTTTATTATTATAACAATGTAAACTAAATTAATTGTTGGTCATTATTTCACAGAAACCAGAATAGCTTAAACATATATATCTGAAAATACCAATAATTAACGAGGATAAGTACTTACTCCTAGTAATAAAAAAAAAAAAAAAAAAAAAGAAACCAGAGTATTTGGAGATATGGCTGACTCCAGGTCTGAAACACAGCGGGCCACCAAGGACTCCAGAGCAAAGGCAGGACAGCTAGTGGCTAAAGATACAATATTTGAACTTCAAAAAGAATAAACGTTGGTTGTGATAGTGCATGCCTTATAATCCTAGCACTCTGGAGGATTCAGCAGAAGAATCAGGAGTTCAAAGCCATCGTAAGTTACAAAGCAAGTTCAAGGCCAGCCTGGGCTTTATAAAACTGTCTTAAAAACAACCAAACAAGCCGGGCGGGTGGTGGCACACGCCTTTAATCCCAGCACTTAGGAGGCAGAGGCAGGCGGATTTCTGAGTTCGAGCCCAGCCTGGTCTACAGAGTGAGTTCCAGGACAGC
>NW_022196915.1:56256688-56266629 GCF_008632895.1 Mastomys coucha
AAAAAAAAAAAAAAAAAAAAAAAAAAAAAAAAAAAAAAAAAAAAAAAAAACCAACCAAACAAAAGAATACTACATTGAAAGGAAAACAATCATGTTTGTTTATGATAACACTTTTAAAATACACACAAGTAAAAACTGGTCACCCTCAAGGGTGGGAGGACGAGCTATATCTCAGAAACCCAAAAGGAAAGGACCAAGTATTACTGTTTTAACTACAGAAGCTCTGTTACTGGGTAACCAAACAATGAGTGATCGGCCTTTCTCACTCTGCAGAAGGAAATGGTTGAATTGGGATGGTATCTTTTTAGAACATGTAATTAGTTGAAAGGTCTAGGCAGCGATACTCAATAACTGTTAAAACCACACACACACACAAAAGAGAAAAAAAAAGAAAATCAGACAATCTTTTTCTTTTGATGAAGAGAAATTACTGAAGACAGTTTTTTGGTTTTTTTTTTTTTTTAATGCATCAGAATCTAGACACTAAATTGACTAGCCTGTTTATAAGAAATATGGTAGGGACAGAATTATATTAACTACACCATGAACGTGGAACTGTGGGACTAGGGTTATAGCTCAGTTGGTAGAGGGCTTGCCTACCATGCCTGAAGACCTGGGTTCCATCCCAGCACCACAAAAGCTAGGTGTGTCATGAGGTGGAGGCAGGAAGATCAGAGTATGAAGCAATTCTAGCCTACAGAAGGAAGCCATCTCAAAACGGCCAGACCAAAAGACCAGTCTAGGGCTTGTGAGATAGCTAGCTCAGGAGGTAAAAGCCCTGGCTGCCAAACATGAACACTTGAGTTTGATCCCCAAAGTCCGTAGGGTGAAAGAAGAGAACCAACTCTCCCAAAAGTTGTCCTTAGACCATCACACAATAAACAAGCAAGCAAACATACATACATTTAAAAACCAGAGTAGCAGTGTGCTGGTTACTCTCTGTCAACTTGACACAAACTAGAGGCAACCTGAGAAGAGGGAACCTGCCTCCATCTGATTGGCCTGTGAGCACGTCTGTGGGGGCACTTTTTCAGTTGCTGATTGATGTGAGATGGCCCAGCCCACTGTGGGCATAACCAACCCTAGGCAGGTGGTCCTGGCTGTATAAGCAAGCAAGCTGAGTGAGCCATTGGGAGGAAGCCAGTAAACAGCATTCCTAGGGCTGGAGAGATGGCTCAGCAGTTAAGAACACTGACTGCTCTTCCAGAAGTCCTAATCCTAGCACTTGGGAGGCAGAGGCAGGTGGATTTCTGAGTTCGAGGCCAGCCTGGTCTACAGAGTGAGTTCTAGGACAGCCAGGGCTACACAGAGAAACCCTGTCTCAGAAAACAAAAACAAAAACAAAAACAAAAAAAAAAACCCAGAAGTCCTGGGTTCAATTCCCAGCAATCACATGGTGGCTCATAACCATCTATAATAGATCTGGTGCCTCTTCTAATGTGTCTGAAGACACCTACAGTATACTCCTATACATAAAATAGTTCCTACCTTGGGTTCCCTTGTGATGGACTGTAACTTATAAGCTTAACACTTTCCTTACCTAACTTGACTTTGCTCATTTTTTTTTTAAATGTAGCAGACAGCAAACTATGATAGTTTGTTCTTCAACAAATAACTTCAGGAAGATTTTTTTTTTAAGGGACAGGTACTCATTGATTAAATGAAATTCAAAAGATAGCACACACACACACACAAAAAGTGAAACCAAGCTCTGTTTAAAGGAAGCATGCTTGGATGATGAAACTACAGACTGTCAGGAAGTGAGTCTGTAGAAATTAGTGTAAGAGAAGACAGCCCCGAAATGTGGGTTCCTCTGGGGAGAAAAGAAGAATCTATAGAGGGGAGAGAAGTGATAGCAAATGGTGTGGCCAGGGAGGCTCAAGTTCCTGGCACTCATCACACTGAGAAAAGGATTCTGCTGTAGGATTCATTAAATATGTATTTCATTGATTTGTGTTGTATTTAACGACAAACAAGATTAAGTATGAACTGATAACCTCAGAAAACGTAACGCATCAACCACCTGAAACTCAGCAGCTCCCACAGATCCTCCGCAGGGTGGATGATGGTCACGGCTTAGTGCACATTTTCTAACTTGCACAGATCGTCCCCAAGGAAAAGTAATTAGACGTTACTTTCTGCAAGGCCTTCTGCAGGACAGTGCAGTTTGACATTTTAAACGGTAGCTGTGCGAAAATTACCCATGTGGGCTTAACCCAGGGTATTTCTCCAACTTGCTTCTAATTCCCGCCCTAATAAAAAGAACTCCTAGAGTGCTGGCAAGATGGTTTAGCGGGTAAGAGCACTTACTGCTCTTCTGAAGGTCCTGAGTTCGGATCCCAGCAACCACATGGTGGCTCGGAAGCCCTCTGTGTGCGTCTGAAGACAGCTACAGTGAATTACACCAGAGCAAGCGGGGCCAGCAGAGGTCCTGAGTTCCTGAGGTCCTGAGCCACACACATGATGGCTCATGGCCATCTGTACAGCTACAGTGTACTCATACACATAAAATAAATCTAGAGAGAGAGAGAGAGAGAGAGAGAGAGAGAGAGAGAGAGAGAGAAAAGAACTCCTAGAAATACTTTATGGGTTTGGTTTTTTCCCTGAGGTCATTACTTTAGAGGTAGTCTTCTGAAAACAGAATTAGTCCGTATCAGATTTTGAAATGTCATGGCCTCTGGAAAGGTTACACCATTTTCCATGGGCACCAAAGAGTGCTAAAACTGTAATCTAAGACACAGGTCTTACTCCCTACCCCAAACACTCTCTTGCCCCTCACTTGAGTGACTGGACTCCTTTTGTAGGCCTGGTTCTTAATGTTCAGTCCTGATCGAGGATTTCTGCCTGCTTCCTGTGACTGATAAATCCCTTTTAATTCCTCTCTCCTCACAATGCTGACTCCCTGGAGTGTCTCCTCAATCTTAATTAACTTGCCAGGGATCCAGTAGTTTTGACCCTGGCCCTTGCCTAAGTCCCAAGTCAAGTTCTAAGGCAATTCTCTGCCCTCTCCTCACCTGCCCAGGAAAATCAATCTTGACCTCAACACTAACACTGGTATCTAAATCAATAGCAACGTAAACACCAACATCAACAGAAGCCGTCTGCCTGGGTCTCCATCTTTAGATCCCCTTCCCACTGTGGGCCCCTGGCTGCCTCCTGCGGCATCTCCTAACTGCTCACCTCATCCTTGCCTTGACAGCTCCTGGGATTGGCTCATTTTAAAAGCTGAGCTGTAGCTCTCATAACATTGCCTCTCTTTCTTTCCTCCTACCCCAACATGTGTTTTGATACTAGAAACTAAACCCAGAGCCTGTACAAGAAGGCAAGCACCACCACTGAGCTATGGCCCTGTCCCTACCCCTTTTCTTTAAGACTAAGTCTCTGAGAATAATTAAATGGAGTCCATAGCTCAGCAAAACTTGAACTTAGGCTCCTTCTGCCTCTGCCTCCTATTAGCTCTGATTACAGCACCATGCCCAGCTTTTGCAATCCTTAGGAGGAACTGTGTGTGAATGGCTGGTCAATGTTTGTCTTTTGTTTCTGGAAGAAGCGGGAAAGAATGAAGTCAAAGAGAAGAAAGGAGAGGAAGAAGGAGAAGGAGGAGCAGGAGGAGGAGGAAGAGGAGGAAGAAGAGGAAGAAGAGGAAGAGGAGGAGGAAGAAGAAGAGGAAGAGGAGGAGGAAGAGGAGGAATAAGAGGAGAAGGAGGAGGAGGAGGAGAAAGAGGAGGAGGAGGAGAAGGAAGAGGAAGAGGAGGAGGAGGAGGAGGAAGAAGAAGAGGAAGAGGAGGAGGAAGAAGAAGAAGAGGAGGAGAAGGAGGAGGAGGAAGAGGAGGAGGAGGAAGAAGAAGAGGAAGAGGAGGAGGAAGAAGAAGAGGAAGAGGAGGAGGAAGAAGAAGAGGAAGAGGAGGAGAAGGAGGAGGAAGAGGAGGAAGAGGAGGAGGAGGAGGAAGAAGAGGAGGAGGAGGAGGAGGAGGAGGAGGAGGAGGAGAGAACAGGAAGCTGACCAGGAGAACCATCCAGTAGAAACAGAAAGATGTTCTATTCCTTGTGACGTCTTGATCTTACCTCCCCCCACACACACACACTCTGGAGACCATTTAGTTGGTGATGCCAGGAGACCTCTAGGGTGACCCTATATCACCATGCAACACACACACACACACACACACACACACACACACACACACACACACACACGCACACGCGCGCAGCACACCTATGTCTTCAGGCAAAACATTATACAATACGCATTGGTGTTTTCCCTGCATGTATATCTATCTGCGTGAGTGTGTCAGATCTTCTGGATCTGGAATTACAGGCATGTGAGCTGCTATGTGGGTGCTTGGAATTGAATCTAGGTCCTCTGAAAAAGCCACCCAGTAACTACTTAACCACCCCTAACCACTGTGCCGCCTCTCTCGCAGACTAAATTCTAATAGCACTTTTTCCCTTGATGTCCCATCCCAGCCAGTCCTCAGGAGGAGAGAGGTAACAAAGGATGCCTAATCACTCCCTGGGGTCTCCGTGACCTTGCCCCAGGGAGATCCCTGAACACTACAGTTAGTTACCTGTGAGGGCAACCAAGTGTGGCAGGCAGAGGCGGTTAGCCAAGACGATGAGCTTCATATCATCCAGGTCTGGGCTGGAGGTGAACATGCCTGTGTAGAGGTACTCCAACACAGCTCTCATGCAGCTCTTGCTTGTGTACGGAAACACTACCTGGGGGAGGGGAAGAAGCAGGCACGTGGCATGAAGTCTAGGGTGGCCCAGAGTTCATCCTGACAGATAAAGACCTGACTTGGTGGGTTGGTTTCCCCACCCCACCCCCCGCCCCAAGTAACCAGCCTTCTGGGCTGTTCCTGAATCTGCTTAGGGAACCCCAATAATCTTGGCTCAGTGACTTGACAGCATTAGCTGAGTGAAGGCTCTGGTGCCTTCTAAAGGGACCTAGATTCTTGGCATCTCCCTGAAACCACTCTGGCAGGGAGGATGCTTGAAGGGGCCATCTGGGTCAGCCACTCCCTAGAGTCCCCTGTGCCTGCAGGGAACAGCTGAAGTGGGCTACAGAGTGAGCAAAGGAAACCAGCAGGTTGCTCGGTGCTGCTGCTCTGGGCCTCTGGGATCACTTCACAGCAGCACAGAAACAAAACCTGCTTTTTTTTTTTTTTTTTTTTTTTTTTAATCACACGGGAAACTCTCTGCGCTTGCTGAGAATAGGGTGGAATTTTAAAATGTGTGTCTATGGTGCTGAGAAATGCCCAGGGCACACAGGCCCCCTCCAGGGGGTCTTCAAAGAATCCTGGCCATATTCTGTATGTCCAACTCCTTCTCCCGCTTCAGAGACCAGTTCAGACATGCTGGGAAAACTGCATGGGGATACATTGAATTTTATGCATCTGTGCAAAGTAGAACCTTGTTAACTGTAAGATAGAATGATGGGTAACTGATGGTCCAGGAGACAGAGATGATGGAAAACACTAAAGGCTGTCACCGGCCTACTCTGCTTGTCTAAGAGGGTGGAAGAGGGACTGGATGCAGTAGAACATTTCTAAGGGCTCATCAACAAACCCCTTCCAACTCTAGGCTGAGCTGGTACCCAGGAGGGTGGCAAATAAGGAAGATGGGTCAGCTGATGGGCACCCGATGAGAGAGAAAGGCGACTGTATTCATTATATGCTTTTATATTCTGTATTTGATGCCCTGACATCTAGAGCCTGGGAAGTCCTTTCCAGCCTAGCCAGCCAGTTCTAGAGCTAGGAAAGGAGCCGCCTACAAGTGGGCCTTCTTTGCCACACTCACACACTAGTCTAGCACTTCCTGTTCCAATCACTCTAGAGACAGGTATCAAACGACCTGGATACCTCCACCTCTATTTCCTGGCTGACTCGGCTCTTCTCAGTGTGGCCCCTCTGGGGTGCATTTCCCCTCCTTGGGATCTCTATTAACCCACCTTGCCGGTGGCATTTTCTCCTGATCTGTTGGTCTCCCCATAGCTCAATGATAAAACCCATCTCTACAGATACTGCTGATTTCAGCTCGGAACACCGGCTTTTCCATGTGTCTCAAGGAAGCCACAGGGTATAATTAAGGAACCAAGGAACTGTCAATCATGAGTTCCAGACCTACCCTCTTTTTTTTTTTTCTCTAGTTGCATAACTTTGTGCAAGTTGCATAACTTCTCAGGGCATCCCTTTCTTGCATATAACAGGTTCGGCTTGCTATATATGTACATCTGGGTAAAATTAAATGATATATATATGAAAGAGCTTTCCAAACTACTGAGATACTGTAATTTGCTCTCCTGGAACATTGAAAAATCCTTGGCTATTTGAAGCATCTCATAAACTTGTTTTGGGTCCATCACTGTGCTTAGAATACAACCAGGGCTAAGGAAAGTACCATTAACTGATGCTGTCTCAAATTCAAAGATATAAATGTCTCTCTCCCATCCTCTCCCTTCCCATCTCCAGCCTCACCTCCCTGGTAGAACTCTCCACAAATGGCCCCCCAAACATGGCAGCCATCCAGTCACAGCTGGAAATCAGCAGAGGCTTATGGGCGCTGATGGTTCCATCATCCAGGATGAAGGTCACATCTGTCCAAGAGAAGAGGCATCATGTGAGGACACAGTGGATATGCTGGAGAATCAGCCCCAAGCAGTCACTGGTCCTGACTACCCACCTTCTAGAGCCATGTAATATGAGTAACAGGCTGCAGACCATCAAGCTATTGGCTTGAGCAACAGGACAGCCATATTTCCATGGCATTGGGAGCTAAAGCCAATTCTGAATACTAAGGGGATAACCTAGGACCCTCAAAACCTTTCCTGGAGAGAACCCCTTCTTCTTCCAAGTGTGTCCCATACCTGAAAAGGTGCCCTTTGCCAAACACTCCTTAACCCGGTTGGTCCGGCGTACATGGAAGGCCTTGGTGATCTCCTGATTCATGAAGGCCTCGTTGTTGAGAATATTGGCCACCATCATACGTAGATCAAAGACCTCTAGCAGCTCCGCAATGTGAGCGATGTGCATGAGGTCCCGCTCATTCTCCCCTAGCTCCCCCGTGTACAGGTACTTGAGAACAGCCCGGAAGGGCCCCGGCTGAATGGAGTTATCCATCTTCACCACCACCATCAGCCGGGATTTGAAGGTCAGGGGATCCTCTGCCATCTCCTCCTGGATACTCACAAAAGCTCGGCTCCAGGAAGACAGCACGCGTCCCCTGCCTGGCAGGTACCCTGTTCCATTACCCCGTAAGATCCCGTCACTGGTTGAAGCCCTGAGGCCAGCTGGACCAGAGCCCCCAGCTTCGTCCACACTCTCACATACGTCAAAGCTGGCAGCCCGAAGCAGGAAGTCCCGCCCATGGTGGTGATGGTGATGATGGTGATGTTGCTCAGGGTGGCTCCGGTGGTCCTCTGGGCGGGGGCCCCCTGACCCTGAGGGGCCCCCCAGCTCCTCCTCACTCAGGTCCATGAGGAATAAGTCATAGAATTTGGAGGAGGAGGTGGAGAGGTAGATTTTGTGGGCAAAGATGCGCACGCGCTCCTGCAGCACCAGGATGACATCCGCACAGAGCGGGTCTTCCAGGAGGTGGGCGGGGCACTCCTCGCTGCTGGAGGGGGGATCGGGCACCACGATGATGGGGGGCGGTGGCTTGGGGGGAAGGAAGGGTGCTTGTAGTAGAGGCCGCTGCACATTGCGCAGATGAGATTTCCAGAACTGCAGGTGGCGGCGGGAGATGAGTGCAGCCCGAATGGCATTGTCAAAGACGTCCTTGATACCAAACTGGGCCACCACGCTGGTCTCGTAGTAAGGGATCCCCAGCTCTTTGGCCACTTCCCGACCCTTCTCTGGGGGGAGGATTTCATTGGGCTTGATGGGCCTGATGAGTGAAGAAGGGAAAACAAACTTGTGTTGGTGAAGGAAGGAGCCTGGCTAGTTTCTTCCAGGCTGGAGGGTCCGCTCAGCATGTGCCCTTGACCCCTCTCTTTTCTGCCTGGCCCTCCGGTCCTTTAGGAAAGCTTCATTTTTCTATGCGAGACCCCACTGATTGCCCCAGTCCAAAGCAGGAACTTCACCTCTCCCTCTGGTAACTTGCATGCAAAGCTTCACACCAGCATTTAAACACTGACAGACAGATAGCCTTAGTATCCGAAGAGGATCAGTTCCAGGATACACACCTCAGATTCCAAATCTGTGGAAACTCAAGTCCCTTGTATAAAACGTCACTGTGGTTACATAACCTGTACATATTCCAGCTCTTCTTTAACTCATTTCGAGATTATTTATAAGTGCTGTGCTATGCTATAAATTGTTATCATGCCATAGTTAGGGAATAATGACAGGAGTGGGGGGAGTCTGGACATTCACGTTTATGTTGGCTGAGCCCACAGCTGTGGAACCCATGATATAAAGAGCCAACTATATTAGCACTGCAGAATTCTAAGGCTCTTTCATTCACACACACACACACACACACACACATATATATATATATGAATATATATACACACACATATATATGAATGAATATATATATATATACACACACATATATATATTCTCACACACATCTTCTCCTCTCTGTCTCTCTCTGTCTTTCCTCATGGAATACAGCACAAGACTGTCCCACAGAGGATATACTATGACACAGAAGGATGAATGAATGAGTGAGTGTGAGTGAGCATGTTTGTTGTTGACTCTGATGTGAATTTGTTCCAAATGAAAGGAGAGACGTAAGGGTCAGTGGGTCTCCTTCCGGGTTGAGCAGAAAGCCACTGTGATGCCCTGCACCAGGTCCCTTCCCTCTCCCTGGGCACAGTAACCCCTACCTAGCCAGAGGCCTCCTGGCCCTGTTAACGGCTTCCAGGTCAGCATAGCGCAGGTCCAGCTGGCAACCCACCAGAATGACAGGAGCTCTGGGGCAGAAATGCTTGATTTCTGGGTACCACATGGTCTTAACGTGGTGGAGGGAATTGGGGTTGGCAATGGAGAAACACAGAACCACCACATCGGATCTGTGGGGTAGGAGAGAAAAGTTAGCAGCACAGAAAGCGGATGGTGGTTTCCTGGAAAAAGGAAAACGCATTTGCTTGCCCCCCTCCCCCCACTACAGCCTCTCCCTGCCTTAGGAACCTGTTTCCACACGATGCATAATAGTCGTAACTATAATTTATGTAGGCATTTTAAAGCACAAAGATTCGTTTGGCCACACGGCTATCTCCTGAGTTAAAAACTATCGCTTGGGGCTGCGGATACAGCTAAGCGGAGGGAGTGATTCCTATGCAGGCATGAGAACTTGGGCTCAGATCCCCAGTTCGCAAACATTCACATAAAAAGCCAAGCATGGCTGTGGGCATTTATGTCCCCACCACAGCGGCAGGGTGTGTGTGGGGGAGGGGGGACAGTGTAGGGGGAAGGAGAGGAATCCCCGGGGCTCTCTACTCTATTCAGCAAGACCAACCAAAACTGTATGTTTCTGGTTCAGTACAAAGCCCTGTCTCAAAAAACAATTAACCCCCCCCCCCAAACAACAACAAGAACAACCACCCTAAGCTCGAGAGTAAAGAAGACATCCTGATGTTTGCCTCTAGCCCATCAGTCATGCACATGGGTACAAGACACCCTCCCTGCAAATTTGTACACACATGAATGTGTAAATGCCAATACACATATCTAGATACACACACACACACACACAAATTCCTATTTTGCCAGACCTGGTGGTACAGGCAAGCTATTTGGGAGGCCTGAGGCAGAGAACTTCCAGTTCAAGGCTGCCTGGGTGACATGGGCACTGGAAGACCTTGCCTCGACATACAGTTCTTCTCTTGTTTGTTTTGCTTTGCAAAGGGCTAGGGATGCAGCTCAGTGGTGGGGCACTTGCCTATGATGCATGAGGCCCTAGGTTCAATGTCCCGCATTGAAAGAAAAAAAAAA
>NW_022196915.1:56266652-56286276 GCF_008632895.1 Mastomys coucha
GACTCACACTACGCCTCCAGGCCCAGGATGTCTTCTGCCCCAGGGAATACCCACCACTGTATCCCCCCACCCCCCGCTGCCCCAACTGCAAGCCCCCAAGGCCTTCCCTACCTTCCATAAGCAAAACGTCGGTCTTTGTGGTGGTCTCCAAAGGTGTCCCAGAGGCGCAGGGAGACGCTGACATCATCTACCACATCTCGGGAGCGTTCTAGCACCTGGCCATGGGAGAGACAAGACAGTGGTTCTTGAGGACAGATGCCAGCTCAACCCTTATGCGGGAGGACAGGACTGGTACACATGTCTTGCTGTCCATGTGAAATCACTGATGAGTACATAACAAGGGAATCTCCATGCTGGACAGAAGCAGGGAAGGCCTTGAAAGAGCACGCGACTTCTTGCTGCAGAAGAACATGTTACTACTTTGGACTGCAATTGCACAAACATGGTTCCCAGCCAAAGTTAGAATCCTAGCCACCACCGGCTTACCTATTTGTGCTGGCTAGTTTCATGTCAACTTGACACAAGCTAGAGTTATCTGGAAGGAGGGAAGCTAAATTGGGACAATGTCTCCATGAGATCCAGCGGTAGACTATTTTCTTAATTAGTGAGTGACTGGGGAGGACCCAGCTCATGGTGGGTGGTGTCATCCCTGAGCTGGTGGTCCTGAGTTCTATAAGAAAGCAGGCTGAGCAAGCCATGAGGAGCAAGCCAGGAAGCAGCATTCCTCCATGGCCTCTGCATTAGCTCCTGCCTCCGAGTTCCTGCCCTGACGTCCTGCAATGATGGACTATGGTAAGTATGGAAGTGTGAGCCAAATAAACCCTTACCTCTCCAACTCGCTTTTGGTCATGGTGTGTCATCACAGCAATAGAAACAGTAACCTGAATATCACTGCAAACACAAATGGTCAAAGATACCTCCCTGAGAGTGAACTTCCTTCAGACCTCTCTCCAGAGGCCCCTTCTGCTTCATCCACCTCTGCCCCACCCCTAAGGGCTCTCGGGAGCTCCAGAGACACCAAGCTATAGTTCAACACACATAGCACGGGCCCCCAACCAAGGGGCCTTACCTCCTGGCATACACGATACTGGTCAATGGCCCACACTGTGGGCACATGGGTGGCAAGCAGCTGGTACTGGGTGAGGGTGGCATTGCAGGCCCGGGCACAGATGAGCCTAGTCTTGCCCACGGCGTTGTCCCCCACCACCACACACTTGATGGTCTCTACGTTTGGCCTTTCATAATCCATGTCAGAATCCATTAATTGGGACCTGAAATGAATGGCAAGAAAGGAGCTATCAGAACAGTTTGGCATGCTCTACCCCTGAGGACCAGGGTCAGTGTGAACAGCCCTCCTCGGCTGGCTCTGGCTCTTTGTCAAGCATTGGCACTGACATAAAGAGAGAGGCACACCAACTTTACAGGGGCCCTAGGAAACAGGCGCTCGTTCAAGCTGAGTGACACAATACCACCAGACGGATTACTCCTCTCCCTCGGGTCTCCCACCATCCTGTAGCTGGGCCCTTGAATGGAAGCAGTCTGTGAGAGATTCCAGGGCAGGACCTGCTTCAGGCCTGACCCCACTCCCCCAGAGAGAGGGAATCAGCTTGATAGCTCACTCATCCTCTGTTAGCCTCCTCTTCCCTAGGGCTGTAGCAGCAGCAGAACAAAACAGCTGAGAGAAGCAGACTTAGGGCCAGGTCCCACCCCTTCCCAGCATGCTCCAGGGCAGAGTCACTTTAAAATTTAATAGACATGTCAGGGCTGGGCAACAAGCAGCTCTCCCTAGCTTCCCCTGTTTTCCCCTGGCCCTCTCAGATGGTAAATTTCCAAGACCCAGCCTGTTCACTTCCATCCTCCTACCCTACTCTCTTATTGGCTAGGAGAGGTTTTCCTCACAGCCTCTTTGAGTAGGAAGCCTTCTGTGTACCTGCTGAATCTACAAGCCTCCCCTTTTCTACTCGGGTTTGGTCACGTTGCCCACGTGTCTGCTCAGCTGAAGGCCTACTTTGAGACAGAGATGGAGGAAGTCATAGCCCAAAACAATACACTCTACGGTCCATGAGCTTTCCCATACCCAATCTGGGTTACCCAGTGCATTCCACATCCGGCTCCCAAGAGTAAGATCTACCTCCTTCGAAACTCTTGCAGAAGGAAGAATCTTAGACTGGAAGACCCTCATTCCTCTGGCACTCTGAGGAGAAGCCAGA
Source organism: Mastomys coucha (assembly GCF_008632895.1). Taxonomy (NCBI): domain Eukaryota; kingdom Metazoa; phylum Chordata; class Mammalia; order Rodentia; family Muridae; genus Mastomys; species Mastomys coucha. The sequence goes on from NW_022196915.1 coordinate 56,268,863, forward strand.
CAAATTGTCTACGTCGGGAACTGGCTGCTAGAGGAAGTTGAGGGTCAGGCTTAGCTTAAATATCTGCCTCAGTTTCCTTTGGTGATAGGCAGAGAAGTAGCTTGTCCATCCCAGAGGGTAACTGAACAGATGGAGAGACAGAAGGTCTTTCTGCAGCTAACATGACATGTCAGTGGTTAAAAAGCTGAGGCTCGGGTTTGAGGAGACTTTGAGGATACTCTCTCCACTGGCGTTGACCCTCCTAGAGGCAGGATGGGGAGAAGGTGGGGACAGGGGCAGTGCTGGTGCACTCAGGGTTATCAGTGCGCCCCTGCTTGATCCCTGAGTTATCTCTGAAGTAAGCCTTCCCAGGTCCAGGAAGGCTGAGCGCAGAGTCGTCCTGGAGGCTGCCCAGGCGCTTTACTGCTGAGCCATCAAGACCAGAGCCAAGCCATGAGCAGCCAGCCACCAGCAGCAGCAGAGGAGCTCTGTCCCTGGCATGCTGTAACTAGATGCTAACATGCAGGGATGCAGAACTGAAATGCTCAAGTGACATGGCAACTGGGATTTTCGCAAGGGGATGCAGCTCAAAGCAACCTAAGCAAAAGGTGCCGCAAGGACTTCTCAATGAGACAGGTTTATCCTACTCCTAGGAGTCTGACGGGATCTGGATCCCTCCACTAACAAGGGTCTCTCTCCACTAAGCTCTGGCCCAGCCTACATAGCAACTACCGCATCATTTCGCTGCCCTCCTGGTCCTGTCCACCAGGCCACTGGAATGACCATCGGCTTTCTGCTTCCTCTGCTCTGTCCTGATCAGTTCCTAGTCTCAACGTCTGAGGGCATGTGTGGGTACCAGAAAGCCATGTGGGTGTGGTTTCTGCTTTAAAGAGCCAAATAATAAAAAAGAAGAGAGAAGACAGAGTTTCACCCACAGGCCAACAGAACTTCCTTCTATAGTTTGGATTTGCTAGCATGTAGGTCTGGAAGCGAATGGGAGGGGCCTGGGTTCTTAAATCCAGGGGCATGCCCAAGTACAGCTGCTTTATGAGCTAATGGACACACACACACACTCCTTGTGACTTCATTTCTAGAGTTTTCAGTAGCGGACAGTGAGCCAACAAGTAGGAGATTGGCCATGAGTTTAGGACACGGTCTACTTAAATTTCTATCTAATCTACACACTGAAGCCCATGCCCTCTCTGACTGCCCCTTTAGACTTCCCTGACACATCTACCAACTGGAGCTTCCTTGTGTTCATCATCATCCCTACATTAGCAACTGCAAGCTTCATTGTCCTATTTAGGAGGAGGCAAACCATGGCGCTTATTGTGGACTCAGTCTCTGCCTCCAGAAAATGGGTATAAGGGTATTGGAAGAAAGTTCTTGAATTTTGGTAAATTCACGCCAAGGGAGCCTGGGTGGAAGAAGGCATTTGTCTTCTTATGTAATATAGTATTATATAATGCTAGATTGCATATCCATATGTGTAATTATATCTCTCTTTAAGATACAGGCTGGCCCAATTAAGCCAGGAGAACTTTTTGTCTAATCAGGCCTGTCTTAAATGAGGATCCTGTCCAGGAGACACCATGGCAATATTAATATAATTTCTGCTCTAGAATATTACTTCTTTTCTGGATCACTGCTGATGCACGGCAATACAAACCATTCAGTGAACTTCCCCCACTGTCCCTTTCCCTCTGACACACCCTTCTTCAGTGACTGGAGACTGTTCCTCACAGTTAGTTGTCCCAGCCCCGTTCCTTCGGAGCCTCCTGACCACCCTCCACCTGTCCTGGGTACCACAACCTCCAGTTCACTCCATCCACCCCCTTGACAATCCTAAAGCCACTGATCTTTCCTCCCCCAACTCTTGTCGCTGAATTACCACCCCCCCTCTTCACAGTGTCCTGCACTGTCAGCTTCCCCAGTTCTTTGTGCTCTGTCCAGGACAGATCCGAAGGTGTGCTCAGATTACCCACAAACCTCAAGGGCTCCCATTTCCACCCCCGCACCCCTACACACACTCTTTGCAGAGCTCAAAAGCCCCCCTTTCCCTCCCACAGCTGATAGGAAGCTTGTTCATCTGTGGCTGCCCTAGTCTGGTTGTCAAGGAAACGACAATCTCCCTTGGAGCCTGGCTTGTCTCCTAGCAACCAAATCCCACATCCTGCATCTTACAAAAAAAAAAAAAGTGAAAGGGAGGAAAATCGAGAAAATGAAAGTAAAAAAAAAAAAATCAAGGAAGATGAGCAGAAGGGAAGAGTCGGGAGGAGAGGAGCAAAGGAAAGGTGGGTTTGGAACTAAAGAAGCTCCCACTGTGGCCGCTGACATTGTAATATGGGCGAAGGTGGAGGGGTGGATCCTCCCCACGCAGAAAACGTAAAGCAAGGCCCAAAGGAATCTTAAATGATCACATTAACAGAAACAGAAGCCTAAATACGGGATAAACCTTTTCAACCCTAGGATGCCCGAACATTAACAAAGAAAGCTCAACGTTTCCACCAGTAGTTTGCCAAAACTCAGCTGGACAGACCACAGTGGAGTTGACTTCAAACAAACAGCTAGCTCCACAGCCGTCAGCAAACTCCCCAATTGTACTGGTTTAAAAAAGAGAGAGAGAAAGAAAAAGAAAAAAGGTATACCCCTACCATTCTGAATCTCTTATTTTCCTCCTGGCATGCCCCTCTTCACACATAATTTTTAAAAAATAAAATAAATAGGGAAGGGGGAGGGGCACGACACACCGATGCAAAACATGTAAGTTTTCCCCTATAAACACTCAAGAAAGGTTAATTTCTCTTCCCTCTGAACCGAGCAGCCTCAGCAAGTGCCCAAGGGAAGAGCAGAGCTCAGGGGAAGGCAGGAGGAACTCAGGCCGGAGAGGGGAGGGCGCTGAAGGATGAGCCAAGGCGAGGCGGCACGTTTGCAGAAGCTGCTTGCAACCCGGCCATAATAGAAATCAATCGTGTACTTACACCACTACATGTGACGGGGTAATTTCTAGTGTAGGGAACACATCTCTTCCTGCTAAGCACGCTCATTTTAGTGAGATGTCTGGGGTCACTCTGCGCGTGCAAGTTGGGGAGCCGCCGACGCTGCTGCTCTGTGCTGGAGACCCAGCCTCCTGGGGTCCCGGTTCAGGTACGATCAGAAGAAACTCTGGCACAGAAGCCCAGGTCGGACCGCGGCACGTGAGCAGCCTGGGGCGCTGCACTGCAGCCACTGCCTCTTCCGGATCAGCATCTCCGCGCGCCCCGGGCGCCCAATGTCATGGAGGCTTGCGGAGCCTGGCTGCGCGCCGCCGCTCCGACCTCCGGCCGCTGGGCCGCGCCGCCGCCCGGCTGCGCTGCGGAGGTTGCGGGCGGCGCGCTAGAGAGCCAGGCGCCGGGTGAGGCCGCCGCACGCGCGCAGCCTTAAGACGCCGAGCGCCGCAGTCCCCGGGACCGCTCACGACCTCCTTTTTTCATTCACAAAAAAAGCAAAGTTGGGGGGGTTGGGGAGGGAAAAGAGGAAAAAAAAAAAAAAAAGGAAAAAAAATTGCACCCAGGAACGGTTGCTGTGACAAGGACCGCCCACAGCGGCGCGCGGTTGGTGGAAAGGGGAGCGATGGGGATTGGACACCCAGAGGCCACGCCCGAGACACGCCCCCGATCCCGGGCACGCCCCTTCGCTCCTCTCGTGGTCTTTGTGCCTCCTCCCTTTTCCCCTGGGAGGCAAGAGTGGCCAGCAGCTGACCTCGCCAGCCTCAAAACCTTGCAAGACTCTCAGGATGGTTTTCCCCAGGAGGCTAGGAAGAAACTCATCCGGCGGTGCGCTCTGGGAATGCAAGTCAGAGGGCCACGGGAAGATTTTCCTGTTTCTCCCAGATTCAGCCAAGCCTCTACCCGCACACAACTGCCCTTGCGAGTTTTTCCGAGTACTGGGGGACCTTTCTTCCTGCATTATCCCTGCAGCTCCGACTTTCGGAGCTCTTAGTGAGTTTTCTGTATGGATACCTGTATTTTCTTACCTGTCTGCCACCTAGACCTTCCTCAAAGGTTACCATCCCAACTCATTGTCACAGAGAGTTCACTAGAATCGCCTAACTTTGCAAAGAATGACATGGAAACATTAGCCAGAGAAACCTCACCTAATCCTATATGGGTGGGTGCTCTTCTGTACAGGCAATTCAAAGTAAATATGGTGGCTGCCATCCCCAGCACTTGGTGGCGAGACAGAAGAATTGTCATGAGTGCAAGACTAGCCTGGGCTACAAAGCAAAATCTTATCTCTGAATATTAAAATAAAAATGAGTTAAGTCCAATGCCATCCATTCTGTTCATCGGAAGGAAGCGTCCGCGATCAAGACTGGATTTGATAGAGTGGTCTGGACTGCTAGGAATTACATCTTGTCAATTATCTCTGGACAGTTTTTAAAGCAGACTGACAAACTTTCACAAGTCAACCTCCCCTATCACACTTCCAACTTGCTTTTTGAGAATGCAGATCCATTTTAATGTCGTTTATGCAAAATATGATATAAAAGAGATTTATGCCGGGCGGTGGTGGCACACGCCTTTAATCCCAGCACTTGGGAGGCAGAGGCAGGCAGATTTCTGAGTTCGAGTCTAGCCTGGTCTACAGAGTGAGTTCCAGGACAGCCAAGGCCACACAGAGAAACCCTGTCTCGAAAAAACAAAAGAGAGAGATTTACTACCCCCCTCCAAAGCCAAATAAAAACTGAATTTTGGCCAAATTCAAAAGTATGGGCTATGTAGGAAGACCCTGCCATAAACAACACAATACTCAATTGGTATTTTCTGAAATATGCCTCATCTCTGAGTGCATATGACTGAAAGTTGTTCACTGGGGTGCCTATAGTAAATGCGAATTTTGGTTCATTTAATCATTGTGCAGTAAATAGATGCTTTACTGTCCCCCGCCTCCAACACCGACCCAGAGCTGGAGAGGTTGGCAGTGAACCGGAAGTGCTTCCTTACACTTCCTGTTCAGACACAACCTTCATAAAACAAGTACTAGATCAAATACATGTTTAAGAAAGAAGGTAGACTTTACTCAGGTATGTTCTTCCTCTGCATTTGGCACAGAAGAATCTCACTTCGTTGCTAATGCTCCTAAGAGTGATTGTACAAAAGGAAAACACAGTATAAAATCTCTCCGGGTTCCTACAGCAGGCAAGCCCCCTGGTCCCCATACCCCCATACCCTAGTCTCTCTGACAGCTCTGTTATCACCTTTTATGTGTCCTGCAGCATGTCACTTGTACAGTGCTGAGCAGGCAAACAGGCCTCTCCTTTGCTAGAGGGTAGCTAGAGGTGTGTGCCACTGAGCCTGTAACTCTAGCCAATGCCTCTTCTCCTTGGAAGGGAAAGCCAGCCTGGCTGGGTCATGGGAGGGTCCAAGATGCAGGTTTGGGGTCTAGTCTTGGACCAAAACAAATGTCAAAGTTGTAAACCTGCTCGTAGTCAGCAGAGTGACCAGGGCTGGGCCAGTGGCTAGCTGCAGAGGTGGCCTGAATCACCACCCCACCTGGGTACACAGTCTCCAATCCCCACTTTCAACTTTTCTTCAGACAGAAGGTTTTCTGGATAGTTTTGTGTCAACTTGACATAATCTAAAGTCATCTGAGAGGTGGGACCCACAGTTGAGAAAATGGCTTCATCAAATGGAGCTGTAGGCAACCCCATAGGTATTTTCTTATTAGTGATTGTTGGGGAGGGCCCAGTCCATCCTGTGTTCTGTAAGAAAGCAAGCTTAGCAAGACAGAGGAAGCAAGCCAGTAAGCAGCACCTCTCCATGGCCTCTCCTGCCTCCAGGTTCCTGCCCTGTTTGAGTTCTTGTCTTGACTTCCTTCAATGAACAGTGATGTGGAAGTGGAAGCCAAATAAACCCTTTCCTCTCCAATTTGATTTTGCTCCTGGTGTTTCATCACAGACAGCAATAGTGACCCTGACTAAGTCAGAAGTCTTCCGTCACCTCAGCTCTCCAGCATTCCCAGTCAGAGCCCACCCAGTCCTGCTTGGACATGGCACTTTTCCTCCAAGCTGTGCCTCCCCCACTACTTCCCAGGCTCCTTATCCAGCTCTGGGACCACACTTGCCTTATCTCTCTGCCCGACCTTTCTCTTTCTTTTTCTTTTCCTTCTCTTTCTTTTTTGTGGTTTGTAGAGGCAGAGTTTCTCTGTGTAGCCCTGGCTGTCCTAGAAGTCACTCTTGTAGACCAGGCTGGCCTCAGACTCAGAGAACCTCATGCCCCCTGCCTCCAGAGTGCTAGGATTAGAGAAGTGCGCCTCCACTGCCTGACTTTATCTGTCCAGTCTTCCAGTGGTGGATCTCTGAGGCTGGGATTTCTCCAACAACAACTGGTAGCCAGCAGCTGTCATTATAGGACAGCAGTCTCCCATCACCTGAGTTGACCAGGCCACCACAGAAGCCTACTTCTCTTTGTGTCAGGGTTCCTCTCAGGCCTGGAGTTCCTGCCCACTCCATCCCCCTTTTTCCCCTTCTTCCTTCTATCCTGTTCAGCCCATTTCCTGCAGCTTGGAGTAACCTGCTACCTGTTCCATCACGTTTTTGTTAGCTGGCCATTGGCACTGCCCTTCCAGGCCGCCTAGGCACTGCCCTACGGTGGCCTCCCTCCCTTGCTCTGGAAGGAGTGCCTCATTACAGTCTCAGGGATTTCTGCAACACAGATAGGTTTCATTCCAGCATTTTCTACCCTGGACCCCCAGCATCCCTTCCCTCACCACAGTTGTCTGTGTCCTAAAGTCCCCTTGAACCTGTCTTCTGATGTCACTTCCCCCTTCCCTCCCTACAGCCAAGCCAGGCCATCACAAGGCAGCTATCTTCCTGTGGGCTGATGCCTACTTACAAGCCAGAGGTTTAACTAGAGAGATAAGCACCCACTGGGGTTCCTGGGAAGGAACCACACCTGTACACCTCAAGATCCAGGCTAGTTCTAGTACTGTCCTCTTTTTATGGCTCCCTCCACATCTTCCAAGGCCAGCCCAGCTTGTACCAACCCCTCTGGCCATCCCTCCCTCCTCCAGCCTGTGTGTTCTCTGTGCTTACCCAGCGGCTCAGCCTTCCAGATTGCTAAGCACATGTTCACAATGCCCATCTCTTCTTGGAGTCCACCTCCCCATCCCCCAACCAGACCTTGGGATATGAGCAGTGTGTGCCTGCTGGAGCAGGTTGGCACCCCTGCACAGAACCTGAAACAAAGATCAGAAGTAAATCTCAAAGCAAAGGCTGAGGTATTTTGAGAGACAGAGCCTAAGTAAGGAGAGGGAGCCAGGAACTCAGGTTCTTCTCAGCTCCCTGATCAGAGTAAGACCTCCACCAGGTCCCCGTGAGAAGGTGTGGCTTTTGCAGGAGCAGCTCTCGGACACAAAGGTGCTCCCCATCCCCAGCCCCTATACTGGGAAATACCTAATCATTCTTTAGAGCAGCTTGGGTGTCACACCTGCCAACACCTGCTGTCAACCCCAAGTTGTCAACCCTGACCTTCTCCCTGTGCCACTACTAACTCAGGACACAGCGCTAGACACTATGCACGTCCTTCTCCCTACCTGTACTGAGAACTCCTTTGGAAGGGACATACATATCCAAAGGGGCATTTATCTATTTGTCATGCTAGTCTAGTGCTTCAACAAGCACACAGATGTTCAATAAACATTTGATGGACAAATGAAGGCTTGGAGAGAGGTAGTAGAGTGGGGCAGAGGACAATACCACAAAGCAGCCACTCACGTGTTGTTCTGAGAGCTCTCCCATGGGCTATACCAGCCTCTTCTTTGTCTTCCCATGATGTTGGGTTCCTCCCGGGATCCTGATGGAAGTGGCAAAAGGGAAGGAAGCCAGATGGGAGAAAATGAACTGGTGAAAGGGGGTAGGCAGACTGTGAGTCATGCAAAAGTTGGTTGGCTCAAATGGAAGGCTCTACCCAGGGCAAGGACATGACCGCTGCTACCCAAGCTAAGAGGTCTGATACTCTAGCCTGGGAGCCCCAGGGCACAGCTATGAGGGGTCTGGCCAGGCCACTTCGAGTTGGCAAAGAGCTGCCAGCTGTCAGTTGTAGAACTGTGTGATACTGGACAAAATTATCTTTTCTGGGTTTGCTTCCTCACAGACAAGGGTCAGTCCACATGACCCCCAAGGTTTACTGACATCCAATATGGGTGCTAAGCATGGAAGGCTAAATGTGATCAGTCATCCTTTGCATGGGAACAGCTCCAGAGCAAATTAGGACTCAGCAAATGTGAGTTGAGGACCACCAAGACTGGAAATAGACATGGAAGTCTTTGGAAGGGATGAAACTGGGATTAGCACACAGTGGGAAATCTCATTCCGCAATTTTACCTACAGCCATTCCGTCATCATCTCAAGTAATCTCTCCTGTCTTCCACTGGGCACAACAGTACAAGCCACACTGTGTGAAGACAACGGATGGCTGCCCAATCTCAGTGTCCTTACCTGACCTCTCTGTCCTTTCTGGCACTGAAATCTCATGTCTCTGGATAACAGGATCCTAGCTTCTGTCTGTAGCCCAGCCCTCTGATCCCCCAGTGCAGAGCAGACCACACAGGGCTCCTGAGTGGAGCTAGAGTAAAATGCTGAGAGTCTAACTCTCTAGATTAATAGAATCTCATGTCCACCTTGGCCCTAGGGATCACCTGGTGAAATGAACAGGGAGGGCAGGGAAGATAGAACAGGGAACATGAGCGAGAGTTCTTGGTACAAGGCTGGCCCAGGCCCTTGCAACAGGCCTGCAACCACACCATGACAAGCAGATTCCATTAGCAATCTGCTTCGGGCCCCACTGGCAGAGGCTGTGCTGAGGTTTCACCTACTCCCTCCAGGTCTCCTACCCACAGCTGATCCAGGACCTCATTAAATACCTCCTATGGCTCTGAAATGACTCTTCATTCAGCAGTGAAATGTGAGCTCTTGATGGTTTATGTCTTTAAAGAGCTGTAAGAACCACCACTAATGCCAGGCCCTTTAGCATGCCAAAGCAGGATACCCAGCAGTAGCATGGCTCCAACCCAAGCCTCTTGGGAGGCAGTTGTCTCAGGACAGAGTTCTGAAGCCATCATGGGGCAGGCAGGGCTACACCAGAATGAAGGTAGGTGGCTCTGCTTCTGTCCAAGACGGTTGAAGAGAGGACAAAAATGTCTCCCATAGCCAGTGCTGCTAGGCCCCCAAATCCTTGGCTTCCCACAAGCTTCAGACCTTCCCAGCAAGGGCAGGTGCCATCCTCAGAGCTCCACAGAGCTGGGGGTGTGAGGCTTCAAGGAGGCTGATCACCCCAAAATAGATTTGTGTTTTTCACAACTTTTTTTAAATGAGCCACTGGCATCTCTTGCAACATGGGAAAAAAATAGCCTCAACTGTTAACAAATAAAAGATTACAAAAAAGATTATTAAAAGCCCCAACTGTTCCCCATGGGTGTCTGGGGGGCGGGGGAGTGAGGGAGATGAGCAAACAGGAGCCTGGGTCTCTTCCCTCTGACCTGCTCCTTCCCCCTGAGCTGCCAGAAAGCAGGAGGGGCTGGGAGGACTAGGCCTCAGTGCCAGAAGCAGGGACATTTGTGAGGACCTTCAGCGGTGTCCACCGTGAGAGTACATTCTTGCTTTCGGCTTCTAAAGGCACAGGGCAGCTTAGTACAGACCACACTGCAGCTGGACTCGTTTCAGTGAAGCTGGAGGACAGTTTGGGAAGTCAATAGTTGGGAGGCTCCTCCTTCGTGCTAAGGTCAACTTAGCCTGAAATTGAATCCCCTGGGTGTTGCTGGATGACATCACGCATCTTGAGTTTGAGGCTGCAGCTGCTTTCAACTCTGGCGATTGGTCACATTGATTGGGGCTGCCCAGGAGGGCACGAAGTCCTCACCTGACTCTCCCTGGAGAGTTCCAGGCTTTTTGTGCCTTTGCCCCATACTGGGGGCCTTCTCGGTACCTGGACCTCTAAGGATGCAGGAAAGGGGAGCGGTGTAAATATCCTGGACACTGAGTTAGTGACTGGGCTCCTGTCCCGGCAGAGGCCTCCAGAAAAACAAAATGGGGTGGTTTGTGGGGTCTCTGTCTCTGATCTTTGACAGGAGAATAAAAGTAAGCTCTGAGGGGCCCCTTTTCTCTCGAAGCCTGGGATTCATTCAGACCCACTCCATCCACCTTTCCAGGCTCCGCTCTCTCTTCTCTCCTTGTTTCTCTCCCTTTCCCCTTCCTCCCTTTCCTGCCTTCTTTAAGATGCAGTAATAAATGCACATGGCTCACCTTACATAGTTTACAAAGTGAGTAGGCAGGTGACTAGCCAGGACACCAGGGACCCTAAGGGACGTTGCTCAACCCCGAGTGATGCTCAAGGGATAGTTCCTTGAGAGTGCTACGGTGATGAGCTACACCTCTCCTCCTTCCCCTAATCCGGCAGCTGTAGCCTCTCTGACCTCCTCAGGACCCCACTCTTGCCAGAGCTGGTTTTTCCAAATGGCTGAGAACTGGGTAAAAAGCTGTGTGCAGATTGCTGACAGGCCACTTTGATTGTCACAGACCAAGTTTACCCTGCAGGGTGTGGTCATGACTGGCTTAAGCCCCCTCTTACCAGGGAGCATTGTGTGAGGGAAAGAAGTCGGGCACAGAGCCAAGCCACAAGAGGGCTGACTCAGGAATCCAGGGGCCCAACTTGCTCATGAGAAAGGAGAAGGAGTTGGTGCTCAGAGTTGAAGACTTTCCATGGGACAGACAGGATGCAATGCCTTCTGCCCACACAGGTGCTTGGGCAGAGGAGTGCGGGCAGATGCCAGGCCGTCTACTGGAAGCATGTGCCCCAACTTTGGTTGTCTGGGGATTGATTACTACATGTTCTGAAAATTTCGCTGTCGGTCACAGACTTACCCTCTTCCTCCTGGTACCGGAAGTACCCGCGGGTAGTTCTCTAGGAGCCTGAGCTACAGGTAGAAGCTCAGAACTAGAGGCAGCCTCACAAGGAGCTTGGAATGGAGATTGCTCTGCCCTATTCTCCCTACAGGGAGACTCGAAGTCCCAGCTTGGGTCACTCAGATGCAGACCTGAGGAGCGGAGAAGCAGGCGAGCTGAGATATGAAGTTATGAGTTCCGGACCCAGGCTGCCTCCAAGGAAAAGCAGTGGTGTTTCAGACAGAGGTGGTGTAGGGGCGCAAATAATTCTGCTAGATCAAGATGGTGAACAGCCCATGCGACCCATGGCACGCTGCCTGAGACTTCACGTTCTCTGCAAATAATAAGGTTTGTTTGGCCACTTATCCCTGTCATTAGTCTCTTGCCTCTCATTCACCAAATACATGCTAAGCTCCTTCTGGTGCCCGGTGCTGGGCTGGAGGTCATAGAGATTATGAAGTGCAAGGATGCCAGCAATCCAGGTCATCGAGGGACTTAGGTTTAGGAGAACAATGACTACTTATTCTATTTTATAGTATACATGCCCAGTTTTGTGTTCTATGAACTATCTTGTTTAAAATTTTAAAATCCAGTAAGAATTACCACCACCACCACTACCAACATCATCTTTCTTCTCCTCCTACCCTTTGGCCCAGGAGGAAATGGAAATTGAAGCTACCAGAGGGAGATAGGTTCTTTCAGGGTCACAAAGCAGGTAGTCAGCATAAAGATCCCCACCTGGCTGAGGGGGGGGGGGGGGGGGGGGGAGAGGGGAGATACAAATGTCCTGGGGCAGGTGCCCATGTAGAGAATAGGCTCGTGGGCCACTGCCAGACTGCTCCATAGAAGCACATCCCACATGCATGTGAGGCAGTGTTCATGACCTGGACCTCAGATGGGACTATACAACCCTGACTCCCTTCCAGTCTTGGCTCTAACTCCTTACATGTTTTTCTGGCCTTTGACTTCTTGTATGGAACTAGGTAGATGGCTGATGTCCCCTCTACCAAACACACCTCCAACCTCACCCCTCCCCCAACCCTCTCTCCCTGTTTTGTTTTGTTTTGTTTTAATTCTGGAGAGTGATCTTATCATGTAGACCCTCAGGGAGGGTCAGTATGGTTTCAATCACTGGAGCAGGGAAAGAAAGCAGAGAAGCAGGATCTGTAGCCTGGGGACCTCTCAGGCCACTCTGGGGGAGGCGGGGGGGGGCATTCTCCCCTCACAGAGTCCATAGTATAAGGACGTGTTTGACTATCCAGCCTGCAGTCTTTAACTAGGTATACACTTGGCCAATGAGGACCAGTTGATCTTAACATTCCAAAAGAGAAAGTATGGCCTGGGGGTAGGGCAAGGACGACAAGATAGAAAAATTCCTGAATTTAGTACCTGAGACCAAAGTGAATGTAAACATGGTCAATGCGATCCTTAAATGGGCACTGTAGAAAGCCTTTCCTAAGTCATCTAGATTCTTGAACTAGGCCTGTGGCCCTTTCCGCCTTAGCCCATGTCCAGGGTAGCCCACAGTTGAATTATGGCTGGCCCAGTAGGGCTACTTGCAAGCCTCAAGGAGCCTCAGGCTCAGGCCTGATCTCTGCGCTATCCCTCCTGGGGACCAAAAGAGCTACTGCTGCAAGTCTTGGGGCAGGAATGGGGGTGTTTGCTGAAAGCCTGCAAGCTCCTGGTCAGCTGAGAATGGAAAGAGGAACCAATTGTAAGGGTTCAGGGCAGGAAAGGGGGAGAGTTAGAATTTGGGCTATTGATCTATTTCTTTTGGGGCCCACAAATTCTATTGCCTAAAGGATTAAGAGTTCCCAAAGCAAGGAAGGCCATCCAGGGCTTGGGAGAGCCAGAAGATGCAAATCCCAAAGGCTGGAAACACTGAAGCATGTGAGGCACAGGCAGGGGCCCTAAGGATTAGGAGAGGCAAGAGGAGATCAGGTGACCCTTGAAGACCAAGGTGGCCTCAACATCACAAGCTGTTTAGGTGGCCCATCCCCACCTGCGGCCCCTTTGATAAATAAGAATTCAGTGGCCTGGGGGAAGTTGGAGAGGATATACTGTCTGCTTGGCCCATCCCTTACATACCTCCCCTTCCATTCTGGCCAGAGTTACAAGGAAAGAATGGAACCCAGGTTTGTGTTGGCCGTTGGCTACTAGCTATACTTCCGCTGGCTACATCCACAGCAAACAAATGTCCTTTGTCTCCTGTTCTAATCTGGCAGCCACAGGTAGCTGCTGGACCACAGTCCAAAGGATGCTACAGGCTGACAGATCCAGCACCAGGCTCCCCATCCACCCATTCTTTGTCCTCATATGTCACCTTTCATAAGAGACCCAACACTAAGAGCAGAGGAGCCGAGGTGAGAGAATCCTTTTCCTTTCTCCAGTCCAGTGCCAAGGGGCATTAACTTACCTGCTGTGTCTCCTTCGGGGGCCCAGCTGGCCTGTCACTATCTCTTGTCTGTGGACAGTGGTGGACTGGGCCAGGTTGTTGGAAGGGGATCCAAAACCTAGCCTATGGGAAAGCTGGTAAGTGCTCTGGTAACCAGGAGCGTGGCCTGGAGGCTGGCTTCCTGCTCTTATACCTCCACCCTGCCCCACCCCATTCTACCCCACCCCATCCCCACCTCTAAGCTCAGGATAAATCACCTGTTCCTGCTTTTGTCCAGGTGAGTGTTTCCCAGTGCCTGGCCTAGCTTCTGTCTCCCTTGGAGCCCTATTCAGCTGCCCTCAGACTCCTAGTAAGACTTGGCTTGTCCTCCTGGGTCCCTGGTGACTCACACTGCTTTGGAATTTCACTCAACCAGCATTTTCTGACGCACTTCCTGAGAGCCTGGCCTGGTGCCAGTGAACGGGCCTTGCAATAGCCACCCCACCAGTGATTATCACTTTGTCTACCTCGAACTCTGGGCAATAGAGGTGGGGAACGGGAAGTCCGCCAGAGAAAGCAGGTGGGGACAGGGAGGCTTTGTTCAGCCTGGTTTTACCTGCACACAGGTGGAGAACAGCAGGAAAGGGAAGGATTAGTATGGTTGCCCAGGAAACGGAAGACAGAAAACCTAAACTGGCCACCAGGCTTCTTTCTTAGTTTGTGTTTCTGAGGGGGCTCAAGCTGTCCTCACATCTCCAGCAATCCTCCTGCCTCACCCTCCCAAGGGCTAGGGTCTGAGGGCTTCTGGAAATGGATTTCCCGGCCTCAGTTTATCATTGGGTGCATCTTAAAGGTTCTAAGGCTCCAGGTGTAAATGCACCCTTCCAAATGGAGCTGTCCCCAAGGACTCATATGTTGTGCCCTCGTTCTCCAGCCGGTGATGCTTGTTGAGGGAGGCAGTGGGGCTTTTAGGAGGTGGGACCTAGATGGCAGAAGTAGGTCACAAGGGGTAGAACTTTTCACTGCCCAGCCCCTGGTTCCCCATGTGTCTCTGATTCCTGGTACACTGTGGTATGAAGGGCCTTATGCTCATTATGGATGTAGCCAGTGGAGTATAGCCAGTAGCCAATGGACAGCACAAACCTGGATTCTATTCTTTCCTTGTGACCCCGGCCAGGAGGGAAGGGAGGTATGTAAGGGTATGGCAGACACCATACCCTCCCTAACGTCATGGACCCTGCCATGATGGACTGAAAGCCAAAATATATGCTTCCTCCTTTAAGGTGTTCTATCAGGCACTCTGTCAGTGACGTAAAAATAATACATATTTATAATAATATAAAAATAATATCTCTCATTTTGAATATCACGTGAGGGGTTGGGCCTGGGTGGGATTTCGGAAAACAAGAGGGGGAGGGAACATTGCTGCCACCATAGGGTGGGAAGGGGCAAATGAAAGATCTGAATTCATTCCCAGTTTCCCCGGTTTTTGCATGTACTCACTCTTTTGCTTGTGTGTGTGTGTGTGTGTGTGTGTGTGTGTGTGTGTGTGTGTGTTGTGGTGTGTGGTGTGTTGATATGCCTGTGCAGGGGTGGACATACAGAGGTCGGAGTCCACTGTCTGGTGCTGCTGGAGTTACAGATATGCACTGCCCTGCCCAGCTTTACGTTGCTGGTGTTACCGTAATTACGCAGGCACCGTAATTACGCAGGAAGCGCTTTGCCACAGGACTCTCCCTGGCCCCTGCCCTTCTGTGTTCACCACAAGCTGAAGCCAAACTAAAAGCTGAACACACAGCAGTACCACACTCTTATGTCTCAGCCCCCAAACTATGAGCTGATAGAAACCCCTTGGCCTTATAAATTTACCAGTCCTAGGTATTTTATTATGGAGACCAAAATAGACTTACGATGGCCTCTACCCACACAAGACTTTGTTTTTCTAGTTAAAGAAACCTTTAAGCAGATGACAGCATGCCATGGACAAGTGGGTTTATGGGTTTAAATCTTTTTTTTCCCTTGGTTTTTCGAGACAGGGTTTCTCTGTGTAGCCCCAGCTGTCCTGGCATTCACTCTGTAGACCAGGCTGGCCTCAAACTCAGAAATCTGCCTGCTTCTCCCTCCTGAGTGCTGGGATGAAAATCATGTGCCACCACTGCCAGGTGGGTTTAAGTCTTAAGTCAAATTGTCATAATTCAAACCAAAGGCCCATTCCTTACAGGTTTTGGAGATGTTTCCGGATTCCTTCTGTAGCCGTTAACATTTTTAGCAGGTATAATATATAATACATAAAGCATTACATGTGTAGAGACACAAACAATTGCAGAAGCCTTTTTCTTTTTCTTTTTTCCTTTTTAAAGATTTATTTGTTTACTTTATGTATATGAGTACACCATTGCTCTCAGACACACCAGAAGAGGGCATCGAATCCCATTACAGATGGTTGTGAGTCACCATGTGGTTGCTGGGATTTGAACTCAGGACCTCTGGAAGAGCAGTTGGTGCTCTTAACTGCTGAGCCATCTCTCCAGCCCTGTAGAAGCCTTTTTCAACTTTAAAAGTATAATATAATTCTAGTGTGGAGTGGTGGTGTACACCTTTAGTCCCAGAGACAGAGGCAGGCAGATCTTTGTGAGTTCAAGACCACCTTGGTCTACACAGTGAGTTCTGGGACAGCCAGGACTACATAGAGACTTTTACTCAATAACTGCCTCCCAACAACAACAACAACAACAAAAAAAGTATAATGTAATTTGTATAATTCATGAGAAAAGCTATATACTATCCTCAGTTCTCCTATATCTCCACCATCTTCCCCTCCCTGTCTCCTCCTCCTCCCCCATTTCTACTGCTAACTTCTCCAACAGAGAAACTCAAGTTATGTAATATGGGTTTGTTATTTCATTGATGCTTTTTAAATCACTTGCATCGTATTGTGTATGAACCCCTAAATAACATGTAATGTGGATTTGCTTGCTTTGTGTTAACTTCTGTCTTCATCTCTTGGGTGGGGGGTCAGGAGGGATGGGGATAGGAACCAGGTCCCCCAGACTCGCTTACCACATGCTCTTCCATTGAGCTATACTCTCAGCCAACCTACTTGCTGATAATTTTTGAGTTATTGTTCACACACTGTGTTAGATTCCTTTTATTCGTTCAACCCTATGTACGTAGCTATTGTTCTTCATTTTGCTACAGTACACTACTCCTCAGCTCTAGCAGGACCAGGCTGTTCAGTAGTGACTTCGGACATTCGTGTGCTTATTTTTATGTGCACACATTCTAGCCTTTCTCACTGAAGAAATAACCAGGTTTGGAGTTCCTGTGTGATGGGGAAGATGCACGTTCAACTGCACAAGAGAAGACGAAAGCACCTTCCCAGGTGCTGTCTAAAGGGTCCCAGCCAAGCACAATAGTGAGTGCCTGTAATTTCAGGGCTTGAGACGCTGAGGCAGGAGGATTTTGAATTCTAAGGAAGACTGAGCTATACAGCGAAACTCTCTCTCTCTCAAAAATAAAAATAAACAAATAAATAAATTTTCAGCTGCTTCCTGTTCTCATCTCCACATGGGTTTTTAGATATGACTTTAGACCTTTCTTTTGAGGTTCATAATAATGTCCCACTTGTTCAATCTGTGGTTTGCTGATTACTAGTAAAACCAAGAAAATATTTCCCTATGTCTTGGTACCTTGTGTTTCTTTATCTGTGAGCTGCCCATCTCTGTCTTTTGCACACACATACCTCTTTTGACACTATCATTTCCTTGTCTTCTGTTATCTATAGCAGTTACTTGTATATTCTCGGGTCTTCTTTTGCTCATTTTTTAATTTATGTGAATGTGAGCCTTTGAGCATATGTGCATCATGTATGTACAAGAGCCTATAGAGGCCACAAAAGGGTGTTGGTTTCTCTGGAATTGGAGATACAGGTGGTTGTGAACTACTGTGTGCATCCTAGAGACCACACAATAGGTCTGCATAGAAATCAAACCTGGGCTGGGTGGTGGTGGCACACACCTTCAATCCCAGCACTTGGGAGGCAGATGCAGGCAGATTTCTGAGTTCAAGGCCAGCTTAGTCTACAGAGTGAGTTCCAGGACAGCCAGGACTACACAGAGAAACCCTGTCTCGAAAAACCAA
>NW_022196915.1:56286321-56289041 GCF_008632895.1 Mastomys coucha
AAAAAAAAAAAAAAAAAAAAAAAAAAAGAAGAAGAAGAAGAAAAGAAATCAAACCTGGATTCTCTGCAAAAGGAACTAGTTCCCCCCATCTCCCTCCCTCCCTCCTTCCCTCCCTCTCCCCCTCCCTTTCCCTCTCTCTCTCCCTCCCTCCCTCCCTCTTGTGTTTTGAGACAGGTTTTCTCTGTGTAGCTCTGGCTGTCCTGGAACTCACTATGTAGACCAGGCTGCCCTCAAAATCATGAGATTCTCCCTGCCTCTGCTTCCTGAGTGCTGGGATTAAAGTGCTACCCCTTCAAGGAGCTAAACACTGAAACATCTCTCCCACCTCTGTCCCTCCTCGCCCCACCCCACCCCTTTCTTTCTTGAAATAGGGTCTCACCTATGTAGCCCTAGATGGAATTTGGTATGTAGACCAGACTGGTCTCAGACTCCGAGGTATGCCTGCCTTTGCCTCCTTGGCAAGGTGCTGGGATTGGGGCCTATGCCACCGCACCCTCTAACCTCCAATTCTAAGCATGGCAAATGTGTTCTCCAGGGCTGTGGGGAGTTTGATGGTTTTCCCATTGTGTCTTTTGAAGAACAGAAATCCTTAATTAAATTGCTGCTGAGTTTATCAAGCAGCCTTTCAGGTAGTGCTTTTCTGTCTTAATTGAGAAGCCCTTCCTTACCCCAAGGTGACTCATTGGGTTTTCTCTATCTTCTCCGTGGATGCCAAGTCCTCTTTTCTTCTCAGAGCTTTCCTGTGCTTGGTTTTTAAAAACTGAGAGGGTTTTCTTCCTCGTTTTTGGCCTTAAGAAAAGCAGTATTTTATTTGAGAATGATTTTTTTTTCCCCTGGGCCTGTAAAGTTGGCTCAGCATTTGTCAGGCAAGCCTGACTACCTGAGTTTAATCCCTGGAACTCACTTCAAAAGCCAGAAACCGGATGTGATGTTGCCCATTTGTAATGCCAGCATTTCTATGGAGTTGACAGAGACAGGAGACTCTCCCAGAAGCCCTAGCTGGTTAGCATGCAGCAGCAGAGCCACAGAAGCAGGACACCGCCTCAACAAGGCAGAAGACAATGGGCTACAAAAAAGTCATCCAATGCTATGGTACACGTGTGACTGTGTGTGTCACGCACATACCTTCTCTCAAGCTCAATAAATCAAAAATAAGATAAAAACAAAAAAACGATTTTTTTCTGTGCTCCAGAAACAAATCAGTGATACAGTGTTTCACAAGCGGAAGGCCTTGGGTTCTATCTGCATTACCAAAAGAGAAACAACAACTTTAAAAGAATAATGCTTTCCTGGTTCCATAGAAACATATACATGAAAGAAAAAAATCCCCCACCCCCCCAAAACATGGAAAGTAGGAATATGACAGAAACAGTCATCACTAGTAGATAGAGAAACCAGAATCTGGATATTGGAGCGACACAGCATAGAACTGTCTTCATTTCCTTTTTATTCTATAAGTTCATAGTACACATTTAGAAAATAGCAAGCTTCATATTGCTCTGAAAGTTTAATATTTCTTCCAACATCCTCATTGCTTACCCAGGAGCAAAACTCTCCATTGGCAAAAATGGAGAATATTCCAGATTGCAGATACCACTACCATTTGAAAAACCTCCTAGCCATGGCCATTGTCAAGAAGAGACTGCTTTTCACTGTCAAGGTGTATCTCTAGGGGGCCCTCCCTAGCCCAGCATAATTCCAAAGAAGCTGACTCAAATTTCAGGAAAAAAAAAATATATGCCATTGAATATTTAATGGAAGCAATCAGAGTATGTGAATTCAGTAATTCTTTTAGGTGGTAGTAGGGATGGAACCCAGGGTCTTGCTCCTGCTGGGCAAATTTCTACCACTGAGATCCATTCCCATCCTTGGCACTGCCTGTTAGAGATAAAATCGGGACCCTTTCCCTCTTTAAGGCAGGAAACAGAAATATAGTCTCCAGCTACTAGCGAATGTTTTCTTCATGTTTAACTAGAGCTAAATCAACAGACTCAAAACATTTTGCCACTTTCAAAAATTTATCTCACTTTAAAAAATTGTGTGTATACTTGTGTATGTGTGTACTGAGTGAGTGAAGTGTGCCAAGAGGGGCCAGGAGGGGCCAGGAGAGGGCCTGGAATCCTTTGGAGCTGGAGTTACAGGTAAGCTTATAGGAGTAAGCAATGGGTTCCAGGAACCGACCTCGGGACCTCTGCAAGAACAGTAGAGAACTGTTAAACACTGAACCATCTCTCTAGCCCCACTCCGTCCTCACTCAGACACACTTGAAGTCGTGGTACCTGCAGTGTTTCATTGGATTGGTACCAGGCAGGCTGCCCATCAACACAAACTCCATCCTTCCCCATCCTGGCTCATGAGTAACAGGCAGAACCCATCTGTCAGGTCCCTGTGGTTTCTAAAGTGATGCCAGAGATTCCTAACAATCCAGACAGTGTCTCAGCCACAGAGCTGAAGTGGACATTCTGCCTTGGTACAGCTAGGGTCTAGAGGTGTCCTGCAAATGCTTATGTAGAAATATGATCTGCCTGGGCCTGGTGAGATGGTCTATCAGTTAAGAACTGATCTTCCAGGGACCAGGTTTGACTTCCAGTATCCACATGGCAGCTCACTGTAGTCCTTACATCCAGTTCTGGGG
This sequence comes from Mastomys coucha, assembly GCF_008632895.1. NCBI lineage: Eukaryota > Metazoa > Chordata > Mammalia > Rodentia > Muridae > Mastomys > Mastomys coucha. Next base: position 56,288,957 of record NW_022196915.1, read on the forward strand.
GATTTGAAGCTCTCTTCTGGCCTCTGGAGGTGCAAAACACATAATATGGTGTGCAGACACCATATATAAAAAACTAGAATCCGGG
>NW_022196915.1:56289691-56313293 GCF_008632895.1 Mastomys coucha
AGGTGGGGTGCAGCGGTTCAGGCAGAGTACTGCTGCACTTGGGGGGAGGGGGGGAAATGCTGCAGACACTGAGGCTCGGGGCGAGAGCAGCCAGCAAGGCCGCTGCAGCTAGCATTCAGCTAACCCGGCTCGGGGCCAAGCTGAGGCCAGGAGCTGGCACTGGCGGTGTGGGCTGGCCGCTGTGCAGCGTAAGCTCTGCAGGGCAAACTCGGGGTGGGCTTCGCAGACCAGCCCCTGCCTGCCGATCCACTCTAGCCTTGCCCAAACGAGGCCAAGGGGCCTGAGCTGGCCACTGCTTGCAGATTCCCGGTAAGGCCCCAGTGGCTTTCTCAAATGACTGTGGTTGGCGAAAGAATCAACTCTTAAAAATCAAACTACTGAACAGTCTCGAGGGGACTGCCCTACCTAGTCAGCTCCAGATAAGCAAAGAAAGGATTGGTTGGGGGATGGGAGGGTGGGAGGGGCTTCCTGCTGCCCGGGAGGATTCCACACTGGGACCAGCTGAGTGCAGCTCCTCCTTAACTCCCACAACCCAGCTTTTAAAACAATTGTGGCCACAACCTGACTTAAAGAGCCAATTCCCCGCATCCGTGTTTGCAGAAACTCCTGTCCCTAAGAATTACAGAACTCCTAATGCCCAGGCATTAATGATTTGGATACAAAAGGAAATGAGACTGCTGTAAGAAAAAAAAAAAAAAGCTTTGGTTTTAAGCTTTACAAACAGATAAAAGATGATACCAGAAAAAAGGCTGGCCCAGAGCAATTTAGTGGTTTTGGGGTTTTTTTTTTTTTGTTTTTTGTTTTTGTTTTGTTTTGTTTGTTTGTTTGTTTGTTTTTTGATTGGCTGTAGCTAAAAGAGAAAATTTAAAAATATTGGTTTGGGGTGACAGGGTCTGGGATCTGAGTGCATTTAACAGTGATCAAGTTGAAACACCCAAGTTGTAACTTGGGACTCAGGTGTTTGTTTGTAGGCATCACACAAAGCTGTAGGGAGATTAGATTCCTTGGAATGTAGAGTCCAAATTTTAAATATCTACAGAGTTTGTTTGGTGAAAAAACTTGGCACTGGACGTCGGTGGAGCATTGTACTTTGAAGACAGCTAGGATAACAATCTAAATTGTGCTGGTTAAATGAGCCAACTCTTCTGTTTTTTCAGAATTATGAAGGAATTTGGTGATTAAATGCATTCTTTTTTCTCTTCACACTGGTAAGAAAATAGCCAGGTTTTTCACTGTCTCTCCTTATAAATATTCCAATGTGACAACTGAGCATTTAAGCCTCCAGGGATTTAATGTACTAGTAAATTATTTAGGCAAATTAAAAATAGGCAAAGAACATGCAAATATGATTCATTAGAAAGGAAATAAATATAGAAACATTTTTAAATGTTTTACATTGGGCCTTATGGGAACAAGCCTATCTCCTTGGGAGGTTGAGGTGAGAAGTTCTTCAGTCAAAGGGTTACCTAGGTTACAGGATGCATTTTAGGCCAGCTTGGACAATTTAACAAGTTCCTGTTTCAAACTGAAAAGTAAAAAGAAGGCTGGGAGATATAGTGCAATGGTAGGGTGCTTGCCCAGCATGTCTGAGGCCCTGGCCCCTGGCGTCTCCAGAACTGAAAACAAGTGAAAATTAGATTAACCCCTCCCCTCCCCAGTGTGGGACTACTACCCTGCACCTTGTTCATGGGGAGAAAGTGTTCAGCCCCATATAAACTATCAAACCAGTAAGAACCTCCCTCCATCCCACCATTTGGTGGAAGAGCTTAAAACCAGGCTCTCAGCATGCTCAATAACCATGCTTTTGTGATAGCGGGGAAGTGGAGGTGCATTTGGGAGGCAGAGGCAGGCAGATCTCTGTAAATTCACAGCCAACTGGGTCTACAGAGCAGTTCCAGGACAGCCCAAATTACACAGAGAAACCCTGTCTTAAAAGAAAAGAAAAGGAAAGGAAAGGAAAGGAAAGGAAAGGAAAAGAGTACTAAGAAAGAAAGAAAGAAAGAAAGAAAGAAAGAAAGAAAGAGAAAGAAAGAAAGAAAGAAAGAAAGAAAGAAAGAAAGGGAGAAAGAAAGAAAGAAAGAATACAGAATACTTTTGTGGGAACTGGAGAGACAGCTCAGGGGTTGAGAGCACACGCTGTTCTTGCAGGGGACCTTCCAGAAAACTTATAGGGTGGGGAATCAAGGGCGTGGGCACTCATACATGCATATGCACACATAAATATGCACATACACATAATTAAATAAAATACATCTTTTTAAAAAGAATGTGTTTGTGTTTGTTCCTAAAGTATGGTTTTGCTATGTAGACTAAGCTAGACTTGAACTCCTGATTTTCCTGTCTCTGTTTCCCAAGTACTTGGTTATGGTATAGACATGGGAAAGTTAAAATGTTCTTAAATGATAATATTCTACTCCCTCTGCTTGGTGGGAATATAAGTTGGCAAATTTTATCTGAATACTTAGATGATATATGTAGGGCCCCAGAGATACTATAAAGATGATTTAAGACTCTAATCACTTTATGAACCAGCTACTTCTATTTTTAATTTCATTATTTTATTTTGTTAGTGCATGGGTGTTTTACCTGCATGGATTTCTGTGCACTGTGTGAATGCAGATCCTTCAAAACCCAGAAGAAGGCATCCAATCCCCTGTTACTGGAGTTACAGACAGTTGTAAGCTACCATATGGGTGCCTGGCCCTGAGGGAGAATTTACACTGGCCTCTAGAACCCAGCTACTTCTTCCACTGACTCCCATGTATGCACATAGAAACCCTTCTGTCTCTTTTTAACTTCTCCTTTACCACTTAGTTCACAGGCCTAGAGCCTGAATATGACAGGATAGAACAGCCGCTTGGCTTTTCTTCTTCTTTCCTTATATATTCAGAGGCTTAAACTATTCTCATCTACTTTGATCCAAGGAAGCCTAATAAAATCTAAGGTGAGGACCTCAGTCCAGAAATATTTAGTGACACTGGTGATGGTGGAGAAAACATGGGAAACAAACGTACCAGTGTGAAGGGAAAGGTTTAAATGAATGGGGGATGTCTGTCCATATGATAGAATTTGGATAGCAGTGGATGTCCTAGTGTGTGTAACAGGGGGCTGGAGAGATGGCTCAATGGGCTCAATGTTTAAGAGCACTGACTGTTCTTCCAGAGGTCCTAAGTTCAATTCCCAGCAACCACATGGTGGCTCACAACTATCTGTAATGGGATCTGATGCCCTCTTCTGGTATGTCTGAAAAGAGAGACAGTGTATTCACAGAAAATAAACAAAATAAATCTTTTTTTTTTTTTTTTTTAAAGAAAAGTAAGCCAGGCGGTGGTGGCGCATGCCTTTAATCCCAGCACTTGGGAGGCAGAGGCAGGCAGATTTCTGAGTTCAAGGGCAGCCTGGTCTACAGAGTGAGTTCCAGGACAGCCAGAGCTATGCAGAGAAACCCTGTCTCGAAAAAACAAAAAAAACAAAACAAAAAAAAAAAAGAAAAGTACAGAAACGTGTACTAAAGTTATTCCAACATGTCAAAATTATACATCTTAACATTTTTATTTTTTTCCTGCGTATTTTAAAAAATATTTTCCAGATTGATATAATACATCCAGCTTTAGCTTGAGGTGTGTCTCCATTAGGGTTGCTATTTCTGTGAAGAGAAGCCCTGACTATGGCAACTCTTATAAAGGACAACATTTAATTAGCGACAGCTTACAGTTCAGAGGTTTAGTTCATTATCATCATGGTGGGAAGCATGGTAGCATCTGGGCAGGCATGGTACTGGAGAAAGAACTGAGAGCTCTATATCTTGATTCACAGGCAGCAGAGGGGACTGTGTGCCACATTGAGCATAGCTTGAACATAGGAGACCTCAAAGCCTGTTCCCCCAGTGCCACACCCACTCCAACAAGGCCACACCCACTCCAACAAACCTACACCTCGAATTCTGCCACTCCCTATGGGCCAAGCATCCAAACACATGAGTGTATGGGGGCCATAGCCATTGAAACCACCACAGGTAGGAAAGTATCCCAGTCACAGACTACACCTACACCAACCCAGGTGGTTCGGCTGACTTCACACCCAGGCTCACAGTATAGATCATGGCTTGGGGTCTATTCCTGCAGCATGTGCTAAGGAAAACAGTGCGTGCCTGAATCAAGCACAGGAGAAAATAGCAATCTGGAGCTGGGGTAAACCCTGAGATGTGTGAAGCTGCTGCTGGCAGAAGATGGCACCCTTTTTCACAGACAGCTCTGTGAGTGGAAGGGGTGCATTCTGAAATAGTGACAAAGTAATAGTGCACTACACACACCAACGACATAGCTGTTATCAATAGCAAGAACGATGGACTTAGCCAGGCATGCTGCTTGCACCTGTCATCCCAGCATTTTTGGGAGATGGGAGAGGAGGATCACAAGGCTACATGGCAAAAACCAACCAAAACAAAACAGTCTTTGTTTACTCAGGCTCGCATTCGTAATCCACTTGGAAGGCTAAGGCAGGGGAATCACAAGTTCAAGGCTAGCCTGGGTTACATAATGAGTTGGAAGCCAGGCAGGTTTATATAAGGAGACTTTGTCTCAACACACACACACACACACACACACACACACACACACACACAGAGAGAGAGAGAAAGAGAGAGAGACAGAGACAGAGACAGAGACAGAGAGACAGAGAGATATCTGGGGACACACACACAGAGACAAAGACAGAGATAGAGAGACAGAGAGAGATAAAAAGAGACAGAGAGATATCTGGGGAAGATATGACTCAATTAGTAAATTGCCTGCTGTATAAGCATGAGCCTAAGTTTGGTTCCCTAGTATTCACCTAAAAGCACTTGCTGCTCTTCCAAAAGACCTAGGTTCAATTCCCAGCACACGTATGCTGGCTTAGAACTTTATGTATATATCTCCAGTCCCATGGGTTCTGACACCCTCTGCTGAACTCCATGGACACCAAGCATGTACTTGCTATACATGCAGACAAAAAAAAAAAATCACTCACACACATAAAATTTAAAAAAAAAAATCTAAAAATAAATATGAGATAGCTTAAGCAGCAACAGTTGAACAATGGGGTAGGTCTATCTGATAACTAAGGAGACTACTGAGTGATGAGGGAGCAGGTAGCTTATACACAGAGGACACAGTGGACAAAAGGATGGGTTAAATCCTGGATGAGACAGGATTTCAACATGCTGCTCTGAACAAAGCCAAACTCAAGCTCTGCAGTTTTTCGTCTTTTCTCATCTTTGTGTTCAGCCCTCACCTTCCTGACTCCTCTCCTGGGTCACTTCTGCCCATCAAGGAAAACCCACTCCCAGAGAGTCACCTCCTCACTTCTTGGGGGTGTTTCTAGGCAGCTGGGGGGGACCCACGTGACCTACTTTGCATTCATGACAAACTCAGTGTCTCCGTGCCAGCCATGCACTAGAACTTAATCCATAGCCTGGGTCTTTCCTAGAAAGTGACCTCAGCGTCCTCCCCAGGAGGTAGGGAAGTCTTCACTTGGTCCCTTTGTGACACAAATTGGGTAGGAGGCTGAAGGTAGGATCTGGTTGGTAGATGCATTCTGGAAAGGTGGAGGTTGCTTGTTGCCTCAGTGAGTGGGACAGCAGGACTTGACTCTTGGGTGGGAGAAGACACATGAGATGTGGGTTTTGGGGTCAGCAGTCTGGGGTCACGCACTGGGTCCCTGGAAATGGGATAGGTACATCTAGGGACACCACAGGAAATGGCTCAGGTGACATGACTGAGAAAAAGGGCACACTATGTACTTAGAAGGTGTGGTGGTTTGGTAGGAATGGGCCCCATGGATTTATATGTTGGAATGCTTAGCCATAGAGAGTGATACTATTAGGAGGTGTGACCTTGTTGGAGGAAGTGTGTCACTATGGAGGTGGGCTTTGAGGTCTCCTGTGCTCAAGCTATGCCCAGTGTAGCACACAGTCTCCTTTTGCTGCCTTCAGATTGAGATGTAGAACTCTTAGCTCCTCCTCTAACACCATGTCTGACTGTTTCCTGCCATGACAATAATGGACTAAACCTCTGAAACTGGAAGCCAGCCCTGATGAAAAGTTTCTCTTTATAAGAGTTGCCATGATCATGGTGTCTCTTCACAGCAATAAAATCCTAAGACAGTAGATGAACTTTATGTATATATCTCCAGTCCCATGGGTTCTGACACCCTCTGCTGAACTCCATGGACACCAAGCATGTACTTGCTATACATGCAGACAAAAAAAAAAAAAAAAAAAAAAAATCACTCACACACATAAAATTAAAAAAAAAATCTAAAAATAAATATGAGGTAGCTTGAGCAGCAACAGTTGAACAATGGGGTAGTCTATCTGATAACTAAGGAGACTACTGAGTGATGAGGGAGCAGGTAGCTTATACACAGAGGACACAGTGGACAAAAGTAGATGAATTCTTGACCTTGCCTCTTTTATTCACAGGCCTTCAAAGTAGGAGGAACTCTGAGTCCTAGCTCTGTTTCTAGAACCTGGCCCAGACACTTCCCAGCAGTCCCTGCTCTGCTCCCACTAGTCATGTGGTTTAATTATGATGTCAGGAAGGGATTTCTAGTAGAGGGTTGCATAGCCCTGCTGGCTGTATTTCACAGGCCCCCACCAATCCAGCCTGGTCTCTGAGCCTTGCAGGCCTCAGGGAACCAAAGCTTCTTTCTGACCTGTGCAGCAGGACTATGGGATTCTCTTTTAGCAAGGCATGAGGAGAGAAATTAGAATGTGAAGTTGGGCAGAGGCTTAGGCCTGTGGGAGCTAAAGGCAGACCGCCCAAACCTCAGCTTTCTGTTGTCACTTGGGCCCTTGTATGGACCACTTGAGTCTCCCCTCTAGAGCTGCAGGCTCCATCTTGTCTATTTGTCTCACCCTTAACACTAAAAGAGACACAAAGAACCCGCAGGCCACCCTGCACCCGCACCTTGCCTCTGCCTTGTGACTGTGCTTAATATAGGCCAAACGAAAACAGCTCCCAAAATAGAGCTGCTCTGAGAGGCAGCTGCGGCTAGGAAGCACTCCACAGAAAGAGAAAATGTGCAGGTGACAAGGGAGTCTAGTTCTTCTCAGGTGTTACATAACCCAGGCTAGGAAACTGGGGCCCTAAGTCAGCAGAGGGAAGAAAGCTTGCCCCGTGCCTTCAGAGACCTTCTCCTCCCTCTCCCCCAGACCACGGGGCAGCCCCACTTCACAGGCAAGGAAGGAGTTGGGCACAAGGTCACCCCTCAAAGCATCCCCAGGGAGCCTGTCATGCATGCCTAAGTGATCACATGACTTCCTGAGCTGGCTAGGAGCCTCAGAGGAGTCAGGTGACTCCCAGAAGGGTTGGTGCCTGGGGTGGGTTTCATCTGACCAAAGAGGTGGCAGCAGGAGGGGAGGAGAGGAAGCAGATGAGGAGAAGGACATAAGAGGAGAAGATGGCCAAAGGAAGCCGCAGTAGCAGCAGCAGCAGCAGCAGAGGCTGCCCCTTGGCCAGCAATCTCTGGAATCTGGAACAGCTTCTGGCTTAGTATTGTTCATCTTGCTTCAGCCAGGAGGAGACCTCTATCATGCAGGAGAGCTGCCTCCTCTCCCTTCACTCATCCCTCCATTCCTTCAGTGGTCCCTTCATTGCCGGAAGAAGCTTTCCTTCCTGTCTGACACTACTTCCTGTCAGACTGCAGCCCTCCTTCGCTTGCTTTATACTTTGTCGGGTTCTCTTCCTCCTCCTCCTCCTCCTCCTCCTCCTCCTCCACGGTTCTTGTATATGGTGTTCTTCCTCTGACATCCTTTAAATGTCATTTTCCTTTGTGTTTCTGACTAGTTCTCAGCAGGTGTGAAGGAGACCATCCCTTTGCTGCTAAAATCCACTATGACGCCTAGAACAGTCAAGGCCTCAGGAGAGGGTGCAAGGACTATTTTGGGGGCAGGTACGGGAGGTTAAAAGGTACTAGTCAGTTCAAGGGAAGGAACTGATAGGTATAGATTATCCAGACAGAGGACAGGGGCCAATGTGCCAAGACCCAAAGGCCAGATGGAAAACATGCCATCTCTTTCATGAAAAACTATAGCCATTGCAGGTAGATTCTGAAAGGCAGGATGAAGGTGATCAAATGCCACACAGCCACAAAGGACTTAGCATAGCAGTATACTTTCCAGCCTGACAGCGGAGGCAGAGGGTTCTCAAAGCCTGGGGAGCAAAGCAAATCTCTGGCCTCACCTCAGATCTGTTGCATCAGAAACTCTGGGTGTGAGGACTAGTGAGTGAGTCCTGGTCTCTGTCTGGGTGTGGGCCCAGTGGTAGAGGTTCTAGGTTTGAGGCCCAGGGCATGAGCAGTTTGTACTGGTTACAGGACAAAATGGTATGTGTCTTAGTTAGACAACTGTGAAGAGACACCATGACCACAGCAACTCTTATAAAGGAAAACTTTTAGCTGGTGCTGGCTTACAGTTCAGAGGTTCAGCCCATTATTTCCATGGCAGGAAGCATGGCGACAGGCAGGACACATAGTGCTGAAGAGGTAGCTGAGATTTCTACATCTGGACCTGCAGGCAGCAAGAAGAGAAAGTGAGCTACTAGGCTCTGCTTGAGCTTCTGGAACCTCAAAGCTCATCCCTCCACACACCCAGTGACACACCTTTTCCAACAAAGCCACGCCTCCAATAATTTTCATTCAGACCACCACTGATGTGAAAGAGGGCTAGGCTGGGGAGGAGTGCTTAGGGGTTAGTGAGTTAAGAGGATGATATTAGGGGGCTCCTTCCTCCATTAGCAAAAATTAAAACTGGCTGGAAGCGGTGGTGCACACCCGTTAATCCCACCACTTGGGAGTCAAAGTCAAGTGGACCTCTGTGAACTCAGTGGCACCCTGGTCTACATCATGAGTTGAGAGGCTTAGAGGGTAGCTTAGTTGATGAAATGCTAGCCTTGCAAGCCTGAAGACCCGAGTCTGTGAAAATCCATGGTGTTCACTTGTAATCCTAGCACTGGGAAGGTGGAGGCAGGTGGATTTCTGGGGCTTGGTCACCAGACAGACTGTCCAAGTGTGGAGCACAGGACCAGAGAGGGATCCTGTCTGAAAGACAAGATTGATGAGTCCTGGGAAGGACACCAAGGTTGTCCTCTGACCTCTGTATGTATTTACATACATGCACACACACACACTTAAAACTTACATTTGATATCTATTGGCACAGAGATAAATATACTCTAGGATAAATCATGTTACTTTTTTCTTAATTTTTTTAAAAAATAAAAACAGTTGTACAGATTCCTATATGAACCATGAGCCCTCCTCACTGTGCCCAGTGGGTAAGTCAACCATAATGTTCAGAAGAGAGTCTCAAAAGGACCAGCCTTTGACTGATCAGATGAGGAGAAGACGCTGGGCCATTGTAGCTGATACTCCAAATCTGAGGTTAGGGTGCTGGGTAGATGGACACTAAGACCAAGGAGAATGGAAGAGAAAACTTACAGGAGACCATCCTCTTGTCTCACTCAAGCTCAAGCATGAGATACCTGAGGAGTATTCAAGTGGGACTGTCTAAGCTACAGTTAGCTGGACAGGGCAAGAGTTCTAACACAGAAGTGTAAGTCATGGGGCTGGAGCACTAACTGCTCTTCCTGAGGTCCTGAGTTCAATTCCCAGCAACCACATGGTGGCTCACAACCATCTGTAATGGGATCGGATGCCCTCTTCTGGTGTGTCTGAAGACAGCTATGGTGTACTCATATACATAAAATAAACTTTAAAAAAAAGATATGTAAGTAATGGCTGTAAGGGCTTGCTGAAGCAACTGAGCCAAGCTATGTGCACAAGAGAGAAGGACCAGCTAGGAGGTGGAAGGTATAGTAACAACCAGAAACTCGAAGTGCCCGGTAGCCAAGTGTCAGCCCACACTGAGTCCAGCATGTAGGCAGTGAAGCACATCTTCTGTGTTGAGGTTTCAACATACAAGGTGGCATTAGTCTTGACCCATGGAGGTGTGCAAAGCAACTGGAACACAGGGAGGCCAGGAATAGGGAGGGGTTCTTCCTCCAAGATGTTTGGCTGCCGGGGAAGGGGAGGTAGAGGGATGGGGGGAGGAGGGAAGGAGAGGTTGGATGGTGGCAGTTAGTAGGGTTGTGGGGAGGGTGTAGAGAGTGTCTATATTGGTTCCCCAGGAAACGGATGCCAAGACGAGTATTTGCAGGCAGGGCAGTTGTTAGGGAGAGCTGAGTGGGGGAAGCAGTGTAGATGGAGCTGCTGGGGGAGTGGGCCTGAGATGCAGAGATGAAGATCTTTGCAGAGCTAGCTGGAGCTGCAGATCTGCGATGGTCCTTCAGTCATCCTTCCATCAGGAGTATGAGAGGGGAGAGCCTTGCTCTACCTACGTATCATGTCTTTCTAATTTCTGTTTGTCTCTGATGCTTTGATACGGAATGGGGTTGCTGATCCTTGAGAGACTGGCTCATCCTCCAGAGTGGCGATTCTTAGAGCTGAAAAATGACATTGCCCCACCCCATTACACAGCTTAAATATATACATATATATGTTATATTTATACACTAAATATATACATATTTATGAAGTAGAGTATATACATATATAGAGTGAAGTAGAGTATATACATATATATGTATATATTTAGTGTATAAATGCATGTACACTTGCATACCAGAAGAGGGCATCAGATCCCGTTATAGATGGCGCTGAGCCATCTTGGGGTTGCTGGGAATTGAACTCAGGACTTCTGGCAGAGTAGCCAGATCTCTCCAGCCCATAAGTACAGCTTTTCCATTTACAACAATTCAAACCCTAGGCTTTCCATTCATTTCATTTGGGCTTTTTAGTATTACCTAATCATGCCTCAATTGGGGCAGGGCAGGTTCTGATACCTGGAGAGAGGAACACCCTAGAGTCATCAAAACTAGTCAAGTGGAACCAAAGGACATTGTTCCGCTTTATTAGTATTTCAGTGGAAGTCACAATGAAGGGTCTTGGGCTCATTTCCCCCTACCCATTTGGTTTCCCTGATGATGGTGTTTTTATAAAGTGCCCCTGTAGCGTACCTTCTGCCCTTCAGATACTTTTCTTTTTGAGTGTGCTGGGATTTCCTAGGGCTCCATGTCTTTGAAGCCAATGCTCAGCTTCAGTGGCACTTTCACTAATGTATGTAGGGACGTGTGAACTCAAACTCTCCCGTTGAGACAATCATATCTGTGTCTGTGTGGCTTACTAATCTTAATAAAATAAACCCGAGGCTTCCTTATCAGTCATTGGATGAGGCGTGCCCTGAAAATGGATGTGAGTGTCGCCTAGGCAGCTAGATCTCCTTGGTAGTTCCCACAGGGGAGTAAGCTCTAAGCCATCAGCAGCGAGGTGGGAACAGGGAGTATATATATATTTCTGTGCAGAAGGGGCGTCTGCTAATGGATCTCAACATCCACTATGGATTACTTTTGAACACATTCTTAGAAAGTGCTCCTAAGATAAAATGAATGAAGGGGAAGGGATCAAAAATGCAGAGGAGGGAAAGAAATAAATGATTGGCAGAGGTCTGAAGGCAGGAGGAGAGGGAAGCCTTTAGAGTCCTGGAAGGAAGGTGGGGCAATTCTGGAAGCTCTTGTCAATAACTCTCTTTTTTTTTTTTAAGATTTATTTATTATTATACATAAGTACACTGTAGCTGACTTCGGACACACCAGAAGAGGGCATCAGACCTTGTTACAGGTGGTTGTGAGCCACCATATGGTTGCTGGGATTTGAACTCAGGACCTTTGGAAGAAGCAGTCAGTGCTCTTATCCGCTGAGCCATCTCACCAGCCCCAATAACTCTTATTCTTCCCTGCAAAATAGGAAGTAGAGTGGGAAGGAGGTTACTGAAGAAAGGGAGGGTCTGTAAAGGTTTGTAAATAGGAAAGGGTTAGGGTTAGGATTGGGGTCTTGTTACCCGGGGAAACCAAATGGATTGGGGGAAATGTGGCCAAAAGCCTTCATTGTGGCTTCTACTGAAAATATTAATAAAGTGAAACAACGTCCTTTGGCTCCATTTGATTAGTTTTGATGGCTTTAGGGTGATCTTCCCTCCCAGTGTCAGAACCTGCCCTGCCCCAATTGAGGCATGATTAGTCCAAATGGTAAGTCCAAAGGGAATGAATGGGAAGCCTAGGGTTTGAATTGTTGTAAATGTAAAAGCTGTACTTACAGGCTGGAGAGATGGCTCAGCGATTGTAGCGTAAAGAAGTGACTGAATGGGAGAGCCAGAAGGAAGCCATTAGGAAGCTTGCATGGCCAGTTGCCAAAGGGGGAGCATTTCTGGGAGATGGTAAAGTGTCAGGCTGAGCCCTGAGAAGTGAACATCAGGGCAGAATGGTGGGAAACCACTTAGAAGGGGAAGCCGTAGCTGATGCAGAGGCCATACAGGGATGCTGCCTCCTGGCTTGCTCCATGGCTTACTCAGCCTGCTTATAGAATCTAGGACCACCAGCTCAGGGCTAGCACCACCCACAATGAGCTGGGCCCTCCCCCATCAATCACTAATTAAGAAAATGCCTTACAGCTGGATCTTATAGAAGGCTTTCTTTCAGGTGACTCTAGCTTGTGTCAAGTTGACATAAAACTCAGTCATGGCATCCACCATGGAAGAAGCCATGGATGTTATCATTTGCACACTGATTTCAATATTTTATTTTGTATTTTTTAAAGGTATTTATTTACTTTTTATTTATATGAGTACACTGCAGCTGTCTTCAGACACACCAGAAGAGGGCAACGGATTTCATTACAGATGGTTGTGAGCCACCATGTGGTTGCTGGGAATTGAACTCAGGACCTCTGGAAGAGCAGTCAGTGCTCTTAACTGCTGAGCCATCTCCTAGCCCTTTGATTTCAATATTGTTCTTCTATAAGTTCGCTCATTCCTTGGTCTACCCTTTAAACTGGTGGTAAGACCTTACCAGTCCCCTCATTATTAGTGAAGCCGTTACGATTTGGATCTGAAATGCCCTTTATAGACTCATGTTTTGAATGTGTATTCCTCAACTTACTGTGCTGTTTTAGGAAGCTGTGGAGTCTTTTGGAGATATGGCCTAGCTGGCAGAAGAGGGTCACTAGGGGTAAGCCTCTGAAGCTTGTAGGGTCCCTGGTTTTAGCTCTCTCTGCTTTCTCTAAGCCTTTGGTCCAACAGACTTGAGTAACTCTGCCAGTTCTTCCTCACTACGATGGCCTACTACCTTCTGAAACCCTGAACCAAAATAAATCTTATTTCCCGCCATTTATTTCTGTCAGGTTATCAATCACGGTGACACACAAACCATGTAATATAGAACCCTAATGCAGAAAACAGAACCATGTTCCAACCGCTTGGCTTTCTCTCCCCACACACCGTATCCACAAAGATTCTTGAAGCACCTCTACAGAGAATAGGCTAAAAATCCGGCACCTCAAATTCATCTTTTACTTGAGTGTGGAATCCTTTCTGCAGTGTCCCTGGTTGGGCAAGGTGGGACCTGTCTGGATATTTTGCTAAAGGGTGGCCTGTGAGTCCACACAGAGCCCAGCAGAAGACTTCTCATCCCACCAATGATTGCTAGAAATCTGCCTCCAGGTCACTCCATCCTTCTCTCCTCTGGAGCTGCAAAGGATGGCAAGTCTCCTCTAACTCTTTCCCTGCATGCCTTGGGATTGTTTGGGAGATTATCACACGGGTAAGGTTGCCTTTAAAGGAAGACAGAATAAACTGCACAAAGATCTGACTCATTCTTAGCAGTCATCTACTGACAAGCCCGCTCTCCGAGGAGGCATACCAGGAGGAGGATTGTAAAAAGACTCAGCTTTCCTCTGAGATCTCAAAGTCAAGGCCCCAGCATCACCCCTGCCCAGCCTCACCCATGCCCCAGCCTCACCCCTGCCCCAGCCTCACCCCTGCCCAACCTCACCCCTGCCCAGTCTCACCCCTGCTCCAGCCTCACCCCTGCCCCAGCCTCACCCCTGGCCTGATCTTTGCTTTTTGGCTGGTATCTGTGGATAACATGACACATGGGCCAGGGCCTCTCCCACTCAGTAGGTTACACTTGCTGTAGCTGACCATTTTAGCTTTAATGACTTGACTACATTCCATCTTCTACCTTGCTATACATGCAATCACCATGTGATGTGATCAGATGTGAGGGTTTGGGGCTAAGTCATGCACTAAGGATTCCATATATGATGAGTTCTAGTCCTCATCAAAGAACAGAGGACGAGCTTACAGAATACAGCTTCTAAGACTCATTGATGCATTGTGCGATGAACAATTCTAGTCCCATGAGACGATGCCCTAAGCCTAGCCTTGACCTGTGATAGCACTTTAACTCAGGACTTGTTCTCTGCTATTTAGTTTTTGTTCCTTCTCATCACAGTATCTGATATTCTATAGTAGGTTAAGTAAATGCTTGTCTTTCCCATTAAACCACCTGCTGCTTTGTGCAGCCTGGTAATAATGTGCAAAGCTACTTTGCACATTGGGTGGGCTTGAAGATGTTTAGCATTTGATGAGTTCTTTACTCACCCGCCTCAGAAGAAATCAGCTAAGCCACTATTCCAGACCTGGCTGAGACCATTTTGTCCCCCTTTCTAATTCCAGACTGATGTTAACAGCAAGATAGCCAAGCACCAGAGGCTGGCAGCATCCAGCCTGGAGAGGACCCAGAAACTATCTGTTGATTGAGTGCGTGAATAAGTAGGGTGAGACACAGAGGAGCATCCAAGAAACAGGACCCCACATGATTCTGCAGCCATTACAGCTTGGGGGAGCTGTGAATCAAAGTGACAGCTTGTTACAAGGAAGAGACACTTGTGATCACAGGCCTTTTGGGAGAAGGTAGAGAACTCAGGTAGCCAAGGATGTCTTAGCAAGGGGGAGGAGTAAGCCAACACATAGGCTTTGGATACAGAAGAATCTGGGTTGGGGATCCAGCTCTTCCATTCACTAATTGTGTGCCCTTTGATATGTATGCCAAGCTTTGGCTGTAACCCAGGGACCTAGGTCACATGGCTGGATTAAATAAAACAGTGCAAATTAGACACACTCTCAGGGTGCTTGGAGTATGGTGAACAGCAACACTATCACTGCCTTTGGAGCAGGCTCGGCAGTGCGGAGCAGGATACCCGGAGGCAAAGAGAAGAGGTGGAAAGTGTTTATCTCTTCTTTCCTTCCTTCGAGACAGGCTCAGGAAACTGCAGGGGCAGTTAGATATGTCTGCCCTGAAGCTTCCTTCGGAGGTACTTTCAAAAAGTGATGGAGGCTGTCACTCCTTGTGAAGACCTCATGGCTCCTTTGCAGATCAACCAGAAGGACTGCTAAGTCCTCTAAGGACTCTAAGGACTCCTGGAGGACAGCAGGGACTATCTGGAAAGGATGCCCTTACAGAACTGGCACTCACTGGCACCTTGTGAGCTTCCATCTTGCAGTTTTGTTTTGTTCTCTTTGCAGGAGTGGGGATCAGACCCAGGGACTTGCTTATCCTAGGCCGACACTCTTCCACTCCAGTCCTCTTCTTTTAGTTTGGGTGGAGGATGCTAAGCGTTGAGCCAGGCAGCAGCAGGATCAGCATCTTTCACCTTCCTGCCTTCAGCACCTTTCAAGTAAATGCCTGCCACTCACCTATGCTTAACACAGGAACTCGGAGCTGGCAGCTAGCTCATCAGACTCTCCTAAGAAACATCTAACCATGCCTGGGTCTTGCCCTCAGAGTGTGGCAGAATTCTCCTGAAGGACAAGAGCCGTTGCTATTTCCAGGTCTCCAATGGGCAGCTAGGGTTGAAAATGAACAAATGAAAGACCCCCAGAGCTAGGGAGACCCTCACTCAAGCCTTGGGATGATGCGACCACCCAATAACTCATGAGAGACCAATCTTGCTGCTCCGAGCGCACGAGGTTTATTGGGGATAGGCTGGTACGGGGTCGATCTCGTAACCTTGCAGGCCAGAGGAGTTCGACTCCGAACATAAGAAGTGAGGGGTATTTAAAGGGAAAAAACCACAAACTAGGAGGGGTGAGGGGGTTACCAAGGAAACATAACAAAAAAACCCTGAAAAATTTCAGAGGGACCCAACCCAAGGTAATCAGTCAGTTAGGGAGGGGAACATATTCCTTCTAGGAATTAATCTTCATCTATCGGTCGGGTCGGCAGGGTGGAGAGCCTTGTAAACCAGTAGACCTTCATTCCTAGTTCCGTCCTCATTGTGGATCAGTCAGGAGGGGCAGGTATCGGGAACCAGAGCCCTGAGGTTCCTGGAACTGGCCAGTCTACATTCCTGGCTGGCTACAGTGGCCCTCCATGTCCTTTTAGGTAAAGGTTTTACACCATACATTTCTACTGATACATTTCTATTAAATGCTCTTATTTTAAAATTCTAAAATTCTCCAGCCTTTCACAACTAGTGTGTGAATTTCCATTGACTTCTCCCTTCCTCCCGCCCTCTTTCCTTTCCTCCCTTCTTTCCTTCTTCTTCCTCCTCTCTTTTTCCTCTTCCTTTCCAGTAGGACCTTGGGTATATTAAGGAAGTGCTTTACAATTGATCTGTATCCCCAGCTCTCTACCCCTGACCTCTTACATTTTTTTTTAAAAAAATAGGATTTCCTGGCAGTGGTGGCACATGCCTTTAATCCCAGCACTTGGGAGGCAGAGGCAGGTAGATTTCTGAGTTCGAGGCCAGCCTGGTCTACAGAGTGAGTTCCAGGATAGCCAGGGCTACACAGAGAAACCCTGTCTCGAAAAGACCAAAAAAAAAAAAAAAGGTCTATGGGAGGAGCAGTTGGTACAAAAGGGAACAAGAATGATTCAATTCTATTTAATTAAAATATGTTTTTAAATGTTAACAAATTCAGATAGATTGAAATCATGTAACTTTTCTCATCATAATGCAATAAAAGTTTAGAAAAAATAGGATTTCATATATTTCAGACTGATCTTGAATTTACTGAGCAGTGGAAGTTGACCTTGAACTTCTTGATCCTCTTGTCTCTGCCTCCTGAGTGATGTGATTTACAAATTCATGCCTCTGTGTTATGATCAAACCCAGGGTTTTATGTGTGCTAAGCAAGTACTCTACCAATGAGATGCATTACTTAGCTTTTAGTTGTTCTTGTTTTCTGAGACAGAGTTTCAGACAGCTTTGGCTGTCCTACTCCCTCTGTAGACCAGGCTGGTCTTGCACTTATAGACATCCTCCTGCTTCTGCCTCCCAAGTGCTGGGACTAAAGCCATGTGCCACCACATCTCTCAAGCGCTATCTTTTTATGCTTGATTTTGATATAAGCTCTCACTAAGTTGCTGGGACTAAATGTGAACCCCTCTGTAGCTCAGCCTGGCCTTGACCTTGCAAGTCTCTCTTGCCTCAGTTTACCTAGTAATTGAGGTTGCAGTGTCTCTGCTCTCAAATCCATTAGGTTCCTTTATTTTCTTGGAAGGAATTCTCTAACAGAAATTAAATTTGTAAATCCAGGTGTGGTTATTGAAACACAGCAGGAAATCCTGGTCCAGGAAGACCCTGAGTTTTGTCCTGAGCTTGTTGATTTTAGGACAACTGCACCCTTGGAGACAGGAAATGAGTCCTTTGTTCAAATTTCTGTAGCTCACACAGGTTGGGGAAGCAAATGGCTCCAAGGACATTTTCTGTCTGAACTTCCTGCCGTTTGCATTCACTTGGATGCTGTTCATCTGTCTCTAAATGCTGGATCCAGCTCTTTGACTTTCTGCATCCATCTGCAGCTTTCTCCTCCTGCATCTATAGTGTCCCTTGAAAATAAGAGGAATAGTGAAAGAATTGTTCCTGAAGTTCCCACTCTCCGCTTTAGAATCCTTTGGAGGACAGCAACCTCTTCCTCCCTTCTTTTCCTGTCCTCTCCCATCGAAACTAAAAGCACGTCCTTGGAACTTCTCTGGAACTTTCTCCAACTGCCTCCCCAACAGCCAACTGCTTCCCCTGTCCTGTGCTCCCTCTGCGAACATTCTATAAGAATTATATAGGTCCTCAATACCAGTTAATCCTCATCCCATTAGACAAATCCTGTGAGGGTACCCTAAGGGACCTCTGCCAGCTTCAAAACGGATCAAGAGTCCCCAAAAGAGAGCAGCACCAATATAGCACAGGATGCCGTAAACCCGGTAAGTGAAAAAGCACTTTTGGCTCCTGGTGTGATATAGGGACTTTCCATAAACCAGAGTATAAAAAACAGAGAGACTGAGATGCAGAAATTTGACAGAAATTAGTGTCAAGGATAGCATTTTCTAACCCTCCAATTTCATGTGATTTGAATACATCATTTGTAGCATTTCTAAGCATAAACACTTCTCTAATCATCTCTATAAAGGGCACTGGAATGTTCCCAACTGCTGAGGCTCTGGGCTGGGCAAAGAGCACAAGTGACCTCAGCAAGGCTCAATCTGACAGTCTCTTAGCATGTTTCCTTCCTTAAAATATTTTTATTTTAATTTCTGTGAATGTGTGTGCACATCACATGTATACAACATCCACTGAGGCCAGAAGAGGGTGTTGGATCCCCTAGTGGGCATCATAGACAGTTGTGGGTGCTGGGAGCCAAATGTCCATCCTCTGCAAGAGCAGTGAGCACTGAGAACCGCTGAGCCATTTCTCCAGGCCCATTTCTCCAGGCCCTCATTGCCTTCTTTTACGGCCTCCTCACTTTTTCTGTGAAACAGGAAAACAAAACAACAACAACAGAAATAACCCTGTCTCCTCCCACACTTGGAAATATGGCGACCCACAGATTGAGTCTGTCCTTGGAAGGACAACGGAGGTCCAATTTTGTTGGAAGTCCAGCTTGTCTCCTTTGCTTCCAGTCCTTGTGCTTTTTGGCATAAAAAAATGATATGTCATTGCCCAATCCATGACAATCCTATGACAGTTTCCTCCTGTGTTTTCTTCTGAATTCTCTATACTTGTTCTTAGATTTAAAACTGACTCACTGTGACTCAGTTTTTATGTGTGGTGTGTTCCTTGGCATGGGGCTATCTAGTGTTATAGCTAGCAATCCCCGTGTGTTGAGATGGTGGTCTCTGTTTTGCGTTCTTAGTATCTTTATTGGAAATCATTAGACCACAATATATACCAAGGCTTGAACTCTTTATGTAGACCAGGGTAACCTTGAACTCACAGAGATATACATGTCTCTGCCTCCTGTATACTGAGATTAAAGGCATGCACACCACATACAGCCTTGAGTTTCTTTTGAGTTTCTTTTCTGATGTAACAATTTCCTGCTTTAAAAAAAAAAACATTTATTTATGGGAACATGTGTGTGTGTGTGTGTGTGTGTGTGTGTGTACATGCAGCAGATATCCTGGAGCTAGAATTATAGGTGGTTGTGAGCTGCCCAACATTTTGGCAGACCATTCTTCTTCTCTTCTTCTCTTCTCTTCTCTTCTCTTCTCTTCTCTTCTCTTCTCTTCTCTTCTCTTCTCTTCTCTTCTCTTCTCTTCTTCTCTCTTTTCCTTTTTCTTTTCTTTTTTCCCTTCTCTTCTTTTCTCCTCTTCTTCTTCTCCTCTTCCTCTTCCTCCTCCTCCTCCTTCCCTGCCTTCTCTCCACTCTTTCTTTTTCAAGACAGAGTTTCTTTGTAGACAAGACTGGCCTTGAACTCAGAGATTCACCTGCCTTTGCTTGCTCTGCCTGTGCTGGGATTAAAGGTGTGCATCATAACACCACACTTACTGTCTTATTATTTCTGTTTACAGTGATCTGAGATCACTTCCAGCTTTCTCTGTAACCCATCTACCTTGGTATATTGTGTTTTAATTTCATTTCTCTCTGGCTATTCTCTGAGTTCTCTAATAATCTCTTCTTGGTTGGTTTACCGATGTGCTGTTGATGGACTAGGGATGTCCTTTGGCGATAGATGGCTTCCTTGCATGCATGAGGCCCTGGGTTTGATTCCCAGCATTGCCAAAAATATATGCTAATGCTATTTAATTTCAACCTGTTTGTGGCATTTCCAGTATTTCTTCTTCAAGCTTGCAGCAAGTACCTTTTCCTACTGAGCCCTTCCAGGGGAGTACTGACATCTCCAACTACAATCATGTTATTTTCTAGCCTTACTCTGCAGAACCCAAAACACATGCTGTGTGATTCCCACAATTTATATCCATTAAGACTTGCTGCCGGGCGGTGGTGGCGCATGCCTTTAATCCCAGCACTTGGGAGACAGAGGCAGGCGGATTTCTGAGTTCGAGGCCAGCCTGGGCTACAGAGTGAATTCCAGGACAGCCAGGGCTACACAAAGAAACCCTGTCTTGAAAAACCAAAAAAAAAAAAAAAAAAAAAAAAAAAAAAAAGACTTGCTGTTGTATCTTGACACAGTAACTAGGAGAATGTTTAGTTTTGGAGCATGTTCATTACCCTTTTGTTGAATGGGCTGTTAGGTTTATCTTGATACATTCCATTGGTTTATAGTATTGTTCAGATCCTCTATGTCTTTACTGGAATGGCCCAATAGGTAAAGACACTGCGGAGCCAAGCCTGATGATCAGGGTTCAATTCCGAGGATCCTTGAGGTAAAAAGAAATAACTCCCCAAAATTGTCCTTTAACCTCCACATGTATGTCCTGGTCTGTGCACTCCCCACAATAAATATATAAAATTTAAAAAAAAATTAAAATATACTATTGAGTTCTGTCTTTACTGGAATGGCCCAATAGGTAAAGACACTGAGGAGCCAAGCCTGATGATCAGGGTTCAATTCCGAGGATCCTTGAGGTAAAAAGAAATAACTCCCCAAAATTGTCCTTTAACCTCCACATGTATGTCCTGGTCTGTGCACTCCCCACAATAAATATATAAAATTTAAAAAAAATTAAAATATACTATTGAGTTCTCCAACTGTTACTCTCATCAAGTTATCCATTTCTCTATTTAAATCTGTCAATGTTTGCAAACCTCACATAGTTTGGATCACTGATGCTTGGTGGGTATATATTTATAATTATTATAGCTTTGTATTAGTGGGTTGTCTGTTGCTAACATAAAATATCCAAGGGTAGTTACATTATAAAGAAATGGGGTTCATTTAGCTTATAATTTTGTGGGTACAAGAGCATGGTACTAACAACTCCCTGGCTGCATCACATGGCAAAATGGTAGATCCAATGCAAGACTTAGAGATCATCTAAAGTGAGAAGCCAGAGGGTGGTCTCTCAAGCTCACTCATTTATAATAGGGACCACTAGCTCCTTCCCAGGATGGGGCCCTTAGTCACTAAAGCACTTCTTATTAGCCTCTTCCATCTTGGCTTTCCTAGGTGTTTTTGTTTGTTTGTTTGTTTTGTTTTTCTCATTGTTTCAATGTTTCTTGAGAAAAGGTTCCTATATGTAACCTAGGTAGGTCTAGAACTCACTATTGTAGTCCTAGTGATCTTCCTGCCTCAATTCTCACCATGTACTGAGATTATAGAAAAGTACCACTATGTGACACTATGGTTCCACCTCTCTCTCTCTCCCTTTCTTTTTCCAGTTTTTAGACTTGTCTGCCTCTCTGCATCATATATATTCTTGGCATCCAACGAGGTGATGAATCTCCACATGTGTGCTGGAGATTAAAACTGGGTCTTTAGAAACAATGAGTGTCCTGAGCCACTGAGCCAACTCTTTGCCCAGGTTCTGCATTTCTTAATTTCCAACATAGTCACAACAGAAACGGAGCTTCTGAACACCTGAAGCTAGCTTGAGGATAGCAATCTTCTTGGTAAATTGATTTTTTTTAAGTCATCAAAATAATTTATAATAGTTAAATGCCTCTTAAATATACATGATATCTTCTGAAGCTAAAAGTAATATGCACTCAACCAGTTTTTAAAATCTATTTGGAACATTAAACATGATAGAAGTAGAAAAAAAAAATCTCTTATTAGACCTCTATGAAAGGAAATTGTGACAAGTTCCTGATTAGACAGAAACTGTTCCTTCTCCAAGGGATAATACTCAGTGTAACTGTGGCTTCATAGAATGAATTGGGTAGCCTTCCTTCTGTTTCTAGTCTTCTTTCTGTTTCTGTAAACTATTCTGTGGAATAGTTTGAAGAGTATTGGTGTCAGGTCGTCTCTGAAGGTCTGACAGAATTCTGCACTAAACCCATCTGGTCCTGGGCTGCTTTTGGTTGGGAGACTATTAGTGATTGGTTCTATCCCTTTTTTCTTTTCTTTTCTTTCTTTTTTTTTTTTAACATCAGCTCTGCTTCTTGGATTCACTTATTTTCTTTCTTTCTTTCTTTTAACTTATTTCTTTATGATGAAAGTTACATGATTTCAATTTATCTGAATTTGTTAACATTTAAAAACATATTTTAAGTAAATAGAATTGCATCACATTCTTGTTTCCCTTTTGTACCTCAATTCCTCCCAATACCTACAATATCTTTTTTTGTCATATTCTTTAAAATTTATAAAATATTATAACAATAAAAATGAGTATTATAAAAGTTGTTTGATATAAAACAACAATCAATTGAACAGTCTTATGTAGATGCTTGTCTACAGCAATACTGAAAATACATACATTTTTCTCAACATAAATTTTAAATAACTCCAAACATATTAACTGTATATTTCAAAATAATACATCACTACTAGTATTTTCTTAAATGAACATAAATATAAAAAGTCTTTTTGCTTGTTTGTTTGTTTGTTTTTTGAGACATAGTTTCTCTGTATAGTCCTGGCTGTCCTGGAACTCACTCTGTAGACCAGGCTGGCCTTGAACTCAAAAATCTGCCTACCTCTGCCTCCCAAGTGCTGGGATTAAAGGCATGCACCACCACCTCCCAGCTGATTGTTTGTTTTGTATTTAGTAGAGCTTAAAATCTTGGCTCTTCCTGTGGTTAAAGCCCAAATTAAGAACAATTTTTAGACATTGGATTTCATTGTAATAATTCAGTGACCCTAACATCACCA
Organism: Mastomys coucha; assembly: GCF_008632895.1. NCBI lineage: Eukaryota > Metazoa > Chordata > Mammalia > Rodentia > Muridae > Mastomys > Mastomys coucha. Next base: position 56,312,622 of record NW_022196915.1, read on the forward strand.
AAGGATTTACCTCCATCATAGCTAAGCTGAGAGTTGACAGTTCTGCTGCACCAAGGAATGAATTATAGGCACAAGTTTTGGATACAGACTTCCTGCTATGGTCAAAGCTATTTGACATGAGTGAGTGAATTTATTCTCAGCTTACAGAGAACAGGTTACATTCATTTAAGAATCGCTATGTGTATTAAGATGTCCTATCCATAAAGTCATTCACCAACTGTTTCAATGAACAATGGTTCTGCTTGGAGGGTGGCACAGATATTAGGTGAGGTTAAGAATTTGGTTCATTGGCTGTGATAATTTGGAAAAGCATTCATCTCAGAGAAAGAGTAACTTATAAAGTCCTCTCCTTCAAACTTGATACAAGAGTTACAGACGTCAAGCAAAGCATTCAGTCCCATTCTTTGTTGTTCTCTTACAAGCCCCCTCCCAATTTCATTATCTATGTTTCTTTTGGGTATATAAATACTTTTGAAATATGTAAGCTGTTCTGAAAACCATAGTATAGTGTAAAAACATGAAATAAACAATACTACTAACAGAGAGGCTGAGATAGGAGAAGCAAGATTTCAAGACCATTATGTTGTACATAGACACTGTCATGAACAAGCTGAAAGTGTATATGGATTGTACAATATTGGATCTATTTCTCCAATTACCAAATTAGAGAGA
>NW_022196915.1:56315354-56316278 GCF_008632895.1 Mastomys coucha
GGGAGAATTGGGTTCTGATGATGCCAAGTAACCTTGGTTTGTGTTGCTTATATTCTTATGCTTGCCTCGTGCCATCTGTTTATCTCTAGTGCTACCTGCCCTTGCTAAATCGACTGGAGCCTGTCCTTCCTGTGATCCTAGTTTTGTTAGAACTCCTCAGAGTCAAGCTGTCTCTGTGATCCTGTGATTCTGGGATCCTGTGACCCTGGGCTTGTTAGAGCACCTGGGAGTGGAGCTTCCTCTGGGTGTTTTGGAAATGACTGCAGAGTTTGCCCCCAAGGTCTGCTTAGGGCACTTGCCAGCCCAGACAGACCGGAAGCAACCCGAGCCACTGGGCTGGCAGAGTTCTTGTGTGCCTGAGTCCTGCTGGTCCCAGTTACTCCCATTGTTGGGACAGATGTTGTGTCCTCCTCACCTCTGATCCTGGGTGTGTTAGAGCACCTGGGAGTGGAGCTTCCTCTGGGTGTTGTGGGACAGGAAGGAACCTGAGCCACTGGCCTGGCAGAGTTCCTATGTGCCTGGTCCCACTGGTCCCAGTTACTCCCAGTGTTGGGACAGATGTTGTGTCCTCCTCACCTCTGATCCTGGGTGTGTTAGAGTGCCTAGGAGTGGAGCTTCCTCCGGGTGTTGTGGGACTTGCTGCAGAGCTTGTGCCCAAAGTCTTGTTAGAGTACTGGCCGGCCCAGAGAGCTGCTTCTATTTCTTTAGGGGATATGGGACTGTTTAGATCGTTTATCTGATCCTGATTTAACTTTGGTATTTGGTATCTGTCTAGAAAATTGTCCATTTTATCCAGATTTTCCAGTTTTGTTGAATATGGGCTTTTGTAGTAGGATCTGATGATTTTTTTTTAATCTCCTCAGTTTCTGTTGTTATATCTCCCTTTTCATTTCTGATTTTGTTAATTTGGATACTGTCTCTGTG
>NW_022196915.1:56316536-56340949 GCF_008632895.1 Mastomys coucha
ATTTCCTGCCATCTACTCTTCTTGAGTGTATTTGCTTCTTTTTGTTCTAGAGCTTTCAGGTGTGCTGTTAAGCTGGTTATGTATGCTCTCTTCAGTTTCTTTTTGGAGGCACTCAGAGCTGAGTTTTCCTTTTAGCACTGCTTTCATCGTATCCTATAAGTTTTTGTATGTGGTGCCTTCATTTTCATTAAATTCTAAAAAAGTCTTTAATTTCTTTATTTCTTCCTTGACCAAGTTATCATTGAGTAGGACATTGTTCAGCTTTCATGTGTATGTGGGCTTTCTGTTGTTTTTGTTGCTATTGAAGATCAGCCTTAGTCCGTGGTGATCTGATAGGACACATGGGATTACTTCAGTCTTCTTGTATCTGTTGAGACCTGTTTTGTGACCGATTATATTGTCAGTTTTGGAGAAGGTACCATGAGGTGCCCTTGCATTTGGAGCACAGATGTTCAGAATTGAGAGTTCTTCTTGGTAGATTTTTCCTTTGATGAGTATGAAGTGTCTTTCCTTATCCTTTTTGATAACTTTTGGTTGAAAGTTGCTTTTATTCGATATTAGAATGGCTACTCCAGCTTGTTTTTTGGAACCATGTGCTTGGAAAATTATTTTCCAGACCTTTACTCTGAGGTAGTGTCTTTCTTTGACACTGAGGTGCATTTCCTATATGCAGCAAAATGCTGGGTCATGTTTACATATCCAGTCTGTTATTCTATCTCTTTTTATTGGGGAATTGAGTCCATTGATGTTAAGAGATATTAAGGAATAGTGATTGTTGCTTCCTGTTTTTTTGATGTTATTTTTATGTTTGTGTGGCTATCTTCTTTTGGGTTTGTTGAAAGAAGATTACTTTCTTGCTTTTTCTAGGGCATAGTTTCCCTCCTTGTGTTGGTGTTTTCCATCTATTATCCTTTGTGGGGCTGGTTTTGTGGAAAGATATTGTGTAAATTTGGTTTTGTCATGGAATATCTTGGTTTCTCCGTCTATGGTAATTGAAAGTTTTGCTGGGTATAGTAGCCTGAGTTGGCATTTGTGTTCTCTTGGGGTCTGTATGACACCTTCCCAGGATCTTCTTACTTTCATGGTCTCTGGTGAGAAGTCTGGTGTAATTCTGATGGGTCTGTCTTTATATGTTACTTGTTCTTTTTCCCTATTGCTTTTAATATTCTTTCTTTGTTTAGTGCATTTGGTGTTTTGATTATTATGTGATGGGAGGAATTTCTTTTCTGGTCCAGTCTATTTCGAGTTCTGTAAGCTTCTTGTATGTTCATGGGCATCTCTTTCTTTAGGTTAGGGAAGTTTTCTTCTATAATTTTGTTGAAGATATTGACTGGCCCTTTAAGTTGGGGGTCTTCACTCTCTTCTTTACCTAGGTAGTCTTCCTTAGGTTTGGTCTTCTCATTGTGTCCTGGATTCTCTGGATATTCTGGGTTAGGATCTTTTTGCTTTTTGCATTTTCTTTGACTGTTGTGTCAATGTTTTCTATGGTGTCTTCTGCCCCTGAGATTCTCCCTTCTATCTCTTGTATTCTGTTGGTGATGCTTGCATCTATGACTCCTGATCTCTTTCCTAGGTTTTCTAGCTCCAGCATTGTCTCCCATTGTGATTTATTTTTTTTTAATTTATTTATTTATTATATGTAGGTACACTGTAGCTGTCTTCAGACACCCCAGAAGAGGATACCAGATCTCATTATGGATGGTTATGAGCCATCATGTGGTTGCTGGGATTTGAACTCATGACCTTTGGAAGAGCAGTAGGCGCTCTTAACTGCTGAGCCATCTCTCCAGCACCCCACCTTCCCCATTGTGATTTCTTTATTGTTTCTATTTCTAGTTTTAGATCCTGGATGGTTTTGTTCAATTCCTTCACCTCTTTGTTGTGTTTTCCTGCAATTCTTTAAGGAATTTCTGTGTTTCTTCTTTAAGGGCTTCAAGTTGTTTACCTGTGTTCTCCTGTATTTCTTTGAGGGAGTTATTTATGCCCTTCTTAACGTCTTCTATCATTATCATGAGATGTGATTTTAAACCAGAGTCTTGCTTTTCTGGTATGTTGGGGTATCCAGGGTCACTGTGGTGGGAGAACTGGGTTCTGATGATGCCAAGTAGCCTTGGTTTCTGTTGCTTATGTTCTTGCCTTGGCCTCTTGTCATCTGGTTATCTCTGGTGTCAGCTGGTCTTGCTGTCTCTGACTGTGGTGTGTCCCTCCTGCAAGCCTGTGTGTCAGAACTCCTGGGAGACCAGTTCTCTCTGGGAGGAATTTGGGTATGGACAGCTGTGGCACAGGGTCAGCTCTGGGGTGCAGATGGAAACCGGAAGGATCCCATCCCCGGCTGTTCCATGGTTCCTGTGTCCTGATGGCTCAGGATGGGTCCCTCTTGGCCAGGAATTTGAGCAGAAGTTGTGGTCTTACCTGTGCTCACAGGTGTGTCAGCACTCCTGGGAGACCAGCTCTCTCCCGGTGGTATTTGGGTATGGAGCACTGTGGCACAGGATTGGTAAATTGACTCTTTATGTGTATGGCTATTTTATCTGAGTGTATGTCTGTACACCACATACATGCAGTGCTTGTGGAGATCTAAAGAGGGTACTGGATCATCCGTAACTGGATTGCAGTCAGTTGTGAGCTACCACGTGTGGGTACTAAGAATCAAACCCCTGCCTTCTGCAAAAACAGCATGTGCTCCTAACCACTGAGCCACCTCTTCAGGGCTATGGGGGTGGTGGCAGTTGTTTGTTTCGAAACATAGTCTCACTGTGTATCCCTGGCTGGCCTGGACATGCTATGAAGACCAGGATGGCTTTGAACTCACAAAGACTGGTCTGCCTCTTTCAAGGTGTATATCACTACACTAGAGTAAAATCCTATTCTCATGTTCTCTTTAACCTGTCAATCTGCAACAATTTTTCCTGTAAGTTTTGACTGGGAAACTTGAGCATTTTAAATTTAAAGTAGTTACTAATAGTTGATGACTTGCTATGCCATTTTTAAAAATTTGTTTTTAGCTTCCCCTACCCCATTTCCACTCTTCCATGTGACCAATTGATTTTTTTTTTCTTTTGAGGTAAAGCATTTGATTAACTTCTAATCTCCTTTTGTGTATACTGTACAGATTTACTTTGTTGTTATCATGTGGATTACATAAGACTTTTAAAAGCTATCACAATCCAACTTGACTAGATGGGTATAACTTCAATTACTGATTAAAAACATGGTTCTATAGATCTCTGTGCGGTCCTCCATTTTTTATGTTGCTGATGCAATGATTTATACCTTTAGGTACTGTTTACCTGCTGGTAAAGATTTATGATTCCTCATATTTATTGTCTTTAAAGCTTGTATTTAAAATGGAAGTTACACATTAACATGGAAAAACAAGCTTTTATTTTTATTTATTTTTACCTCTGATAGGTAGCTTCATATCTATTTTTCATCTAATTTACCTTTTTTTTTATTTTTACCTGAACATTTGGTTCACATCTCTTGCAATATAGTTCCACTGATAAAGAATTCCCTCCTCATCCATTTTTCTACCTACATGGCTAATTTCTCCCTCCCATTTGGAGGACAGTCTTACTGGATTATACAATTCCTGACTGACTGTTGGTTTGTTCATTCGTTGCTCGTTTTAGCACTGGAAATACTAAATACATTTCTGACTGGCCTCCCAGATTCCTCATGAGGAGTTGGCTGGCAATGGTTATTGAGGATTCTATACAGAACAAGTTACATCTTTCCCTGCTTCTTTCAAGGGCTTCTCTCACCTTTGGTTTTTCAGTTGTTCAAAACCATGTCTCAGGCTCGGTCTCTTTCGGTTCACCTTAGGGGTGTGTGGTGATGCCCAGTTTCTATTTCAAAAGCTTGACATGAAGACGGAATGATCAAAGTGCCTGGGTCACCCAAACCGTGAGCTCTCTCCCACCTCCAGGCTGTCACTCCTGCCTGGACTTGGGACTTGATCTGAGCCTAGGGATAAGGCTGCAAGCAAGCAGATGTCACATACAGACCTGAATGTGGATTTCTCAGTTCTCCTATACACAGATGCTTTTGGATACCTTCATTTCCAAAGCAGCTCATCCCCAGAGGCTCCTTCTGAGCTATATTTCAACCTGTCATCTTTATCCCAGGTATCTGTGGGTCCAAAGTCCCCGCTATGTCTTTCCTCAGTTGAGACTTGAGTTAGATGACAGTCTTGTGGGCTATCTCCAGATGGTTAAAGAATATAAAGTTTATTCTGCCCTCTCCAGCTTGAAAAAAGGTACCAGGAATTCAGCTGCCACCTTCCCCAGGCAATACCATCTTCTGGCTCTGGATGACCTACAAGCTTTATGAGAACAGGCACAACAGTTGGCCCATATGCCATAACCTGGCACGTAACTAGGTAGAGTGATGGATGGATGGATGGGTTAATGGGTGGATGGATGCATGTGTAAGTGGACAGATAGAGATAGACAGTCGAATGAGTGGATAGATGGATGAGTGGATGATAGACAGATAGATAGTTGAATGGGTGGTTGGGTGGATAGACAATAGATAGATAGGAAGATAGATAGATAGTTGAGGGGTGGATGGATTGATACATCTAGGGAGTGCAGCTTGGGATGAGCACTTACTGCAAGACTCCCTCTGTTTTCAATGCAATGCTCGACACTTCCTTTGCTTGTTCAGGTGATGTTGACAGTAAATTCTTAGAGCGGAGAGTCACAAATGCTTATGCTCCTGAGTGTGAGACTTAAAAATTCATTTAATTTGTGGAACCAAAAGGAAGGCTTCCTTGCAAGAATTTGAGGTCCTAGAAGCAGAAGCAGAAAAGAATTCCACTCAGAATCAGACACCAAGTGAGTGCTGAGGGTGTCAGGGGCTTTTGATTTGCTCTAGTGAGAGGGCGTGATGTAGCTCAGTGAGGAAAAGTCTTCCCTATGAGCATAAGTTACAAGAGCATAAGGTGGGAGCACAAAGTCCCCAGTCCCTGGCATCAACAGAGTTGATCACACCTACCCAGCCTCTGTCGAAGGCTCCAATCCGAGTTCCCTACCTCAAGCCCCACTGAAGGGTTACTTTGAGGAGGAGCAGTGTTTCAGCCCAGGAACCTTTATTCCCTGCACAGATTCAGACAGACTCTTCCTGCTCACCTTCAAGCTCTGCCCCACCCACTTCTCCAGATGCTGAGCTCAGCATACTGCAAGACAGCCAGATGTGTCCCCAGGTGGCATTTTAGAGCCGGGTCTCTGAGTAACAACCCCACCCTGCATAGCAGCCCCTCTTACGTAGGGTCGCTCTCTTCAACCATCTCTACGTTCTGGTGGCCCAAAGGCTACGGACACAGGAAGCAGAGAAGCTGGAGATAAAGCAGAACAGTTGAAGGATATATATACATACATATATACATACACATACACACACACATATATATGTATACATATATATACATACGTATATATATACACACACATATATATACATATACATATATATGTGTGTGTATATATATACACATATGTACAGACATACATATATGTATGCATATACATATATATGTGTATATATATATTTATCAGTTAAACCCAGAGCCCTCTCCAGCCTGCAGTTGGCCCTGAAGCCCAAGGCTTGGGCTCTAAACTTATTTGTCAAGTTTTTTTTTTTTTTAAACACACCACTCTTCTACCACTCTTCTTTGGAGCTAGCAGCCTGAAGAATGACAAACAGGAGTTATGTCCTGCTAGGGAGGGACCTCAGCCAGAACAATAAACAGAGTCCAGCTTGGAGCAGGTCCAAGTCCTCCCTAAGTACATACAGCTGGGTAGACTGCTGGCACTCCTCTGCTGGTTACCAGGAGGATCCCGGGAGAGGGGCGCCTAAGGGAAGAGAGGCCCGGCCCAGGGTCTCAGAATCACTCCAGGTTTTGTTTGTTTGTTTGTTTGTTTTGCTTTGTTATTCCTTATAGTTGTCAAAAACTGTCACGATGAAGCTGGTCGCAGCAGCAGTTTGCTTGAGCCTCCTTGTAGCTGGTCTGTGGGTGGGCCTCTCGTTGACAGCTAAGCCCGATGAAGGAGGAGGCAAACCTGGAGGCAAACCTGGAGGTGGCAGTGGTGGGAAGCCTGGAGGCGGCAGTGGTGGGAAGCCTGGAGGTGGTGGTGGAGGAGGAGTAAGAGGATGCTTTCCCCCACCACTGCCAAAAGAAGAAACGTCACTATGCAGGTGAGCAGAGCAGGTAGGATGGGAAAAGGTGGTCTCCTGGAGTGTGAATCTAGAATTCAGTGGCCCCTATGGCTTAGCCAGCTTTTTTTTCTTTTTTCTTTTTCTTTCTTTCTTTCTTTCTTTCTTTCTTTCTTTCTTTCTTTCTTTTTTTTTTTTGTGAGAGAGGGCATAAAGTCTGAAGACCAACTTAACAGAGCGAGTGCTAAGTGGAAGACCGGAAAGATTTACATCCAAACCCACCAGAAAGCCCGCTCCCTGGGACTTCTGAGACAAAGCTGCATTTGAACCAGGGGGGAAAAAAAAGCAGAAGAAAGAAGTACTCGAGAGTCAAAGGTTATTTGTCAATAGTAGGTCTGTGTGTGTTTTGCCAGGGAGCTCTCAAGGGATTGAAGTTCCAGCTCAAGCTGAACTACCTGCATTCCTTCAGAAGGCGCAAGTTCCCCCCTCACTCTGGGTGGTCACCAGCTGCAGGCCCTGGAATTCTGCACACTCCTCTCAGTATATAGGTTAGAAACCCCGAGTCTTCACTTTGCCAGTCTCCTGAGCCACTCTGCGCTTCTCCTTTTCCTTGTCACTTTTCTGCCGACCTCCTGCCAAGTTGGTGACTGAGGAAAACTTGAGGCAAACTAGAATCACCATTGAAGAAAAAAAAACGCGAACTGAGGGATTGCTTCCCATCCTACTGGCCTGTGGGCATTCTTCTGAGTAAACCTCGATATGGGAGGGCCACGCTCACCGTGGATGGCGCCACCCCTGGGCAGGTGCTCCTGTGCATCTTATAAGGAAGCTGGCTGAGAAAGTCTTGGAAAACAAGCCAGTAAGCCAAGTTCCTCCTTGAATTCCCTCCATCATGGACCAAAGTGTTAAAATAAATCCTTTCCTCTCCCGAGCTGGTCGGGTCAGTGCTTTACCACAGTATCCGAAAGAAAATGAGGGCGTTTCCCAGACAGTAACACCAGCTAGGGACCAAGTGCTCAAACACAAGAACCCACATCTAGGGGACATTTCTCATTCAAACCACAAGACCTTTGTGACAGGTGGCCTCGGAAAATGAAGACACAGCATGGGCATGCCAGCCCCGAAGACAGAGCAGTAAGTACCTCTGCGCTGATCTCCCCCCCAGGAGTCCTGCTTAACTCAGCTTCTAGCCTTGACTAGGAAGCCTGTTCCTCTTGTTGGAGTCTGGCAGGGAATTCTGGGATGTTGGACTTAGGTACCTAGAGGCAAGAATCCATAAAGGAGAAATGTTACTTCTGTTTCTAGTGGAGATGAAATATCACTAAGAAAGATTTGGGGGGGGGGCGGCAAGGTCTTCTTACCTACTTCTGGCAGAACCTAGGCTCAGTCTCAGAAGTGGAAGAGCTGCGGTTATCCGTCTGACTTTCGTTGGTACCTTCCATGGCCGCAGCAAAGGTGCACAGATAGTTCTGGGAGCCTTCCCCATGATGGGACCATCTCTCAAAGCCATGATGAAGATGTCAGCCTTTCAGGGCGCCCCCACCCACTTACCTCCAAGCCTAGGGCTCTTCTTTTGAACTCCAGCCCATTTCCCCCCATTTTGCTTCAGGAACTGCAACAAGACAACTGCAAGTTCTCTCTTATTAAAGAAAAACACTTTTATGGGTATGTAAGTTTACAAATACCTTGTTACCCACCCATGCTCCTTGGCGCATCTTCTTATGCGAAGCAGCATGTTGCCTTCACACACTGGGCTGGCAGTGCCCTTTGGAGGAGAACAGTAGGCAACAAGAACATAGAACTATTCCCCAGAGCCCCTGGCAGGTCCTGTCAAGCAGTTTCTCTGGGCTCTGAGCCCATTTGCCAAACGAGGTCGCTGACATCAATTGTTTAACCCTTTCAGTTCCACTAGGATAAACAGGGGGGAGACTTATGGGGTGGGGAGGCCCCTCTGTCTTCAGTTGACCTCCTTCTGACCCTCAGTTTTCCCCAAGTCTGTGCCACGTGCAGACTGTCTTGCTTTTTTGTCTGAGAGAGTCCTTTCTGTCTATCTTGCTAGCTGCAATGAACAGTAGCAGAAGCAGAGAAGTAAGCCAAACAGTCTTTAGAGTGCTGCTGTGCATAGAAATGAAAAAGAAAACCCACCCCTGCATTTGTGGTGCCTGCCTTTAATCCCAGCACTCAGCAGGCAGAGGCACAGCTTATGTCTGTGAGTTTGAGGCCAGCCTGGTCTCCAGAGTGAGTTCCAAGACAGCCAGGATTACAGAGAAACCCAATTTTTTAAAAATAAAATATAAATAAAATAAAATAAAATAAAAATAACTAAATAAAAAAAAGGAAGAAAAACCCATTCCCAAAGATGTCTTCAAAACTGCCCAAACTGTGTCACCCCAAAGGAGTGTTGCACAAATGCAAAAAGTTAAGAGAAACAAATGATACTCCTGAAGTGTTGGTTTGGCCAACTCATACTACTTCTTCCACTCTCTGGGACCACAGAGACCAAGTCTAGGTGGTGGGGGTGCCCACCCACCAAAGCACACTGTGTGTGGTTCACCAGCTGCTATGGACCCAACTGCCTTTCTCCAAATTTGAACCTCTGGAGCTACTGAAGGTTCTGGGGGCCAAGGGGTGGGAAAGGCCACGTGGGTCTTGTTAGAAGGCTACCGTTGGCTTGTTCTCAACTCCTACAGGAACTCTCCTGAAGATATGATCCTCAAAATACATTCTCCCTGGGTGTCCTTCAGGTATCACCCCAGCAGGGTATGGTGGTCTAAATATCCGTTGTCTATTTAGGGAATAGCTCAGCTGTATTGGGCTACTGGGAAAGGCTGGGGAGTACAACCCCTGGTCTTTGTGTAATAAGACTGTTCTGACAAGCTCAGGCATGATGTCCTAATAGGCTCAATTCAATTAATTTTCTACTCCATCGGTAGGTTCCACATGATTGGGTTCAACCAATCATGAGTTGGAAATGCTTGGGTCAAGGGACTTCCTCTGATTCAGGCCTGCTCACACATTTCATAAGCCAAGCACTAAGAAGGTATGCCATGACAATTACACACAGGACAACTTGGCCAGCACAGCTTCATATATCAGCAGGTATATGAGTACAAGAGACCAAGAGCAGTCTGGGCTGTATAGAAAGTCCCTATCTCAAAAAGAAAAAGGAAAAAAAAAAAGGGCAGAGATTATGGGAGTATACCTCAGTCAAAGAGTACTTTCCTGGTATGTACAAGTCCCTGGGAACCACACATGCGCATATGCATACACACATGCATACATACAAATATGTACACACATACACATGTACACATACAAATATGTATACATATACACATGCACACATACGACTATATATGCACATACACATGCACACATATGAATATGTATGCACATACACATGCACACATACGACTATATATGCACATATACATGCATACACATAAACACATATACACATGTATAGACACATATGTAAATATACACACATATGCAAGTACATACATACATGTATGTGCATACACTTGGACATACACATACACTACATATATGCATACACTTGTGCACACACATTGCTTAGGTATTGAGCAAGTACAACCCTTTGTTTTCACTTCCTAAAGGATACTACTGCACAGCGATTTTGCTGGATGCATCATAAACACTACAGAACTGATCTGACTACACAGAAAGACATGCATGTGCGTGTTAATGCATACATCATCCCACTTTCTTGAGGGATTCATACATCTGAGAGTGAGCCGATCTCTGGCATACTAAGTAAGGATGGCTCTATTTTCCCGGGGCCACTCACTCATAGCATGCCAGGCTCTGCTCTACCTACTGACCAGTGCTGTGTCTTCATACCAACTCCACAAGGTAGGCATTGTCCCTGTCTCAGGCAAGGAGGCCTAGGGCAAAAGCTTGGGGGTCACACAGCTGGTTGGTTGAATTTAATTCCTCTAACTCTGCTTGCCCAGTGGTGCTGGACGACAGTAGCCTCTCAAACCCCAGGATTTGCTGAAACCCTGGCACGAAGTGACTGCCCCTCTCTCTGCAGGAACCTTGAAGTTTTCTACACGGAGATGGGCAACATCAGCTGTAAAATTGTTCCTCAGTGTAACCTATACAGACAGAAGATCATGACCTGGCAGTCGCCGATAGTCAAGTTCAACTCGGCTTTGGATGTGAGTGAACGGGGGTTGGCTGAAGGAGAACGTGGGGCCCTGACTTGCCTTTGGTTCGCTTTTCTTGGGAACCTGGAGCGTCAAGGAGAGCCCCTAGGGCCAGGTTGGTGGAGTCAGGCAGCTATTGCCTGGAGCGGTGGTGTTCAACCTTCCTAATCTTAATCCTTTATACAGTTCCTCCTGTGGTGGTGACTCCCAATCATAAAATTATTTTTGTTGCTACTTCATAACTGTAATTTTTACTATTGTTATGAGTTACAATGTAAATATCGGATATGCAGATGATCCTAGGTGACCCCTGTGAAAAGGTCATTTGCCACTCCCCCCCCCAGGGGTTGTGACCCACAGGTTGAGAACCACTGGCTTAGCTGCTGTGTCTTTCCTACAGTGGACCCATGGTTGAAGCTCTGGATTCTTGCAGTGTGAAATGTGTCCTCCTGGTGTTTAGAATCATCTAAAACAGAACACCAGAGCGTTTCAGGAACTGGGAGTAACGGCTTCTTTTCCTGGGAAATAATTGTTGATACCTGTTCTGGAAACTTCCTTGGGCTTGAAGGTCCAGAAATCTTAGGGACAGGCCATGCAAACAGAAAACAGGGAAGTAGGGAAGTTCCCTTACTTCCTTCTTCTGGTTGTTGTTTTCCTCTTGCTGTCTCCTGGCCCAGACAGAGCCCACAAGATATCAGTGACTGAGGCCGGTCTCCTGTTCTCTGCTAGGCAGGGGTGGGATGGCATGGGGGCTGGGGGGAGAGTGGTTGGGTTACTAACGTCCAGAAGTGAGATGGCAAGTCACAAGTGGGTAGACAGAAAGTGCTGACCCTTCTGTGCAGTAGGGAAGAAAGGGGACTACAGGGTTCTTTCTCCTCCCCTGTGTACACCCCCCCCCCAGAGGCCATGCCACCCTGGTCAGGCAGATCGTGGTGAGGCACGATAGACCTGGCAAAACAGGTAGACTGAGCAGCAGCAGCAGCAGCAGAATTGCTCGTGCGGGTGGGTGTCTCCCTTCAAGTGTTTTCACTACTGGAGATCAAACGTGACGTCTCACAGTTGACGAAGCTATGCTGGCTAAGCTTTCCTGGGTACGACTGTGACACTACACAACCTTTCCAGTGGGCAGTCTTCCCTCCAGAAGACTGAGCAGCATTATACCCCCTCCCCCACTCACCCTCCTCCCCCAGCCAATGGCATGCCCAGGGAGTCAAGAGGAACAGAGAAAAGACAGCTACTGCTGCCATACAGGGCAACATTCCAGCCCCACTCCCGCACCGGCCCAAAGTATTCTATGGAAACCCAGCATATCCCTGAAGGATGGGACCTCTGGCTTCATCAATATTTATTAGCTCATCAGTCCCTAGGGACTCCCCAGTTCTGTGCTGCTATTGCTGCAGGGGCCCACTAGGTGGAGGTGTAGACTGCCAAGTTCCTGACCTCCCTGGAGGGAGGAACTGGAGATCAGTTAGGAGTCTGGTTTTCCTGGGTTTTGGATGCATAGCAGAGAAGTGTGTGTGTGTGTGTGTGTGTGTGGGGTGTCTCTGCCGCATCCTGAAATGTACTGTCTCAGCCTGGAGGAGAAGGGTAGAAGTGAGAGAAAAGAGGCTTAAGGCTACCATGGAGAATCAAGACTCACCAAGGAAGGTTTGGTGGAAGCAGAGGGCAGGAAGAAAAAGGAGTTCTGTGCTAGTGCAGACCTAAGGCTTTCTGAAAAATGTTAACGGACTCAGGGGAAGGTAAAGCCAGGATACTCTAAAGCTTGCACCCCGTGGCACTTCATCCTGGGTCCTGTTTATGCTGCGTGCTGTGGGTCCATTCGATTCTCTCTCATCGGGCCTGTGAACTAAGTATTTGCTTTTGTAAAAGGGTTAGTGGTAAGTACCAGGATATTTACTCAACGACATACTGCTAGTCCCCAGACCAAACAATGGCTCCCATTCTCTAGGCTAGATCCTCAAAAGAACATCAGGAGCTGCTTGTGAGAAGGATGGGGGTGGGGGGGTTGTGTGGGAAGCAAGGGCTGTCCTGATGGGTGTAAGGACCTAGCTAGAGCCGAGCCTGGGCGGTGGCAGTTCCAGGCTCAACACCTAGGTCTGTCTGACTCTAGAACCCTGGGGCCCAGCGGCCACAATCACTTGCAATGGCTCTGACGGGGATTTGGAGGAGGGGATGCTGAAAGTGAGCTCCTCTGGTGAAGATGCAAAGGAGGGTGGGAAGGACAGTAGGGACCATCCTTAAAGGTGGCTCCTGGAGCTCCCTTGAAGAGTTTCAGGGAAGAGACAGCTGCAGAGGAACAAGTGGAGCCAGAGAAGAAGAGGACTCGATTCTTGAGCTAGAGGGACTTATTTCCTCAGAGTCTCCAGGGTTGATGGGAAAAGGCAAGAGTTGGCCCATGGCTTAGCAGAAACACCACCTCATTTCCAAATTTAAGTCACCAGAGTTGCAACTGCCAAGGGGACTTGCCCCAGGAGGTCCCACTCCCATCCTGCCAAGCAAGCTCTGAGGCCTTGGCAGGAGTGCTTTAGGCATAGAGCAGGCCTCTGTTGCCCCATCATGGGGGTGGAGGTGCTTCCTGACTCTCTATACCACTGCACAGGCTTCTCCCATCTTTGAGCTTTACTTCCTCCTCCAGTATGTCTTCTCTAACTACTGGCTCTGAACTTGACTTTCCGTTCTTGCTGGTAATGTCTTGCTTCAAGCTCTCTTAAGTATCCCCTACCTTCTTAACAGAGCATTTGCACTCCTTCTGTTGCTCTTTCATATCTTGTACCACAGTGACCACCTTATAAACATTGAATCACTCGCAGTCCCCACTGACACGGCAGACCCTGTGCTGGCTGATGGGGTGAGAAGGGAGTGAATGACAAGAGTGGATGGACAGATGGACGGATCAATCAATGGATGGTGAATAGGTGAATGGACAGATGGATAGATGAGTGGGTAGATAGATGGGTGGGTAGCCAAATGGATAGGTGGGTGGATGAATGGATGGGTGGATGGACATATAAGTGTATGGCTAGATAGATAGATAGATAGATAGATAGATAGATAGATAGATAGACAGACAGACATAGAGAGAGTTGAGTAAGTAGAGGATGGATGATGGATGGGTGGACATGTGGATGGATGGATGGATGGATGGATGGATGGATGGATGGATGGATATGCAGATGAATGGATAGGCAAGTGAGTGGGTAGATGGATGGACAGATGAATGAAAATGAATGGCATGTAGAAAAACCGTTTCCTGATGCCTAAGCTCTGAACAGGAAGCCCCACTGCTTGCACATTAAGCTGTTTGTGTCTTCGGCACTGAAGGAAAGCTGCTGAGACCAGGGGCTCAGGAAAATAATTCTCTGCCCAGGTGAAGCTGGCTAGGAGTGGGAGGAAGAGGTAGGAAGGGATGTGGAGAAAGTCAGGGGTCCTCAAAGAGGCAAAGGAACTTTGGAAACAGGATGCCTCCCGTGCCATCTGTGACTGGAGAGCTGAGAGCCAAGAGCAGGCTGGTTAGCAGGTGCTTTTCTCCCCCTTGGGTTCCCTCCCCTGGCGTTCCTTCTGACAAACATTAAGTGGCCGACATTTGAGAGCGTATCCCCGGTCTCCAGCCAACAAAAACTAAGAAGCCCTAAGCAGCCTCTTGACTAAGGCTTATTCTTCACCTTAAATTTAACCAGCTGGAATCCTTTTGAAAGGAACAAATTGCCCTTAAGTAGGGACCATGCGCTGTGCTAGAGGAACGGAACAAAAGCCACAGTGGCCGGTCCTGCTGTCCCTTAGGTTGCCAATCAGGATCCTGAAAGCAAGGGACCCTGAAAGTTCTCCAGAGCTACTCGGGCACATCCCTCTGACACCCACGTCTGCAGGAGCATGTCTGTGTTGACCTAGGGACCACCCCCTTGCCCACATTGTGGTTACAGCTTTCTTAAGGCCTAACAATCTGGAGACGGGCACAAAGGTGCCGGCAGCCACAGACTGCCTTCAGGGCTCTCAGATCTCACAGGCCTTTCCTAGCCTTCTCTTTCCAGGCAGAGTAGGAGTATGGGGCCTGCTACGGGCACAAAAGAGTTCATCCAGGGCTTCAGAAACTCTAGATAATCAGTGGCAGAGTGGCTTCTCGTGGAAGGGGCAGATTTATGGGGCCTGGAAGTAGGCTTTCCTGGCGGAGGGGGGCAGGGTGCACGTGCATATGGGGGCTGCTGACTGTAGACATTTGCTCAAGGGTCGGTGACCACACATGCTAGCCATGTTGTCAACAACCTAAGTTGACTCACACTCTGCTCCCAGTGTCATGTAAGCTCTATTGACTTAAAGATAGAAGAGGTCACCCATCATAGAGCTTCCAGGATAAGTGGAGGAAGCAGGTAGGTAGCCCCAAAGCAGAGGGATGTAGGTGAGGGACAGACAGCAGCAGGAATGGCCTGGTGGGAAAGTGAGGTGTGGGAGGCTCCAAGGCCCTGATGTGGAGCCTGAGGTTTATCTTGAAGCCACTATCTCATGTTTAGGCTGAGGACTGGGAGCAACTTTGGAAGGGCAAGGTTGCTGTGGCAGCAGATGGGGTGTGGGAGGGGAACCTGAAGGAATGCCATGGCTATGGGGTAAGAGATGTCAGGGTGGTGGGATTCATGGAGTGCTGTGTCTGTGGGGATATCAGGGGAAAGGTAGAGTGGGTGGGATCCTAGGTTTCTGGGAGAGATGGGCATGTGGGTTTCAATGAGGCTGAATACCTGATTTATCCTCTCTGAGAATGGAGGCAGCACTGCCGATAATCATACCTCGATGTGGTGTCTTGGGCACAGTCCCAGCCTGCATTGGGTACACACTAATCCTGAGAAAAGCACCTTCACCAAGCAGGAGACACAAGGAAGCCTTAGCTCTCCAGAGATAGTGCCTGGCACCAGCAAGTTCTGTTGTTCAGTGTCCCAGGACCTTGTGCGTGGAACAGGGGCAGCTGCAGACAAATACACTTGTCGGTCTTGTCTGGCTGGTATCAGACAGAAAGGCTGGGCCGGACACCTGGAAGGTGGTCTTCAGTGCCCAGGCCCAGGGAAATCTGTAGAGGACACCTCTGTCTCTCTCTGGTAAAGGCTAAGACAAGCTTAGTGGGTCCTGGCCAGAGGTGTCAGGTTAGATAGGTGGTGGACAACATGCGTTGGACCCAATCACAAGGGAGTCCTTAGTGACCCTCAGGAGAGCACTAGGGAGAGAGTGAGAAGCGGACATTGTGGAGTAGGCTAGTTACTCATAACAGTCAGTCAAGAGAAAAGGACACCCAGGAGTGTTTTAATCTGACAAGGCAGAGCAGATAGGTTGGACAATCCCAAACTGGAGGAGAAAGAGCAAGCGTGGTCCTGTTGAGAACGTTTGCATGGAAAGAGACGGACAGTGAGGGGCAGTCAACAAGGAGGGCTTTCAACTGGTCCCATACACCTTGGAATTGACTGGACCACCAGAAGCAGGAACTCCCAAAGGGCCAGGAAGTGGAGGAGTGGAGGAGCTGTCAGCCTGAGGTGTGAGCCCTGTGTGCTAGAATCTGGCCAGCAGACCCTCCTCTCCACCCCCTGACTCTAGGGCACAGACACGATGTGGGATCGTATCCTGGAAATGAGTGGAAGGGCTTTGGGCACAGAACATGAGGGGTCCTCATGCTGTTGGGTGTAACAGGAGAGGAAATGAAGGTGAAGGAGAAGGGGAGAGGCAATAGCCATGGGGAGAGGTCACGGTGTCTGTGTCCCCTACCTTCTCCAGATAAGGGAGGGAATCCCAGCACCCTAGAACCTGTGAGCAGAAGGAAATCTATGACAGGGTAAGGGGACCACAAGCAGGAAGGCCACCACCAAACCTAACAATGTTTTAGGGAAGACCTGAGGAGCTCTGACCTTTACTTGCTAACTAGCACCTAACTGGAGCTTCATGCATGGTACCAAATTGTACTGGGTGTCTTTATAAGAAGGGATAGGGTGCTTTGCAGTTCATCTTCTGAAAGGCAAAGGGTTCAGGAGAAAAGCACAGCTTGTAGAGACTGCGGGGTGCCTGTGTGGTTGGAGGCCAGAGATAGGAACCCACGAGGATGAGGCTGTGGATGTAAGGGTGCTGACAGGCAGAGCTGAACCCCCGTGGGCAGAGAGCATCAGCCATAGATTGAGAGATATGCATCCAGGAGACTCTGCTCAGGTGTTGCTGGCTTCTTAGCTTGAGTGGTCCAGCCTGTCTGTGCCCCACTTCAACTTAGGCCACATGTGTCTGGGGGCACAGAGCAGAGCCAGGTGGTGCTAAGGGGGCCAAGAAATTCCCAAGGCTGACCGGTGGAATAAGACACCCCAGACAGCAGACGGGCCCCTTCATCTTTCATATACAATCTTGTCTCTGAAATCTACCCTGAGAACATCAGCCAGTGTTTATGCTAGACTCAGGGTACCATTCTCTCATTGGTCCACACACACCCACCATTCATTCATCCATTCCACCCGCGTATCCATCCACATCTCCGTTTATCCAACCATCCATCCATTAGAACTAATCATGATGGGGGTTTGCTTCCTGTAAGTCCTGCCAGGTCCTGTTTCAGGAGCAAGGGATGCAGACAGCATACCCCTGCCCTGCCCAGATGTCTCAGAACAGCAAGGATGTCCACCACTGCTATTGTGTGCTCCTTAAATGCTGAACATTGAAGAGAAGCCATAAACACCAACCACAGTGGATCTGGGGATATAGCTCCCCATAAACCAGGTGTAGTGGCACATGCCTGACATCCCGGGAAAATTCAAGGCCATCCTCAGCTACTATGCTGAGTCTGAGGCCAGCCTCAAAAACCAAACATGTCACAAAAACTAAAATAAAACAAATTGCGTGCCAAGTTACTTGGGTGTCCCTTCAGAGTGGCAACTTTGGTAAGCTCCTTGGTCTTGACCTCTGACAGAGTTCTCTTTATTCACCCTCACCCCCATTATCTTCCTTGTTGATGAACTCAGTGTTTTAGGGCTTGCAGAACTTCCAGGCAGACCTGAGTCTAACCCCAGAGGGCTCCAAAAAACTGGCGGCCACTGCAAGTACTGGCTTGCTCAGGAGCACAGCCATCTGATGTCTGATCTCCGCCGAGGCTCCCAGTCGAGGGTCCAGGAAGCACTTGCAGATGTTTTCGGATCAAATGGTGTCTCTTTGAACAACTGTGTGGGCTGCTGCACGGACGGGCACATGGGACCTTGTAAGGAGAGTTCAGTGGGCTTGCATCTGGTTGAGAAAAAGGGCAGGAATGCACAGGCATGCGCAGGGGTGTGTGTGTGTGTGTGTGTGTGTGTGTGTGTGTGTGTATGTGGGTGTCTGTCTGTCTGTCTATGTGTCTGTCTGTGTGTGTGTCTGTCTGTGTGTATGTCTGTGTGTCTGTCTGTCTGACTGTCTATGTGTCTGTGTCTGTCTGACTGTCTGTCTGTGTGTCTGTCTGTGTGTCTGTCTGTCTGTCTCTGTGTGTGTTTGTCTGTGTATGTCTGTCTGTCTGTCTGACTGTCTGTCTGTCTGTGTGTGTGTGTATGTGGGTGTCTGTCTGTCTGTGTGCCTCTGTGTCTGTCTGCGTGTGTGTCTGTCTGTGTGTCTGTCTGTCTGTGTGTCTGTCTGTCTGTCTGTCTGTCTGTCTGTCACTGGACAGGATCTGTTCACAGTGGTCTGCTGAGCATCAGCAAAGGTTTCTTAGCTTTTACCGTTCAGAAGGTTGACCATGTGCCTCTTTAACGGAGACTTGTTGCCTGTTCTCAGCAGAGAAAGAAGGCGGTGGGTTCAGAGGGGAGTCTTGAGAAGGGTTTTCAGATTTTTAAGAGACACAGTATGTTACCTATTGTTCACACCTCCTTGCACAGCGTGGTGGGGAAGGAAGGAGAGGATCAGAGGTCGGAACAGTAACGGCAGGCAGTGCAGGGTGAATGGCTGTCTGTCACTCTGACCTGAGAGATTCCTCTCACCCCGCGGGGACCAGTGTACACCATCACTTTGGGGAGCCCATTAAACATCATGAAGTCCGAGTGACCCTAATCACATCGTGGGCATCATGGGCAGACTGGACAGGTCTCAGAGCCTCTGTTTTGCAAACGAGGAAACACAGTTCAGGGAAATGATTTCTTAATAGACTTTATACTTTAGATCAGGTTTAGATCTGCAGTACTACAAAGCAGAAAATCAAAAGGGCCTCTCTAGCCCCCTGTCCCTTTTTCCCCCCATCCTCCTGTCCCCCTGTCTCCTACACACAGCTGTCAATATCCATCTATGTCACCCAGAGCTGGTGTTGCACCCAGGCATGCCACGGTTTTGTGGCCTCGCGATGACATGCAGCCATTGTTATAGAGTGACTAGACAGGGTAAGCTCAGTGCCCTCGGGACACTTTGTGCACTTCCTGCCTATCCCACCTCCCCCTGACAGGTCTGGCAGCTGCTGATCCTCTCCCTGTTTCCAACTTGCCTTTTCCAGAGTGGAACATAGCTGGAATCATTTGGCATGTAACATTTTCAGACTGGCAGCGCCTCTGCCGCCATCAGGCGTCTGAACTCCCCTGATATCTTCCTCAGGCCAGTGGCCAACCGCCCTGAGCTTAGCTTTTCCCCCTGAGGATTGCTTTTCCTTTAAATGGACATTTCTACCAAGACTTTGATGTGAACAGAGGACCACCCACTTCTGCCCCTGGCGCCAAATTCAACATCTTCTTCCTTCCTCCCCTCCCCGCCCACCCCGCCCCATCTCTCCAATATAAATGTATCTAGGGTAGAGATGTCTATATGCCTGGGGAAGAAACAATCACAGGTAGCTCTGGTAAGGTGAGATTCGTGCTGCGATAAGGAGCAGAGTTCAGGCCACTGGGAGGTTTTTTTGTCCCTCGGTAATAGCAGGGTAAGCACCACGATTTTCAAAGCACTTTCCCTGTTATGACAGTCTTTACTGTGTGTTCTCCCCCATGCTATGATTTCACATTTCTTATCTCACATCAGTCCCCGTAGAGCAGGCTGGACAGGTGTGGGGCTCTGTCTATGGCAGGGAATCTGAGGCCTAGAGAGGCAGAGGGATTCTCTCTAGATCCCCCAAGAGAAAACAAGTGTGGGCTGGGGGGGTGGGGGTGGCACTCTCCAGTTGATAGAGTTTTTTTGTTTTTTAAATTTGTATAAGTACACTGTGGATGTCTTCAGACACACCAGAAGAGGGCATCAGATGATTGTGAGCCACCATGTGGTTGCTGGGAATTGAACTCAGGACCTCTGGAAGAGCAGCCAGTACTCTTAACCACTGAGCCATCTCTCCAGCCCAAGGTAAAGTTCTTGCCTAGCATGCACAAAGGCCTGAGTCTGATCCCTCGCACTAAATAAAACCAAGCATGGTGGTGTGTTTATTATCCCAGCACTCAGAAACAGGCAAAAGGATGAGATCCAAGTCATCCTTAGTTACATGAGTTCAAGGTCAGCCTGAACTACATTAGACCCTGTTGGAGGAGCATACCTTGACCTACAGCCTTGTACCCATTGTCTTGTTGCCTCCAGGCCTCATCCAAATCTCACCATAAGCTGGGAGACATCCTTTTCATGTGACACAGAGGCCAAAGCTCTTGAGGCCCTGGCTTCTAAGTCATTCTCTGTTCCCGATATCTTTCCATTCCCACCGTGTCCAGACATTTATGTGGAGACATTTACTGACCTCCATGGGCCAGGCTCTGTGCTGAGAGCATTATGAGTAGATTCTAGGAGACTGAGACACAGGAAGAGGCCTCAACTAGACTTAGAGAGTCCAGAGCTGAGCTCATGTCTAACCTTGCCACTTCCTAGTGAGGAGAGGGCCACACGGAGGGTGCTCCACATGACTCAACTGCCACTTCCTGCTGTCAGTCTGTCCTTCCCACTACTTCCCTGAGCCTGCATGCCCCAGTCCCTTCCCACAGTAATAGAAAGAATACAGGCCTAGGTGCCCAGATGGCTTCCCAGGTTCAAGGAAGAAGTCAGGGCAGGAAAAAAAATCACTTCCCTTTGCATATGGGCTAGCATGATTGCAGAAATGTCAAGTGTCTTAACCAAGGGACAGGTGGGGGTGGAGTAGCCAGGTGTGGTACAGGCATATATACAGATCGAGGGACCCTGCAATTCTTTGCTTCCTTTTGGGTCTGCAGGGACAGAATAACATTTGGATATCTAGGCCTGTGTTGTTTCCATCGGTATGGGAATGTAGAGGAATTGAGCCCTGCATACTCAGGGGAATATAGGGCAAGGGAGGAGGGGGTTCCAGTTTCCCAGCCTGCTTGTGTAAACAGAGGCCTTCTGCTCGCTCCGAGGCTGTAACTGAAAGAGTCACCACCAGGGGGAGCTAGGTGACCGTCATCCTGCCCGAAACAGCAAAGCAAGGAAGCTTGGCTGCGGTCACCAGGGCAGGAACACACAAGGCTTCTTGCTCGTTGGTGGAGTGGGATCCATGAATGAAGGCACAGCGAGTCCACCGTGTGGCTCTGGTACGGCGCTTTGGGTCCCAAGCCCTGCTAGGTCTCCGTTTGCACCAGTCCAGAGTGAAACGGCACCTCTGTTAGGACAGTGCACAGAAGTAGATGCAGCGGAATGCTTTCCACTTCTAATGTCCTAAATCGCCCCTAACTCCCGATCAGCTGGGGGAAACTGCTGATGGGAAGTCCACTGAGGGTACCTCCCACTGCTTACCCCAGATCACAAAGACTTTGAAAAAGTGCTCGCGGTTCCCCAACCCACGGACTTCCTGACTGGAAGCTGCGAGCTGTGAAAGCTGCCTGCCTCAGTTCACTGAGGTTTAGTTAGAATCTGAGCCTAGAGACTAAGAAGCCAGGGACTCTCGAAAGGTTTAAACCTTGGTGCTGTTGCTTGGTGCTCTGCCATCCCGTATGAACCCCCTGGTTCTCTAAGATTTCCTGTTCTCCCTTAGAATCCCAAGAGTATATCCCACTCAAGGCTAGGAGCCGGAGGGCAGTCCTCGGTGGAATTCTTTCGGGCCCCATCCCAGTGGGTGGCTCCCTCCTGCCGGATACATGCTTCCAGGACACATGCTCTCTCTCATTCACTTCTCTGTCCCTTCCTTAGTTGCCCCTCTTTTCCTTGGGTGGCCTTATCCACATACCAATTATCTCAACTCCCATGACCACTGAGATGGACCCCCTCATATGGGGTATGTCCAACCCCACGCATGCAGTCCCCATCTTACCTCTTGCCAAACATGTCTTATCTTCAGCTTTAACCCAGGACTGGGTGACTGGAGGAGTGTCTCTGTCTCTCCCACTGTGTTACTAGGGCCCCAGGGAAAGGCCTATCTCTCCTTTTCTCAGGGGCCCTACCTTGGCAGCGGCTACCACTCTCTGGACCTAGATTGTTGCCACAGCCTCTTGCCTAGTTGTCACCAAGCACCACTGTTGGTCCCCAAGGCCCAACCTGTTCTCCATTCTGCCATCAGAGGGAGCCCTTAAATCTGTGGGTCTGATGAGTTCAGGCCTTTGCTCAAAACTTGGCATGCTTCCCCTCAGTTTCCTGAGCAAAAGCCCAGATAGATGCTCTGGCGTCTGACCTGTCCCTCACATCCTCTCTGGCTCTCAGCTCCTCTGCACTTTGCCCAACTAACTTACCTGGTTTCCTGGGGTTCTTTGCACCGGGAGAGTCACCTCTACTTTCTGACACCCCCACCCCCTCCAACCTTCCTCGAATGGCTCTCTTCCTTTTAGATCACTGCCTGAAGGTCCTTCCTCAGGGAGGTCTCCTGAAGTCCCCTTACCCCTCTCTCAGTTGCTCATCCTAGTCACAACCTTCAACCTACATGAACCTCCGTCAAGAATTCTGGGGTTTGCTAGTTTGTCTTCCTGCTGCTACCACGGCCCCACAACTAGACTGTAAACTCCACGAGGGCAGGGCTCTTCATCTGTTTAGCCCAATGCTGCATCCTAAGCTGGAGAACTATCTGCCACACGGTGGTCTATTTTTTTTTCCTTCTTTCTGGCCCACTTGCTCTGGCCCCCACTTCCTCGGACCTATTTATTTATTATATATAAGTACACTGTAGCTATCTTCAGACACTCCAATGTATTCATTTTTCTTTATATCAGATTTCATTACAGATGGTTGTGAACCACCATGTGTTTGCTGGGATTTGAACTCATGACCTCTGTAAGAGGAGTCAGTGTTCTTAAACGCTGAGCCTTCTCTCCAGCCCTCCCCTCCACTGGCGGGCTCTTAATACAGATTTGTTGAATGGATATGATTCTTTCTTAGTATTTCTTAATATTTTCTTTATATTAGTTTCTTCTTTCTTTCCCAGCACGTCTCCCAGATCCACTCTTCTTTCTTTTCCCTTCAGTAAAGAGCGGGCCTCCCAGGAATATCAACTCTCAACACAGCATAACAAGATACGATAAGACTAGGCTCGAACCCTCCTATCAGGGCTGGATGTGGCAACCTAGTAGACAGAAAAGAGTCCCAAGAGCAGTCGAAAGAGCTAGAGGCAGCCCCGACTCTCACTGCTAGGAGTCCCATTGAAACCCCAAGCTAAACAACCATAACATATACGCGGGGGACCTAGCATAGACCCACGTAGCTCCGTGATTGCAGCTTCAGTCTCTGTGAGCCCCACGGTCCGTGTCTAGTTGATTCTGTGGGCTATGTTCTTGTGCCTTCCCCGACCTTTCTGGTTCCTATAATTCTTCCTCCCCATCTTCCACAGGGTTCCCTGCACTCCAAGAGGAGGGATCCAATAGAGATTTCCAATGTATTCATTTTTCTTTACAGTTTAATAAATACTTCTGATGAGTGCGCACTGGTAAGGCTGCTTGGTAGTAGTCAGAAAGATCACAGTAGTGGTAGTTTTCTGACGGTTTGTAGTCATTAGTAATGATTCAGAGTGAGTTATAGGAAATTCCTGTCAAGCCAGCAAGACCACACTTAATGCACCCATCATTCTCAGGATGGTTGATAACTTGGGCACACTATCCCCCAACCAACCTTGGGGAACCTAGTTCACATTCACATCAATAACTGTACCTTTGGGGGAATCACACCCAGGGCTATACAAAGTGAGGATATTGGATTCCTTTTCACACCAAGTATTGGCAGGCAAAAGGTATCTTTCAGCTCAGGATGTGTGGCATGGGCTTCTTTGAAATATAGGCCCATTGGTTGCTATAGGTTCTTATATAGGTGGGGTTCTTGTAAAACCATTGCCAACAAAGCAGACTCAAGGAGCCATCCTCCACCACATCTTTCTTCCATTTCTATTTGAATAACTTCCAACCCTTCTGTTTCTCCTTGGCCATGAACTTTGAGTAGAGTGAGGCCTCATTTCCTCTCTCTCTCTTTCAAGTCTGCTCAATCATGCTGGAATATACGTGTTCTACCCTGTCCTTCTGCTGATCCACACCGTCCTCTCCTGATCCACACCATCCTCTCCTGATCCACACTGTCCTCTCCTGATCCACACTGTCCTCTCCTGATGCACACCGTCCTTTCCTGATGCACACCGTCCTCTCCTGATGCACACCATCCTCTTCTGATGCACACCGTCCTCTCCTGATGCACACAATCCTCTCCTGATCCACACCGTCCTCTCCTGATGCACACCATTCTCTCCTGATCCACACCATCCTCTCCTGATCCACACTGTCCTCTCCTGATGCACACCGTCCTCTCCTGATGCACACTGTCCTCTCCTGATCCACACAGTCCTCTCTGTCCAGCAGACCAGTAGTTTCTGCTCCCTGTGGACTCTTCTCATCATTGCTTTGTCTGGTGTTTCTCCTTTCACGAATCTTAATGATCTTTTTCATTTGTATTGTCTCACATGGCCTTGTTTATGATTATCCTTTAGACCAATCGCCTTCCTTCCTTTCTCTCTCTCTCTCTTTCTTTCCTTCTTTCTTTCTTTCTTTCTTTCTTTCTCTCTTTTCCTTCTTTGACCATGCATGACCTTCTGACTTTCTTTGTTTTTCTTCTTTCTCATGGTAATTCAAACAATATCCAAAGGATTTATGGTGTAACTGAATGTATTCATACTGTGGTATAATGATAGCTGTAGAGAAAAGAAGAAGAAGAAGAAGAAGAAGAAGAAGAAGAAGAAGAAGAAGA
>NW_022196915.1:56341619-56361176 GCF_008632895.1 Mastomys coucha
TCCCTCCCTCTCTCTCTCCCTCCCTCCCCCTCTGTTTCCTTTCCCCATTGCTGGAGACTGAACCCAGAACCTTGTGTATGCCTGTCATTTACTTTTTCCCTTCTCTACACTCTCCCCGCTCCTTGGCTGAGAGATAAAGGCAAAAAGAGAGAGAGAGAAGGGAAATACTATGTCTTTATATGAAGTGAGGCAGATTTAAAAAGGCCAGACTCTGCTATTCAGACAGTAGACACTCAGGAAACCCAAAGAGTGAATGACTAAGTCTCTTCCCATGTCAGCACCCAGAGAGATAACTTTGGTGAAGTCTGAGGGCTAGGTGGAACTGGGCTGTGAAGGGGTGGCAGGGGTTATCTCCTGGGGCTGGATCGCTTTGAGTAGAGTTGGACTGGAAAGAACAGTATCTGTGGGAGCAGAAGTTCAACGTCCTCTCTGCACCCAGAAGTTCCTCATGATGCTCCGTTTCTGCAGAACTGCTCTCCCAGTTTATCTTGCAGGTAGAGCAAAGATTAATCTGATGTTCTGCATTGCATCTCCATATTTTTTAACATGCTTTCGAGCTTTCTGCACCTAGGGCTCGCCCCACCATCCCAGATGGGGATCCAAAGCCCATGAAAAGTATACTTTGCTTGGTATATAATCTTGGAATGGCTCCTTTCTCCTCCAGCTATTAGCAGCATTCCAGGACTGCCAAGAGAAGGCACCTATAAGACGGAGATTAGACAGGCTGAGGCAGGTGGACACGGGCCTGCATCGGCCGGGCTGTGTTCTCAGAGCTGGCTGACCAGGTTCCTGCCTCAGAGCTTTCAGGGAAGTCTGAACTCCAGGGAAGCCTGAATCAGCTTGGAGCAGTTGATGGAAACCAAACCCAACCCAGAATGACCAGAAGAGAAGCAATTAAGTTTCATCAATGTGTCAAAGTGGTGGTCTGCCCACAAGAGGACAGAAGTTGGCCATCAAGGCAAGGACAGATGTGTGATAAGATGTAAAAGCTGCTGTCCTTCAAAAACTGCCTTCTGGGGCTGAGTCTGGCACAAACATATATTATCTTTACACATAAGAGCTCTTGCAAATCAGTACCAAAGAGATGAATACTCCATAGGGAAGAGATGCAAAGGATGCTAGATGATGCTAGAAAAATGAAGGCGGGTTTTTGTTTTTTGTTTTTTGTTTTTTGGAGACAGGAAGTTTTGTAGCACAGGCTGGCCTCAGACTCAGTCTGTAGTTGAAGATGACCTTGAAGTTCTGATCCTCCTGCCTCTTCCTCCCAAGAGGAAGTACAGGCCTCCACCACCACACCTGGTTTTTATCCAGTACATGGGACCAAACTCAGAGCATCAAGCATGTCAGGCAAGCACCCTACCAACTGAGCTGCATCCTCAGCCCCACATTAGGATATAATTTAGAAATGGTGTAGACTTGATGTAAAACTAGCCAGATGGCGGTCGGTATCCTTCTCTTAAAGGGGAGAGTGCGCTACAGACAAAAGTACAAATCACCGAGACCTCTCTGGAAGGTGATTTGGTAAAATATATCAAAACTATTAACATGTTCATCATGTATGGACAGTAATTTTAGTTCAAGGAATGTATTCTAATCAGATGACTTAATCAGCCACAGATGGACATTTATGTAAAGGATGTGCATTGTAGTGTTATTTAAAATAGCAGGAAAAAATGAAAGCTGTCTAGATGTTCAGTAATAGACAGTCTAAAGAGAATGTACTCTATCCATATGAAAAAAAAAGTACCAGCAAGCCATTAAAAAAATCGCATTCTCAAAGAATATTTAAGGCTATTGAAAAGTCTCACAATATATTTTAAGTGAAAGAAAACCAGATTATAAAACAGTAATTTCACTCTAGCCCCAATTTTTTTTTTTAAAAAAAAATTATGTCCTTTTGTGAGTGCAAATTAAAAAAAATACTTGACAAATGGGGAACACATCAAAATGTTGACACTGGATTATCTTGAATGGTAGGATTCATGGTAAATTTTATTTTCCTCTGTACACTCGTCTGTAATTTCCATATGTTCTCCAATGAATGAGTATTATTTTAATAATAAAGAAAAAATGCTGTGGTGGTGGGGGAGTGAATACTAAAAGAAAAGACTTCAGCTGCCCAAATGGTCTGAGTGCTGGTTGCTATGGAAACCGTAACTTTGAATTGCCCAACTTTTTGTGAATTACTTTCCTGCTTTGTGGGCTTAGAGCAGGAACTGGATTCAGTATTCTCCAGGCTGACACGTGCCTGGAGGTAGGGGAGATAGAAACTGGGAGCCCTGGTTTCATCTTGGTTTCCTTTCTTCTCCCAAACGGGGAGAGTCCTTGCTCCCACAGTAGATGCTGGGGTGAGAGCTGCCTCAAGGACTAGTGCTGCTCCTCTCTGATCTGGGTTCTTCTAAGGCTCTGAGGAACATTTGGTGGTTCTTATCCCTCTGCTAGTCTTGTACCCAAAGTTGGGGTTCCCGTCACAGCATGGGGTAAACAGACAGTAACTTGATTTGTGTGAGTGCACAATGAGCATCTAAGTTTATGGATGGCAAAGCAACCATCTGCGGACTTCGGTACGCAAGTGAAGGTCCTGCTGGCTCCAGCCCGGTCTTGCCCTTTCGCTCGGTCTTGCCTTCTCCTGCCATGGAAGATAATGCCCACCTTGAAGCAAAGCCAAAGGTGGAGGCTGGGTACCAGGTAACCCTGGCTGAGCTTCGAAGGGGAGGCACTTTCCTCTGCCCGCTGTCAGGCCATGGAATGGCTTTGCCACTGCCATTTACAGATCCTGTTGGGAGCTCTTGGGTGTGGAGAACGGATTGAGGCAGCCACAAGTTGGAATTTTAAAAAGCAATGTGTCCTTTGAGCAGGAGCCCGGGCTGGGGGCTTTGCAGGCTGTCGCTTTGTCCCAGGGACCAGATGGAACTTGTTTTTCTGTGCACTCCATGTTTTAACCCTTCCTTGCGCTCCCTCCCCAGCAGACCCATTCAGGAACTGCTGCCTCTGGGTAGAGGGGTTGGGGGTGGGGGTGGGGATGAAAGAGAACTCGGGCATTTAAGGCTCAGAGATACTGCTAAAGGAATGTCTTCCCTTTTATCTCCCGCCTGTGCCTGGTTATTTTGTTTTATTTAGCAGGCTCAGACATGTGCCAGACACAGCTCCAAGCACATTGGAAATATTAATCCAGCTACTTTCAGAACCATTATTATCCCTGTTTCACAGATGTAAAAACTGAGGTCTAGAGAAGCTAAGTAACTTGCCCAAGGCTGCACAGCTGGGGAGTAATAAAGCCCAGATCTGGATCAGAAAGCTGGCTGTTTAGTTCTGCCTCTGCCTCGAATCTGCGCATTTAAACACAGCATCCTGTCCATGTTTTAAATAACAGGCAAGTAAATCCTACTGTTAACGTTTCTGGCATCTGGGCTGATTCCTCCCCCCACACACACACACACACTTAAAATACTAGGAGCATCAGGCACCATTCGAGAGACATGAAATCCAAGTCCTGAAAGGTCACAGCCCTCTTTTCAATCCCATCGGCTTGTAAAGCCCTGCTCATGAAATGTGTGTGACATTATGAGAAAGGCCTCCGTGAGGGCCCAATGCCCACCTGTACCCCACCCACAGTATGTACAAAGGCCAGCGCCTCCCCTCCCCACCTAGGGATCTCTCAGCAACTGAGATTGAAACTTAGGTTCTAGTAGGAAAACTGTGCGCTGTTCCCCTCCAGCAGGAGCTCCGACCTCTGCTTGTGAAAACCTCTCTCAGTCCAGTCCTCTGTGTAATATCAGAACCCTAGCTCTCTTCATTACTCTAGTGACATCTGACGTGCTGGGAGCTGGACAGAGACCAGGACTCTGCACTCACTGTCCCCCACCTCCCCCAGCTGGTGGCACTCAGGCTGTGGGGGAGAACTAAGAAGGAGCCCAATCCTAAATGAAGGGACCTGAAGTTAGTCTCATTTTTCCTAGGTCATGGCGTCTATCTGGGAACATTTACTCTATCTGCCTCAGGGTACAACTAAGGGGACTTGAGGGCTTAACAAGGTCCACTTTGAAGTGACATGGGCTTGGAGTCAAGAGATACACTTGGATTTTTAAAATTATTACCTTGAATAGCAATCTAGGACGACGTGTATGATGGAAGGAGCTATTCAAAGTTCGTCTTCTGCGTGGCGCCATCTTATTCATTTATGGTCCCAAATTTCCTATTTTCATTGTATTTCTAAAATAATTTACATAATCCTTGTCTTATTAGGCTGAGTCTAAAGAGCGTGGTTTGGCTTTTGCTAAGGGTGCTTGTATCATCCCTGTAAATAGCTGCCATACTTCAATATCCTATCTGGAGTCCGATCCTATGGTTTCTTTGAGCTGCAGGCACATATTCTGACAGGGTCCCGTGGGTTTGTTTCTGCCTGGCTAAGGCCATACCCTCTTGAGAGCATAGGAAGATCCAAGAGTGGGTAGTGAGTGCTTGACAGACAGTCTCAGGACCAAATCTCCAGGTCTAGGATTGGATCCACCCACACAGGGCCCTGATCCAGAGTCTGCCGGTTATGCAAATGAACATGCAAATGAGGACCGATATCTAGTTCTCTCCAAATCACCTGGGTTCATATTGTTCTCTTCTTTTGCTCCCCTTTTGTTGTTCTCACCCTGAAGAAAAGCCATCCCTCATACTGGTCTGATGTGCTGTGGCTCCTGAACAGCTGTGCGCTGGAGGTTTGAGTCCCTGTGTAGTTAAAGCAAAGCATCGACAGAGCTGTAGGGAAGTGTGGTCTACTGGGCGGTGGCTAGGTCATTGGAGGAATCCCTTTTGGAAGGTGTTAATGCTCTCATAAAGTGAGTCCTCACTGAAACGAGTTGTTATTATAGAACCAAGTCTGGCCCTCGACTCTTCTATTTTTTGCATATGTCCTCCTCTTCCTCCCATTTAGTTGTGTTGTGATCCCACTGTGGGAACCCTCATCGAGGGCCACAGAGAAGCCTGGACCTTGAGCCTCCAGCACAAACTGTGGCCTGAGGAAACCTCTTTTCTGAAATAGTTCTAACTATATCGTTTCCATAGTGATGAGTAGGGCTGGGACACTTCTGGGTGCCAATCTAGTCTTAGTTCCAGGAGTGGGGTTGGTTATGAACTCTCCCTCTTCCCCCTTTGAAAGGCCTGTGCTCTTGTAGGAAGTCTGTTGTGTTCCTCTTTGACTTAGGAGGTCAGAGAGGGACAAATCCTCTTGTGGTCTAGCCTGCCTTGTGGACCCGGCCAATGCCATTTTTAATATCTTTTCATCTGCTGTCCTATGTGACTGAGGCCACCTCGAGAGTTCTAATGACCTGACCTGTGAGTGATAATGGGGGTGTTTTAATCTTATTTCTATTGCTATAACAGAACACCAGAATCTGACTAGATTGCACACAGCAGGGTCCCGGCTTTATTCCCTATTACAGAAATGATAAAACAAGGGCTACTTTGTGTACAACCATCTGGTTTTATATCTTTTACATATTGCTTCCCTTTTATGGACTCCCCATCTATACTAACCATGCTTATATAACTCCTGATTGCTGGGGCGCTGAGGACAAGTCCAAGACCCCATCACTAGGACGGAAGTCGCAGAAAGGGGAAAGAAGATCTTGAGAACTTGGGAGAGGTCCAGCTGCCCCAGTCAAGGCAGAAATGTATTTCTTTGGAGCCTGGCCTGCTCAGCAAATATAGATTTTTAACTCACATGTATAAGGAACATAGGCGCTTTCTCAGACTGCTCAGTTGTATCCTGGGGATCAAGGGAATTTGTGGGTTTTCTTGCTTTTCCCCCGAAACCACCCAAGACTGCTAGAATTATTTTAAAATTTATTCTCCTCCTGTCATCTGTCACTTCTTGCCGCTGTCAAAAGATGATTAGTGTCCTTATGGTCCCTCTAATTCTTGACAGGATGGGAAACCTAATAGCAGAGAATGTCAGAATTATGTCTAAACTAAGAGTAAATAGGCTCAGAATCTGGATGTGAGTCTAGGGCCTGCATTTTAGCATTTTAGCGTATGGAGTCCCAAACATGGAAAACCCATTCATGTGACCCTTCCATGTGACCGAGGACCAAGAAGGCCATACAGAGAGCAATCTGAGTTCAATCCATGTATGCTAAGCAAGGCTAGACTGAGTTCAGCCCCCACCCCCATCCCACCCCATTCTGTATTTAGTTAGCCAAACACTAGCAAGTGTACCTTTCTCAGCCTTTTGGCCTAATCTATAGAAGGATATAAAGGGGTTGAAGAGATAGCTCAGTTGGTAAAGCGGCAGAAACCACCCGAGAACCCCAGAGTCTATGTGGTTGTGGTGGTTAGCGGCATGTGGTTGTCACCTCAGCACTGGGTGGGGACAGGTGAATCCCTGGAGCTCACTGGCCAGTCAGCCTAGGCCAGTTGGTAAGGTCCAGGCCAATGAGAAAGCCTGTTTCTAATAATGATAATGATAATGATAATGATAATGATAATGATAATAATAATAATAATAGTAAAAAGGCATGTGTGGAATGACAACCTGTGTTTTCCTCTGGCCCCTGTGTGCATTGCTCAAACACACACACCCACAGGGAAAATATACTCAAGGGTCTGGCGCCTTCTCCGCAGCAGGTGTTCCACTAAATGCCATCTTGTACTCCTCCGGGATTTCTGATGTTCAGCAATGCTTAGCGGAATGGTGGCCTCCCTCTGGGGTGGCATCTCCCCTGTATCTTCCCCTTAGAGAGCTTGTCCCCTTTCCACCTCTTCACTCCTTTAGTGACTTCGTACCATCCCTGCTGGGTTGGGTGGCAGGTCCCCCTGTCTTTTGTCTTCAAGCCAAAGCCTGCAGAGGCTTTTGCCAGAGGGCACACTGGCAGGTGGCCATAGACCCGACACTACCAGCCAGGCCTCCTGTTTTTCTAGAGACTTTTTCAAGCCAGGCATCAGTCAGCACTTACCTGGTGGCCACAGGTAGGAAGGCCAACCATCCAGTAGCTTGAGGTATTCTGTTAGGCTCAGTATGGTGCCACATAACTTCAGTCCCGGCACTGGAGAGGCAGAGTCTTGGGGAAATCTCTTTATGAGTTCAAGACCAGCTTGGTCTACATCATGAATTCCAGGCTGGCCAGAGCTACACAAGGAGACCCTGTCTCAAAGGCAAAAAAACATTCCTGACCTCCCACTGATGAGTGTGATCCTATGCTTTTGTTCAACTCAAAAAAATTTAAGTTATACATATTTTTTTGGAGGAGAGGATGGGCATATAACATGGGGTCCTTATGGAGGTCAGAGGACAACTTGGGGGAGTGGGTTCCCTCTTACCATGTGGGTTTCAGGGATCTAATTCAGGTCATCAGAAAGCCCCCTTTACCCACTGAGCCATCTTGCCAGGCCATCAATGTTTTAAGTTCTTTCTAACATTACAGAATAGATGAGATGCCCAACACCTTTTGTCCTTCCCACTCCACTGTGACCAGGGAGACAGCAGCTTGGAATCAAAGTTCCTTTTCAGGGAACAACAGGTGCTACCACGGAAACAAGGTCCAGCAGCGACCATAAAGACACACAAGGTGAGCCCCAGGGACCAGGAACCCAGCAGCAATAATAAATGAAAGAGCCTCCTTGGATACAAAGCAGATGCTTTGCCCTACCCCCTGCAGCAAGTCCTGTAGCCCGCGTGGTCCTCTCGCCGGGAAGAAGACACGCGGACACTAGGTTCCTTCTGCAGCAACTGTTTATTTGTCTCCATCCATAGTAAAAAAAGGGGTCGAGCCCAAAATCCGCACTGCTTATATACACCACAGTGCGCGTATCTGCCCACAGTGTGGTGTGTCTGCTCATGATTGGCTGTTCTCTCATTACCCTACGTAACGCCCCGGGATGGGCCGTGACATGGCGTCCTTTTCACTCTATGCACATGCACCAACAGTTGTCCACTAGGAGTTAACAGCGGAAGTAGGCGCCATCTTGCCATGGCGAATGCCTCTCAAGATTCACGGCTCCCCACAAAGTCCTTTGTCAAACTTGGGATTTTGGGGTTAATTGTTTTGAAAGCCTAACTACTTTATGTGAACAAGCTGGATCCTCTCCCTCCTGCCTGACAGGAAGGCCTCAGACACTGAGCATGCCTATAAACCTTCCAAGGCTACCCTGAGAGGGGATGGCGTATAACTAGAGAGCCATTGAACTGGGCAAGGATGATGAAGGCTGAGTGCTCCCATCAGCCCTTGTGCCCAGGACTATCTGTAGGCG
The DNA here is from genome assembly GCF_008632895.1 of Mastomys coucha. Lineage (NCBI taxonomy): Eukaryota > Metazoa > Chordata > Mammalia > Rodentia > Muridae > Mastomys > Mastomys coucha. The sequence goes on from NW_022196915.1 coordinate 56,349,858, forward strand.
TCTTTGAGCAGGTTCATGGACAGATAGCAGAGCACAGTGATACATGACTACACATCAGGTACTACTCAATGTGTATGTGTGTGTGAGAGAGAGAGAGACAGACAGACAGACACAGAGACAGAGAGAGGTGTTTATACATGTGTGTATAATGTGTGTGCATGACCTACTCTATCAATCTCCACTTTATTCTTTTGAGACAGCATCTCTCACAGAACCTGGACTTAGGTGGCCTGGACAACAAGGTCCAGTGATTCTCCCGTCTCCATTCCCCACAGTGCTGGGGTCATAGCTGCATATATGGCTACACATGGCTTTTCTGTGGGTGGTGGGTATCCGAAGTAGGTTCCTCGTGCTTGCACAGGAAGTATTCTTACACACTGAAGCATCTCTCCAGCTCCCCAAGTTCTTTGCACAGCCATCATTTAGTCTCCCAACAAGACTTCAGGGCAAGTCCTACTATTATTCCTATATGGAGAACCAGAATGTGTCTTGCCCTGAGCCACTACCACTAAGCTTCAGGACTAGTCTCCAAAGTCCAGTGATGCGCCTCTAGAGGCTGTTTATTGACTATTATGCTGTACTGCCTGTTGAGGTCAATGGTTTTAATTAACCAAAATGCAGTTCCATGAAGCCTCCACAGAGGGGATCATCTTCCTGTCTGGTCTACTTTCCTTGATGAGGCCAGTCCCTTACTGTCTTTCTCAACATCTCCTTTCCAGGCCCTGTTAGCCTGCCCCGCCTTTTGTCCTGGAATCCAGGTGGCCTTAAGCTTTTTTTTTTTTAAGACTATATTTATTTATTCTTTGACAATTACATATGTGTATGATATGCATCTTGATGTTACATACCCACCCTCAACTGCCCCCTCACAGTCTCTAGATACCCCATATGTCCCCTCCCACCTTCATGGCCTTTATTTTGTACCCCAATGAGTTAAATTGATGCTGCCTGCCAGAGTGCTGACTAATCCTGTTGGCTGCCTTAACCTTGTATGGATATTCTGCAGGTAACCATAATTGCATTGAGTTCTTGAGTACACCCGACATGTCATATCCAGCAAACATTTCTTTGTATTTTAGAAAAAGATTTTTAAAAAAACTTTTAAAATTGTGCGTAAATATGTGTCTGTGTGTGGAGATGCAGACATGAGTGCAGATGTCTGAGGAGGCTAGAACCTGATGCTGGATTCCCCGGAGCTGGAGTTTTTGGTGATTGTGAGGTATCTGACATGGTCACTAGGAACTGAACTGCTTATCAAGAGCAGTATGTGCTCTTAACCACTGGGCCAGCTCCAAGAAGATAGCATTTCGTAGGATTCTTCCCCATTTTTTTTTCTGGCTCTCACACTTCGTCTCCTTTCTCTTCACCTAAGCCTCGTAGGGGTTGATATATATGCTGGGGATTTCTGCAAATGCCACAGCCAGCACAGTAACAATCCACCAGAGACAAGAAGGCAATTTGATTCAGCAACACTCAGTAGTCATGGTTGGTTCAAACTGGGTTCAAGAGTCTGACCTCGAATAGTTTATTTTAGTCATGTTTAAGCACAGCACAGTTCAGAAAAGGGTTTCCCAGTGATAATTAACTTCATGTGCACAACAGAGCTTCAGACATGGCATCAAAACTCTTTGTAAAGTACAAGTGACAACTTCCATAATGATAAGCTCCATTGATTGACTGAGACAAACCAGCTCACAATAGGGGTCTCAGAGTGGAAGAGCTGGTGTGGCTTGGTCTCACAGATAACACACAAAGGTTACCAGGCTCTTAACAATATCCACTCCCAGCCTTCTGAGCAGAAAACGGGTTAGACATCTCTCCCTTTGAAGAAACAACCCCGTGTGTTTAACACTCTTGGTTCTCCTAGTACTTATCCATGGGCACAAGGGCCGACACACCTCCTACACACATAGACATCTCTTTTACAGCTAAGCACTCAACAGTCACTTACTTTCAGAACTTTCACTAGCTATCAGGTTTTAGTTTGTTTGTTTGTTTTTAAGATTTTTTTATTTTATGTATGTGAGTACACTGTTGCTGTTTTCAGACACACCGGAAGAGGGCATCAGATCTCATTACAGATGGTTGTGAGCCACCATGTGGTTGCTGGGAATTGAACTCAGGACCTCTGGAAGGGCAGATGGTGCTCTTAACCACTGAGCCGTCTTTCCAGCCCCCATAGCTGTCAGTTTTTGCATTGTTGCTCACTGCAGAGAGAGGTTGCTCCAGCTAAGACTAACCTATTGCTATCAACATCGATATTGGAAAGGCAGTTTGGCAACATGTCCACTTAGCAAAACAACACCAGGAGGTTCCCCCTCTAAGGGCCTATGACCTCCCAGACCATGGGCTCTTGACTAAGTTGATAATGCCAGTATGAATTCCCTCCTAGGGAGGAGAACTCAGATCAAATCACAAAGTGATTGGCTGCCTTTGTAACCTTCATGCCACCATTGCAGTAGTGATTACATCACACTTGGAAGTGTTGTGGCATTTAGTGTCTAGTGGTCCAGTGCTGGGGAAGACAGCCAATGTACTTTCTCCCCTAGCAACCTACATAAGACCTTGGGCCACTATGAAGACTAGCCAGCAGGGGAGAGGTTTCCAGGTCAGTTCCAGCTTGATTTCTCTATGCTTCTATAATCCATGAGTGTTGTTTCTTCCGCACTAGGGTCTTACCAATATGTGGTGGGTAATCCAAAAGCGATGGCAGGAGCTAGAAAGATGGCTTCTTGGATAAATGTTCTTGCTGTTCTTTGAGGATCCAAGTTCACTTCCTAGTACCCACACCAGGCAGCTCACATCCACCTATAACTCCAGCTCCAGGAGACTAGATGTCCTCTTTTGACCTCCACTGACACCCACACATATGTGGCATATACACACAAAGACACATATGCATACACATAAATTTATTTTTTTTTTAAAAAAAGGACAATGACAATAATCCATGTTGTTTGGGGCGGGAGGCTCTGGGACCTTCCTGACTGGACATTTGGAGGGAAATATCTTCTGCCTGGCATGGAGATTTTTGTTTTATAATCTGTGTCTTCTTGGGTAAGCATCATTCATCCATTCAGGGCACCAGAGTCCAAACTTCATTTTTAAAAATTATACTTTTAAGTTAGCTTACAAAGAGCTGCAGTGTCTGCACAGGTTAGAAACCCTGAGGTTGAGCCTGCGCTAGACTGCGCCTGCACACACCGTTTCTCACCCTGAAAAAAAAGTTAGCTTACAAAGTAGATTTTTGCATACTTTTGGCTCTGACTAACCCACTCTTGCTCCTATGACCCCCATCTCCACGTAAACCTCTAATCCCCAGTATCCACCCCTTCACTTTGATACTGCATGTGTCCTGTTATCCTGTTACCCTTTATGGTCTTGAACTCTTGATCTTCTTGCCTCAGTACCCCCTAGTCCTGAGACTACAGGCATGGACTACATACAGTGTGTCTGAATTGTCTAGGATTTCAATCATGCATTTCCTCTAAAAGAGGTAGCTCATACACCCAGACTTCCTGAGAAAGGCTTACTAATTGCAGAAGAAAAGCAGGGAAGGAAGGACTAGGGTCCATCCAACTGTCTATCTATCTGGGGCCAAGGCAGGAGAAAAGCATCCCCCAAGGGAAAGAAGAAAAGAAAAGCAGCTATGTTTATCTTCAGCACGGGCAGGCCTAGAGCACAGAGCACTTTGGTTGAAAGCCAGCACATTAGATTGAGCTGTTGCCCACTGGGGGAAGATCTTCATCACGGTCTGAGATGGAGTGGGCAAACCTTCCACTTTGCCAAAACAAAATATTGTGGCTCCAAGTCTTAAATAATAAGCATTTATTCTCGTAATTCAGGAGGCTCAAGTTTTAAATCAAGGTGCTGGCAGACTCTTTGTCTAGTCAAGGCCCAGGTCTTGTCCTCAGTTGTATTGGAACTCATTCTGTGCTGACATGGTGGTGAAAGGGATCAGACAGTGCTGTCTTTCCTCATCAGGGTGTTAATCTCATTCAAAAGAGGGCCCGCCCTCATGACCTAATCTCCTCCCTGAGACCTGAAAGGGCATCACACTGGGGATTAGGGACTGTGAATTTAGGCAACAGCACTCAGCCTGCCACTGAAGGGAGTGATTAAACGGAACAGCAGTTTTAGAAGGCAGGCACAGGAACTCCAGGGCTCTAGTCTGGGTACAGTGAATTTGAGCTGCTGTCAAGATACCAGGCAGATAAATGAAGAATGTTTTCATGTGTAAGAGTTTGGGGTTCAAGGGAATCCTATGGGCTGGAGATAGAAATAGATTCGAAACCCACCTCTCCCAGGCAAGTTCCTCAGTTTGCAAAACAGGATCCATAACACCCATCTCACAGGGTTGTTATCCAATTCAAATAAGAGAACAAACCACTTAGTGATATATGTATCTATACTAGGAGCGGAGAGCTGTGAAGAGTCAAATGGTAGTGACAGGCATTCGGGGAAAATCGTGAAACCATTCTCCTTTGTTGGGTAGCTCTCCACAAGTTTCATCCGTCAGTCCGCCCATCCGTCCTTTCCCACACCTCTTGCCCTGTGGAGAGAGCGGCATCCCTTCTCCACACCCCTACCGCTGGTGTCCGCATCTGCATCTGCGCAACACTCTTCTGAAACACAGCACCTCACCTCACAGGGTAGGCGGATGGAAATGTAAAGAATTATCTACGGAGTCTCAAGGGACTCTGCATAATATGAGGCTGAGGCTGAACAGTCTTAGCTTAAAGGAAGAGCAGGAAGAAAGAGGGGGACAAGAGGAGGAAGAATTGGGGGAAGAGGAAGAGGAGAGGGAAGATTAGGAACAGGAGAAAGTAGAAGAGGAGAAGGAAGAGAGGAGGAGGAGGAAAAATGTATTTTCTCAATTAGCAGAAAAATATAGATTATTTTGCTCGTTTTGTTTCTTCTGGGCTGGAGAGACGGTTCAGTGGTCAAGAGCACTGACTGCTCTTTCAGAGGTCCAGAATTCAATTCCCAGCAACCACTTGGTGGCTCACAACCATCTGTAATGGGATCCGATGCCCTCTTCTGGTGTGTCTGAAGACAGCGATGTGTACACATATATATAAATAAGTATTAAGTGTTTCTTCTATATTCCTCTTGAATCCTTCTCACATATCAGTAGCAAGATTAAGACTTAGTATATGCCAGGTATAGTAGCTCACACCTTTAATCCCAGTGCTTGGAAGGCAGAGGCAGGCATATCTCTTGAGAGTTCAAGGCCAGCCTGGTCTACTCGGTGAGTTCCAAGGACAGCAAGAGCTACATAGTGAGTCCTGGTCTCCAAAAAATCAACCAACATACCAAATAGAAAGACATAGTATACTTGGGTATTTGATTCACACACATGTACACACAGCTATACATATGTACATACACATACATGCACAGGTAGAAAAACACTGTTGCAGATAAACAGCTTGTCCTTCACATCTGTTAGATTCTCCACCAGCTAGTTGTAGATGAAAAACATTTTTAATTTAATAAACTTTATGTTACGTGCATGAGCACTTTATCTGAATGTTTATATATGGGTACCACATGTGTGCTTGGTACCTAAGAAGAACAAAAGAGGGCATTGGAACCCCTGGAACTGGAGTTACAGATAGTGAGTCCCCATGTGGGTGCTGGGAACTGAACACAGGTTCTCTGTAAGAACAAGTGTTTTTAACCACTGAGTCATCTCCCAAGCCCCTGAAAAAAAAATTCTTAATTGAAAAATGTGTATAATTTCTGTAGCGGAGAATTTTGGCTAAACGACTTTGTGCTCCCAGTGGGTCACGCTCCCAGCCACCCACCAGATTCCTCTGGATTCCCGAATGAAAGACACACACACACACACACACACACACACACACACACACACACACACACAGACGTTAAATTGTAAATGCCCTGGCTAGCTCAAAGCCTGGGCAGTTCTAATTCTCCACATGGCTAGCACACATTTCACTCCTGCAATCCTGGCTTAACGCCCTCTAATTCTATATTTTATCTTTGTAACCCTTGTTCTTTCTGAGTAACTCCTTAGTTTTTGCTTCCCAAGACACTTCTGAGCAGCCCTCTTGGAGGCCACATTCCTTCTCATCTACATTTTGGATGATTTTCCTTCTGCAGCTCTAAATCTGATCCGTCTCCCTCTGAATTATGGTGATCTTTCTCTCCTTCCTCTCCTCCAGTTCCTAGCCTGTGCAAATCTCAAGGTCCTGCTTCAGTCTACCCTCCCAGCCATTGGCCGTTGGCTCTTTATTGATTGATCAAAAACCAATTGGGAACAAGGACCTTTAGCATTTGGACATGCAGATTCCTGAGTTGGGGGCCCAAATTAATTCAAAGCACTAGAACCAACCCGCAACAAATTTCCTCTGAGCTGAACACACACAGACTTTTCCCTTGCTGTCAGTCCTAAGCAATGAGATATAATGATTACTGTTCCAGCATTAGCTCTAGATATGCGTTAAAGAATCAGGGGAGATGTGTGAAGCTTTTTTTTATATAAGAGTACATTATATAGGAGATCATTTTATATAAGAGATGAACAAATTTAGTATCTACACCTGAGGTCCTTAGATAACCATACCCTTAGCTAGTAAGGGACAACAATGTTATCTACTTTATTTATTTGATTTAGAAATAGATAACATCTAACTATATTGCATATATATTCAGATGTATTATATGTTACCATTTGAATCTCAAATGTCCCCTATAAACTTGTTTGGAGCCCTGATCCCCAGCTGATGGTACTATTTGGGGAGGCTGTGGAACCTAGCTGGTGCATGTGAATCCCTGGGTCAGGCATGGAGAAACACACTGCCTGTTTTATGGAGGTGAGAGCTTGTGGTGGCGGCTGCTCCCACCACAGCAAAACAGGAAGCAGAGAGTGAGGCCCTGGCAGCATGCTCCTCCATCCTTCCCTACCACAGACGGACACCCCAGAAACTGAAACAAAATAAACAGTTTTTTCTTTATACTGTTTCTGTCAGGTATTTTGAGTGCAGCTAGATACAAATAATTAATATACCGTATCTTGTGTATTACACTTTTCATGTTACACATGGTCTGTAAGAGGAAAGGAGCCATCATTTATCAACATATGTTGGGAAATCTAGAGTTAAAGGAAGTAGATACTGATTGTGGAATTCCAAGCCTCATGTTTGTATCAGGCAAAGAGATGTTGAGGCAACCAGCATCGTGAAATTCTGACTCCTATGCTGTGGTTTTCCCCTCTGGTATGATGCTCCACCAATGGCCATTGAGAGGCACTGGTAAACTGCTTAGCCTCTACTAACACAATGTGAGAGTCAGGCCGAGGACAGGATGTCAAGGGAGGTGAGAAATGAACTATCCATCATCACAAAAAGCTCTGTGAACAAGAGAGAGGTAGGGGTGCCTGGCTCAGCCCCCAAGAGGTCCACAGAGTCAAAAAGCATGGTGAGGGGAGATCAGAGAAGACCCTGCTTAGCCTGAGTGTTGGCCTCCATGAACAGGATGGGTTTATTATAATGTTCCCACCAAGCCCTGCAGCTCTCAGTTAAAGAAGCCACTAGTTGGAAAGGAGGAGCCAGCAGAAGCAAAAGTCAACAATGACTGATTACCAGTGGCTGTTAACTCTAATCCATTTATTGCCCTAGGTCAGATCATCATAATTCCCACACTGACGCTGGGACAATGGATCTCAGAGCTCTATTCTCTGTCTGTTCTTTGGATTAGCCTCCATCCTCCTCTGGGCTTCCATGTCGCCCCATGTTTTAGTAGCCCTCATTCCATACTATGTCAAGAAGTGATAAGCTGGAAGCACATCCCAAATTCTGGTACCAGCAGCTTTACGGCAGCTGTCTGCCACACATCACGCCTGTCCCAAGGAGCAAGAAGCACTAGGAAGCAGTAACCGGGAGCTCAGACAGACAGGCTATCATGAAGAAAGCCCCATGGATGTGAACCATGAACTAAGAACTAAGAACCATTAACCACTAAGTTCTGTACCACTTAGTCTAGAATCAGAGGTGGATGTCATCCCCTGGGGAACGCGGAAGAACCCGAGCCACGCCTGGGATATCAACTTATTGAGATAGAAACCTAAGACGAGTTCATTAGCAAACTGGACACCGTAGATGAAAGAGCCAATGAACTTAAAGTCAGAAAAAAAAAAAAAAAAAAAAAAAAAAAAAAAAAAGACATGATCTAAACAAACAGATATGACAGACAAGCCAGAACATCCAAAGAGTGAGGTAACATGAAATGGCCTAACATACATAGAAGTAAGACCCTGTTCAGGAAACAAAGAGTATAGGTGTGGTGGGAGTATCACTATTAGGAGGTGTGACCTTGTTGGAGGAAGTGTGTCACTAGGGACAAGCTTTGAGGTTTCAGAAACTAAAGCCAGGCCCAGTGTCATTCTCTCTTCCTGCTGCCGGCCATTCTGGATGTAGAACAAACCTCAGCTACTTCTCCAGCTCCATGTCTGCTTCAACGCCACCAAGCTTCCCACAATGACGATAATCAACGAAACCTCTGAAACTGTGAGCCAACCCCACTTAGATGCTCCCCTTTATAAGAGCCGCCTCGGTCCTGGTGTCTCTTCACAGCAATGGAAACCCCAACTAAGACAATAGGTCAGAAGAGCCGCTTGGAGAAATGGCGACCAGCAACTTCCCCCAAAGTAGTGAAGACATCAGGCCAGAGCCACCAAGCTCAGAGAGCTTGAATCGGGATTTTTTTGTTTTTTGTTTTTTGTTTTTTTAAATCACCCATGCATCATGACCAAACTTCTGAAAACCAAGGATCTCTGAAGCAACCAGGGAGAAAAAGAGAGCTAACCTTCTCTCCCTCTGAAGCACTTGTAGGAGCTGTCCTTCGGGGACAGAGCTGGAGAGGTGTGAAGGGTGATCACGTATGAGAGCAAACCTCCTCCAGCATTCCTGTAGCTCTGTAAGTATTTAGAATGTTCCTCCTAGATGGCAGCAAAGGGTTCCTGTCACTCTGGCTTCCTGTAGTATAGGTGTAGTGTTCTTGTAGTAGAGCTCAGCCATCGTCAGATAACCTATTTAGCTTACAGGATCACACCCACATAGGACAGCTAATTCTTTGGGTCTAGAATCTACATCGGTCCACAAGATCCAATAAAAAAATGATGTTGTTTTGTGTGTGTACACCTGTACACCTGTGCGTGTGGAAGCCAGAGAACAACCTGAGGTTGAACAACTCCTCAGGTGCCACCCACCTTGTCTCACCGGGGTCTGGAGCTTGCCAACTGGCCTTGGCTGGCTGGCCAGCAAGCCGTGTGGATCTGTCTGTCTCTACCTCCCCAGGGCTGGAGATTGTGTGTACATGACAGTTTTATATGGGTGCTGGAAGTCTGATTGGGTCCCCATGCTTGCGCCGCAGGCACTTACCAATGGAACTGTCTCCCCTATCTAGCTTGTAGTTTTTAACCTCACCTGGAACCTTTCCTGTGGTTTCCTCTCAGGTCCCTTCCTCTGCCTCTTTCTTCAGGGACTCATTTACTGCTATACTTGGCTACCTGGAGATGTCCCTCTTCCTACTGACGGTTTCTGTTTGCTTTGCTTCTTCTGGATAGCTTGCCTTCTGTCCCTTCCCATTCGTTAATTTCACTCTTCATCACAGGCACTGAGACACACCTCTTATAATTCTATGGGGGTGCCTCTCTGGGGATGCTGGAGAAGCATTCTTATACTTCCTTGGGTATAGGGAATATGGTCATAATAACTTTTTGATGGGCTGGTGTGTCCCCTTCGGATCATCTGAACCATTTCTGTATCCATTCCCATCAACTGAGTTTTGTCCTGGTTATGGTTTGTAGTTTCCCGCATCTTTGCATGCTTAGTAAGAATTTTAGGTGCCAGACCCTGTGAATCTTTACTTTGTTAGGTGTGAAGTGTGATTGCAATCTTGTAAACATGTCTCAGCTTTGTTCTAGCATGTTGCTGGGTTCATTAAAGCAGTTCAGCTCTTTTTGGGCTTTGATATTTACGCATTAGAAGGTGAGACCACAGCAAACATTTTTTTTTCCCCTAGAGCTGTTTTGGCCCGTGTGCTATGTGTGTGACCTTCTGCCTATGAATTAGGAGGCCTTTTAATGGCTCTGATGGGAACACTACATTATCTACTTTCCCCAATGCTATGGTCAAATATCTAACAAGAAGCTCCTGAAACCAGGAAGGGGTTACTTTTGGCTCATAGTTTGTGAAGGGATACAGTCCAACATGGTGGGGAAGGTGTGGTAAGAGCATGAAGTGGCTGCTCACATTGTGTCCTACCACAGTCAGGAAGTACAGGGAGGACAGGAAGTAGGGACAAACTGTCAAACCTCCAGGTCCACCCCCAGTGACTCACTTCTTTGAGTCAGGTTCACCCTCCTCAGGATTCTACCACCTTCCAAAGTGACTCCACCAGCTGGGTTCCAAGTATTAAACACATGAGCCTATGAGGGACATTCCCTACCCAAACCACAGTAAACACCAGGCAGTCTAGGTCCCTAAAATTGTTTCTGGGAGTGGGGTGGGGGCAGTGCTTTATCTGCATTTAGATAGGACCCCATATTCTGGTCAGCTCTTTGCTAAAGAGTTGGGAGAGCTGGGCATGCACCTTTATACACTTTTAATCTCAGCATAGAGGAGGTAGAAGTAGGTGAATCTCCAAGAGCTCTAGACCGGTCTGGTCAACACAGTGAATTCTGGGCCAGACAGAGCTAAATAGGGAGACCCTCCCCTCCCACCCCCCTCAAACAAAATAAAAACAGTTGTTCTGAGAATCTTCTGCTTATTCTGGGATTCTCTTTTTCTCTCATTGGTGTGTCCTCCCCCAAGGTTCACTCTCATGTGTGGTTTGAAATTCAGTCTTAAAAACACTGTAACTCATGCTTTACTCTGGTTTTTCATGGTCTTAGGGAGTAAGGTAAATCTTATCTCTGACACTTATCCTAGCTGGAGTCATCAGATCCTAAAATCCAACCAAACAAATAAGCAGCGGCACCCCACACACAATAGGAGGAGCTAACACTATCTTCTCCCACAATAGGAGGAGCTAACATTATACCCCCCCACACCTCCCGCAATAGATGGAACTAACGTTACCTCCCACCCCCCCTGCAATAGGAGAGAAGGTAACACACACACACCCATACATACACACACACACACACACACACACACACACACACTCTCTCTCTCTCTCTCTCTCTCTCTCTCTCTCCACAGTAGGAAGAACTGGCAGCCTCCTTCCTTCACAATAGGAAGAGCTAGCACCAATACCATCACCACCATCACCACCACCACCACCACCACC
>NW_022196915.1:56361610-56402290 GCF_008632895.1 Mastomys coucha
CACCACCACCATCACCACCATCACCACCACCACCACCACCATCCTACCCTGCAATAGGAAGAGCTGTTGCCAGACCCTCTTCTGGTTTCTAGTGCTGTGTCAGTTGGTGATGCTTGCAGGAGACTGAAAACACAGTCTGCTGTTTTATGCAGAAACTTACTGCAGGAAACCAAGCACCCTCAAAACTGTGTGATGGGCTGTAGCTTAGGCCTCCAGAAAAAACTCCACTAGGAACAAAACCACTCAAACTGGCTTGCCTAAGCTTGCTAAGCTTTCTGCTACAGTAAGAATCTGGGGAGCTGAGAGGTCACTGTCCACTCTACCAGGAAGCTATAAGCTATCTATAGTCCAGAGATCAGAGAGCGCAGGCCCAGTGACTCAGGAGCCTCTGAATTCCTGGGCTGCCTAGTCTTATATCAACGTGATGCACAAACTACAAGCTCTGTAGTCTGGAGATCAGGGAGCCCAGGCCCAGTGATCTGGAAGTGTCTGAACTCCTGGGCTGTCTAGTCTTATATCAATGTGACTAGAGTTATCTGAAAGGAGGAGACCTTAGTTAAGAAAAGGCCCCAAAAGATCCATCTGTAAAGCATTTCCTTAATTAGTGATTGATGGGGGAGGACCCAGCCCATGGTGGGTGATGCCATCCCTGGGCTGGTGGTTCAAGGCTCTATAAAGAAAGCAGGCTGAGCAAGCCACGGGGAAGCAAGCCAGTAAGCAGCACCCCTCCATGGCCTCTGTATCAAGTCCTGCCTACAGGACTCTGCCCTGTTTGAGTTCCTGAACTGACTTCTTTTAATGATGAGCAGCAATATGGAAGTACAAACAAAATTAACCCTTCCCCAACTTGCTTTTTTTTTCTCTCTCCAGTGTTGGGGTTTTGTTAGCAGCAATAGAAACCCTAACTAAGACAATGCCCATGACGTGATGGACTAGACCTGACAACATGGAGTCTGGAGGTCTCTCTTGCCAGAACTCCCTCCCCATAACCATGAACTTGATGACAGCCCCAGATTGCTGTTGCCCAAATCCCATCAGTCACATGACTACTGCATGTAGACCAGGAAGGAGGAGATAGATAACCTTTGTCTCTCTCTTCTTCAAGAGCATGTTTCCTTGGGAAAAATCACCTTTACCTCTAGATCCAGCATCCTTAGGGTAGGAGCTATGTCTTTTCTACAGTCATCTGCTTTCAGGTTCTCGGGCCTCTCTGCCTGCAGAACGTGGTAAGGTCTAGCTGGGACTCTGCTCACTCCTTCCAAGGAGCTCTGTCTTACAGGTAACATCTGGTGGTACCCAGCGCCTTGCTCAGAGACTTCAATATTGCTTGGCTCAACCAAAAATAAATTGGAAAAGAAAATTGAACATTGCATCAATTTGGAGCAAGTTTATAAATTCTGCAGCTAAGCAATACCAATAGAAGATGATAGATCGCCACAGCGCAGGGCGTCCCTGCAGTGATGTATAGTCACATTAGCTGAAATACCGTATTACATGATTCTGCTTTATTACCAGTGCTGGTGGCAGACAGAAAAACAGATTACACTTGAGTTCAAATCGATAGGAACTTTATTTACTGGCCTTTTAAAAACATATTTCTGCACTTTATAAAAACATACGGTAGATGCTATTGATAGAGCTTGTCTACTTGTTAAAAAGCAATTTGCCCAGAACGAGGCTTTTAAGCTATAATTTACGGCATTACTTTTTGCCTCTTTTTTTTTTCCAGGGTTCTGTTCATCTGGCTGTGCTTTGACGACTTCCTTAGACTTCTCTTGCCTTTAATTTTCTCTCCCACTTACCATCTCCCTAAACTCTGAGCTTGCCCGGGCCTTTGAGCAAAATGGAGAACCAGACAGCATCTCCTCTCCATGAGAGCTGAGACCTGTCTCCTAGTGTTCACATGCCCCCTAGTCCTCAGCTCATCTATTGTGGTTCTGGGCATGGAGAGGACTCCCCTGACTTTGGATAGCCCTGTAAGGACACTCTGACTCTTGAACCCTGGTTTCAATGGTCCTGTGTGGTGGGAGCACAGCCCTCCTTTTATAGCTGTGTCAATATTGACTCCAGAAGGCCAAACTTAGATCTTCTGAGTCCAGATCAAATCAAGGTCTATTTGGGGTTTGAGGTGTACCTGGCAGGTAGCTCAGCATTATGGCAGAATGCAGAAGGTGGTTAGCAAAGGTCTGTCAGGTAGTACAGCAAGTCTGGGGACCCAGAAGTGGCTTAGCAAATGAGCTGGGCCACCCAGGGGACATAACCGAACCAGTTGGAGAGGCCACTTAGGTATACTATGGGAAGTCCATGTCATCACATGATCCTTTGATTATGCAATCCTTTGACACTCCACATAATCCTTTGAAAAGGAGCAGGTACAGGTGGTCCCATGACTGTGAGGCTCTTTGGGGAGAACTAGAGAAGGGCTGTTGTTTGAATGTGTCTGCAAGATACACGTGCTGGGCACCTGTTGGGGGCTGGTGATGAGAGGTAGCTGAGTTAGATAAAGTACTTGTAAGCGTGAGGACCTGAGTTTGATCTCTCGAGCAGATATTAAAAAGAAAAAGGGGAAGGAAGGAAGGAAGGAGAGAAGGAAGGGATGAGAGGAGGAAGGAAGGAAATGAGGTGGCTCAGTGGGTAAGAGCATTTCCTTCCATACCTAATGGTCTTGGTTTGATTCTGGGAAGCCACATAGTAGAAGGGAAGATGTGAATTGTCCTGTGATTTCCACTTGCACAGGGAGGTACACGCACCACCCCCACCCTCACCTCTCTCACACACATACTAAAATATAGGTAAGCAAACATAAAAGAATTAGTAAGGAAAGAATAGGAGGGCACTGTGGAACATCACTTGAGATTATCTGCCAACCTCCACATGCATGCACACACACACCTGCACACCTGCCCACATACAATCACACATGCACAAACACACACATACACTTACATGTGTGTAAGCTTACATGTTGGAAGCTCGACTTCCAAATTTATATGTTAAGGGGATTTGGAGGTGAAATGTCTGGGAGATAGTTAGGGATGGATAAGATCTTGAGGATGGGTTCACTGTGGTGGCACTTAGTGGCTTTATATGAAAAGGAAGACATGCTTGAGATGGCACACCAAATTTGTGGAACCTTACTTCATGTTGTGAAAGAGCCTGAAAGCCTTCTCCAAATTCTTGTGACGTTCTGTTGGATGTCCCAGACTTTAAATAGTGAGTTCCAAACCCTCTGCTCTTCGTATTCTAGTCTTGGGTATGTTATTAGAGCAACAGAAAACGGATTGATGCTCATAGTTAGCAGTTAGATGATTTCTGCCTCTGTATAAGAGCCCCTGCTCTCTGCGTAACGTGTCTAGTATCAGAGCCTTATCTAGACAAGCCACACTGTCATTTATCTCTGTCATTGTCTTTGTTGCTGCTGTGGGTCGATGCCTCATAGGTAGCCAAGACTTGAACATGGTTCATGTGAGCATGCTGGGAGCTGAGAGAACTTTAAAGAGGTGGGGTCCAGTGAAAAGCCACTAAGTCATTTGAGGCACTACCCTCAGGTAAGATGAAAGCAGTTCTTATTCCCAGGACAGCAAGTAGTTTTGAAAGGAACAAGCCTGGCCCCTGAAACTGCTCAGGTTCTTGTCCATTGTGTGACCTTATCCCACACACTCCTACCATCCGCTATGTTGTAAAGCAGCTAAGAGGGACCCTCACTAGACACTGGGCACCCTGAGGTTGGGCTTTCAGTCTCCAAATGGAGCTATATAATCCTCTAGCATATATATCGTATACACCGTCTTGTTGAAACAACAGAAAACAAGTGCAGAGGATTGGTGGAGATGGAGCGGCACGACTCCCATAAAGTTCTCAGCACTCACATGCACTCAACAAGTAAAAGTTTCCTTTATTAATCAGTCGAGCAAGGATGGTACTCACACCGTAGGGCCTGGGACCTGTGTTCAGTATGATGGCGATGCCACTTGCTGCAGAGTAGACTACTGTGTGTAAAGAGATATTACTCCATGGCTACTTCCAGCAGGCATATGCTCCATGTGCGGAGAGAGGGAGGTGAGCTCTGGGTCGGAGGGCAGTTGGGCAGCTGTTAAACAGTGAAAAAGCCACTGTGATTGGAGATGAAAGTGCATGAAAATGTGGCACCTTCTGGGAGAGGTGAGCTGAGAGGAGAGGGAGGAACTTGAAAGAACAGAAGGAAATGAGAAAAAACTGCCAGCCAGGCCACACAGGATGGGAAAAGCTGAAGACCCAGGGGAGGCAAAAGCTCACACCGGAGGAAGCAGAAAGAGTGAGGAGGGGACATTTGGGAGAACATAGAGAAGGACCAGGACCAGGTCCTGTCCTGGGAAGGCTGAGGACAAATGGGAAAGGCGGTGAGAGGAAAAAGAAAAGCACCTTGGGTTTGGGTTTGGAGGGGCGGGGCAGTGGGGGATCTAGCTGAGGACAGACACTGGCATTTGACAGGGATTCCCCACCCCTCGCAATCCAAATGGGGCACAGGCCAAGCAAGTCTTTCCCACAGGCTCCTCCTTGCTTAGCAGCTCTTCCATCCTTCCTTGGGATGTGCACAGGCTCCCGCCCGATAGCCAGTGCCTGCAGTCCGCCATCCCACATCTGCACAGCATAATAGGCTCAGCATAGAAGGCAGTACTGTCACCGTGGTGGTGACAGCAGGCTCCAAACCCTGCCAGGTAGCTTTAGCAACTTTCTAGTCTTCCTTGTCTTATTAATTAGGAGAGTCTATCTCACTGACATGGGCTACGAGTCTCAAAGAACAGCTCAACTTTCATAACTGTGTCTAGCTGGCTACTAGAATCAGGCCTATTTAATATCCATTTCAAAGAGACCAAGCGCTCACGGTCCATGTGGGAGCCCTCTTTGAACTACAGGGACCACCAGAAATGTGGATGGTGACAGGGAGTGACATCTAAGTGGCTCCTCAGTTGCCTCTAAACTTGCAGACTCTTCAGCCCACAGGTCTGGCTCTATCTCTCCCACCCTCTCTTCTGGCTCCCCTCTGTGATTCAAGGGCATGTGTCCAGGGTTCAGGAAGCCATTTTTGCCTCAATATAAATATTTGTGAACGCTGGGACTGACGGCGGAGGTACCCTCCCACTTCTTGCTGCTCTCCATAAATAGTATACAGTCATCGGAGTTTAAGCCGCCCCAAGATGAAATAATTGCTTAACAATCATATAAGACAAAAATGATTCAACAAATGACAATGGCGGCCTCGGTATAAGGAACAGGTGCATTCAGTGTACCGTATTATAATGTGTTAATGCAGGATTGACAGCACAATAATAGGAGTGAGGAGCGACTCAGCCTATAATTCCAAACCAAATTCGAGGCTGTCCACAGAACTCAAATCCTAGCAGGCTGTAAAATTAGAGGTAACACTGAGCAGGGTTCAAGATGCTTCATTAGCAGGTTGGCAGAGTGTTTCAGGAGCAAATCTGTCTGTGGAAGGAACTAATTTTGTGCCATCTTTGGGTTTTTTTTTTTTTAACATTTTATTTTATGGAGTGTGCAGATATAATCTTCCCTGGAGAAGAAATAGGAGTTTTAAGATCTGGTTGTTATAGCCCCCAGAGCATGGAAAGGATTCTGGGTCAGTGACCCGGTGGCCAGAATTGAGTAGTAGTCTGGCTGTGTCAAGGTGAGTGAGACAAAAAGCAGAGGTGATGAGCTTGTTTGTTTGTTTGTTGTGAGACAGGGGCTCTCTCTGTAGCACTAGCTAGCCCAGAATTCACTTTGTGGCCCATGCTGACCTCGAACTTACTGAGAACTGTCTGCCTCTGCCTCTCCAAGTGCTAGGATTAAGGGCACAGGCCAGCCGGGTGGTGGTAGCACACGCCTTTAATCCCAGCGCTTGGGAGGCAAAAGCAGGTGAATTTCTGAGTTCAAGGCCAGCCTAGTCTACAGAATGAGTACCAGGACAGCCAGGACTATACAGAGAAACTTTGTCTTGAAAAACCAAAAAAAAAAAAAAAAAAAAAAGGGCACAGGCCAGCATGCCCAGTGATAGTGATAAATATTATTTTAGTCAGTCCTGTTGTTTTAAAGATTATTTACTTTATATATGTATATATATATGTGTGTGTATACATATATATATAATTTTTGTACAAAGTATGCATGTATATCTGTCAGATTCCCTCTAACTGGGGTTATAAATAGTTGTGAGCTACCATGTACGTGTTAGGAATTGAATCCAGGTCCTCTGCACAAGCAACGAGTGTTCTGAACCGCAGAGCTGTCTCCCCAGACCCAGTCCCAGTTAGGCTTAACAGTTGTTCTGAACTCCAGTGCTGGCTCTTTATGTTGCTTCCACGTTGTCAGAAGGGGTTTGCTTGAGGATATAATTAAGGGTAATTGCAGCAGGGATCCCTTCTAGGGCTGGGCTTTCTGAACTTCTAAGCAAACATAGTACATAATCCTTGCCTCATATAGGTGTCCCTGTTAGGTTGAGGGTACTTGGGATTGGTTTTAATCAGGTGTGGTTAGAGACAATAAAGAGATGACAGATAGGAAGGAAGGGCAGAGCCTTAGGCAGTGGAAGCAAGTCGTGGTACCCAGGGCCACAGAGGGATGCACCAGGACTGGTCAGGAATTGAGCACAAAGCCTACCTAAGACTCAGGATCGCAGTTGGGGGGGGGGAGGGGGCAGGTGAGGCAAGGCAAGCATGGTCAGGGCTGGCCAGTGTGAATAATTCAGCAGGCTATGGGTGCCAGTGGGGCCCCTGTCAGAGGTACCGGAGTCCTCGAGGCAGGCAGCTAATGGCCTGCAGCATTACAGCCTGATAAAGGATTGGTCGCTATGCACAGGAAATGGGGTTGGTTCATTTTCTCTGACAATTGGCTTTGCCTTGGGGAACAGTCTCTCCAGGGTCAATAAGGCCCCAAGATATCAGAGTACCGAACAAGCAGAGTGAGGGCAGCCATGAGTACATGCTCACAGCCTTGTGCTTACAGCTTCTGTCTGGAGTCACGGTCTGTTTTCTGATACTTTAAACAATGATCGAAACACATGATACAACACATACTCACTAGATCACAGCCATGGGACATCCCCCTCACCTCCCCAGTGCTGGTGGACATTCTCATACATCCCTATTGCTACACCTTGAGGGATCAGGAAGCAAGACCTTCACATTCCTTCATCAGTTAGAATCATCTCCAGTGGACAGTGCCAGCCATGTCACTGGTACTAACAATGTACAGGCATCCTAAGGGGACACAGAGAACTCTGCCCTCTGCCCTCTGCCCTCTGCCCAAAACAGTTTGTAAAGCCTGGGCCAGGTTGCCTTGAGTTTCTAGGTCATTTTTCTAGGGGAAAGAAGGGGGTGGAAAGAGAGAGAGAGAGAGAGAGAGAGAGAGAGAGAGAGAGAGAGAGAGAGAGAGAGATCCAAACTCTGAAAACTTTTTTTGAAGGTGATTTGGACTCCCACCCCATTATCTGCTTTATTCTGGCCCACTCTTTAATATCAGTTCTGGTTTTGTTGTTTGATTGTTTGAGACAAGATTTCATGCAGCCCAGGTCGACCTTGAACACTTTATGCAGCCTATAGCTCCCTTCCTCTATCCCCAAGTGTTGGAATTCCAAGCATGTCACCATTCCTGGTCGGGTGGACCTATTCGGATTAGAAGCGAAACTCAACATGTGTGGCCATCTGCTTTTTAGAAAGATCATTTTCAGCTACTTTCAAAACCAGCTGCAGCAGAACAGATTAAAAGTGGTGCACACCTTTAATCTCTGTCTCCAGGAGGCAGAGGCAGTCTGATCTCTGTGAGTTGGAGGCCAGCCTGGTTTGCATAGTGAGTTCCAGGACAGCCCCACTACATAGTGAGACCTTGTCTCAGAAAACAAAAAAACAAAAAGTAAAACAGTTGCTACCGTCAAGAAGTAGCGTTTGACACATTGTACTTTGTGCAGAGCGTTGAAAGGCGTTTGTTTCCTTCCTTCTGGGAGGGAGGCTAAGGGGATTTTGATGATTACAGCTCCCATCAGGCACCAGCGCTTGGGTCTCAGAGATAATTGCATTGCTGCCACAGATGTGGGCTGAATCATGCAGCTCGGTTCTCCAGTGTACGCGCCTCTCTGTCTGTCCTCTCCCAACAGTGTGGGACGATGTGAAGGATGCCTGGGAGCCAGTCCTGTTCCTGTTTTAAATGGCCACGTGTGGGTTTGGTAGATGGCCTCCCCTTTTTAGCCTCCTCGTAACCTGAGAAATTGGGACCTGATTGTGCCACAGTTGTTTACTGCTTCTGTTTTTGTTTAGGACTTTTTATTTTCTTTAAAATTTTTCAAAAAAAAAAAAGTTTACCCTTTGATAATTCAATAATGTACAATGTCTATTTTGGTTATTGAAATACAAATAACTCATCCTGCTAGCCTCCCTCCTACCTCTATTACCCTCCTACAAGTCCCTTCTCACACTCATGACTTTGTGATTTTTGTCATTGTTATTGTTTGAGATCCATTGAGTTTAAGCAGGATCATCTATGTGACCACAGGTTTGGAAGTAGGAATCCTCTGGAGCCTGGTGGGATCCTTAGCGGGTACACAGCGAACGACAATGATTACCTTCTGCCCAGAATCCATCAATAACCAGGAATTGAGCTGGTTGGGATGGGGCCCCTCTTAGCTCCTCCCCGACTCATGATTGGCAGGCCTAGTCTTGAGTAAGCCCACTGCAGGCACTGTAGCTGCCTTGGGCTTCAGACTGAGTTGGCTGTGCCAGCCCAGAAGACAACATTTCACTGCTTCCGTGGTTCTTTTAGAAGGTTAAATGTTGTCTTTGGTACTTAAGGAATCACTCGGGTACAACCCGCTTATCGACCGTCTCTTTTGTGCCAGGGCTAGGGTTGAAAAATACAAGAGGGGCTTAGGTGCTCCCCGGCTGGTGACTTGGGCCTCCCAGAACTGATACATTGTAATTGGAGTTTTAGGGCAAAACTCCTGGCTCTGAGAGTCCCAGAGGACTTAGGCTCAGCCATCTGTCCCCATGTACCAGGGAGATGAGCATCAGAGAGCGGTAGGCAAAGGAGCTTTGATCAAGGTGTTCTCATTGGAAAGGATATATAAAAGGTCTCCAGGAACACAGGCTCTGGGATTTCCTGGGAAAAGTGGAACAAAAGAGCATACTGGGGTGTGCACAGTAGGTCTGCCTGCTACCTCAGCTCTGGTTCTCCCAAGGCTTTGTGGGGAGCTCTGATGTTTTTGTTCTGCTTTAGGGAGCAGTGTCTGGTCCACCTTCTGGGCATGATCTCATCATGGGGAGATCTGTTCAGTGAGACTTGGTGTTCTCGGGGAGTGAGTTTGATACCTTCTCATAAAGATGCCTTTCTATCAGTCCAGTTAGTACGGGAATCACGGCAACAGAGTGAATCAGGAGCAAAGGAGTTATGTGGCTCAGTCCATTGCCTAACATGCATGGAGTCCTTGGTTCAACCCACAGCACCATATGAAAGACACACAAAGCAAAACCAAAAATTCGGTTTTTGTGACGGTGCATGCCTCTAATCTTAGCACTCAGGAAGTAGGTCTAGACAGGAGGAACACCTGACTATCTTCAGCCACATGTCAATGCTGGCTAGAGACTACAGGAGACCCTGACTCAAAAAAAAAAAAAATAAAAAATAAAATAAAATAAAAAAACCCCACAAAACTGGAGCCAGTGAGGGTCTAACAGGGTCAGTTAGGTCCTATGCCCGGTACCTTCTTTCAACATCACAATAAATCTATTGAAGATCCTTCCAGAGGGTACATGCTTCCACTTTGTGGGCTTAGGGAAGCTCCTGTATCTGCGTGTCTGGCTTTTTATTCATCATTTGGAGATATTTTCCTACCTGCTTCTCTTATGGTACCGTTGAGTAGATTCTGAGACAGGAAGATTATGCCAAAGCGAGACCTGAAGCCGGTATGGTCTAGGTACAAAACCTGTCTCTCTCCTTCCCCTTTTACCTTCCTTCCTTCTTTCCTTCCTTCCTTTCCTTCCTTCTCTTTTCTTTCTTTTTGATTATCTGCCTCTCTCTCCCCCCTCCCCCCACCTCTCTTCCTTTATTTCTTTTTTCCCACAAAAGAGGTGGAGGTTTCTGAGCAGGTTCCCAGTGCTTGCCCTTCTCCATTGTTATGTCCTCAGAGATCAGGCTGGTGTCATCCCATTTGCCCTCCAGCCTCTGGAGTCTGTCTGTCCACGGCGTCTTCATTGTAATCATTGCAGCGAAAGAGCAAGAATGCTATGAAAGGCGGGGGCCAGGCATCGGTCATCACTGTCCCGTCCCATCCCCCCATCACTTCTGAGCTCCATCCTATACATTCTACGTGTATCTTTGGTTCTTTGGTGAGTTCAGGGAATGTACACTCCAGTCAGCAGATCCTGGGTTCTACTCCAGGTTGGCCAGGGGTGAAGAACCCTTGTGAGGAGCTTGGAAGAGGAGATGCCTGGAGACCAGGACCCAGGCCTAACATGGAAACCCTCTTCTCTCTCTGTACTTTGCAGCAATGCGTGATGTGTGAGCTTCTGGGCTGACTCATAGACTTCACTGCAGCAATCTCACTGACTTGGTGTGTCAGGTAAACTGATGCAAAAAAGTGTAAAAAAATGCATGAGAGTGCGACCCAGACACAGGAGCCTTCTGCAACCTCAGCATTGCTCCTTCTGGGAGTTCTGAGTGTCTAGTCTCTCCCAGTGAGTCCATACTAAGCTGATCTGTAGAACATCAAGTAGAGGAGCCCATGAGCCAGTTATCTGAAACTGGAGGGAATTCTGGCCCTTTTCAGATTCCCCTCCTCCCCCCCCCCCCCCCCCCCCCCCCCCCCCCCCCCCCCCCCGCCTTCTCAGGAGCTATCGCACCTGTCTTCCATTTACCTGCAGACATCCAGCCTGAACCAGCAAGGTTCAGACAGCAAGCTATCTGTGTCGGCCAGGTTAGTTTGGAGGATATAGGGAATGGCTGGATCTGCCAGCCTTCATGCCTGCCCGCCTGGGCCTGGCTGTTTCAGCTGAGGAGGTAATAATCCTGTGTGTTGACTGATGTGATGTATGGGTGTTGAAGTCATCTAGTTCTCCAGTGGGGCAGACAACTGATTTCTCGCTGCTGTTGGGTCTCCAGGTGCCTTTCCCAGCATCCTCCTGCAGGCAGTCAGGGCTCTGACTCCTATTGTCAAACACTGCAGGTGTCCCGCAGGCAATGTTTATGCAATCAGCATGCTTTGCAGCAATACATCAAGCAGATGTGGATGCCTTTTGTAGAATGCCCTTGTTATCCATGAGTGCAGTTGCCCTGGCAGGTTTTGTGTGTCAGGCCAGGAAGGTGAGTCACCCACAGGTGTACTAGGCTTGCACCGGGCTGACCTGTGAGCCTCCTGGCTGCACTGTGTTTGTGCACGATACACACGGCTGCGCTGTGTTTGTGCACGATACACACACACAAGGCCAAACCACCGATGTCAGGCTTCCTGGACATGGCACCTTCTCTCTCCATTCCTCCCAATGTATTTTCTAATATATTGGCTATAGGACTATACTATACTATACTATACTATACTATACTATACTATACTATATTGTACCTGCCTGGCTCTCATCTGCGGTACCCAGGAATGACATAGTAACTGGTTATATTCTCTGATTTAGGACATCTAAGCTGTCCCCTTGTAAGCATTCAAGTCTCAGGGACCTATTTACCCAGTTAGAGGGCACAAAGGATCTGGCCCTGATGGTAAAAAAGTGTACAAGCATGACCTAGAGATCGGAGTAGAGATCAGAGCCTTCTGCAGCAACTCCAGCACAGCTCCGCAGAGTTTTTCTAAGCACTGGTTTCTCCACATGGAGCTAAGTAGAGAGTTTGATCCATAATGATATAACAAGAGCACCTTGATTATGCACCAGTAACCTCTCCCAAGTCAGCTGACTTCATCCAGGTGGCCAAAGACAGGAAAGGAGAGTCAGTTGGGGTGAGTGGACAGGGAACCTCCAGCCTGTGGCCAAAGGGCTGAGGACAAGGGTGCCTCCTCACTGCCTGGCTATTTAGGGACTGTTTCACTAGGAAAACTGGTTTGGAAGCGGTAGTGGACCTGAAGTCTAGTTGATGAGTTTATAGGGGCAGAGTAGAGATCCCTGAGGTCCAGACCATAATTACAAGAGTGAGCAGGTGTAGAGAGCATCTCTGTTCCAGAAATCCGGCTGTGTGATTTGTGTTGAGAGATCCTTACCTGGTCTTAAGGAGACACTATGATTATTCTCATTTTGAACACAACCAGGTAAGGCCCAGGCGTATCACATAACTGGCTCAAGGTCACACAGAGTCAAAGGGAAAGGTTCTGTCAAACCCCCATCTTCAGTTCCATAACTTCCAGATACATTTGCTTACTTTCTTTTTCCTCACAAAATCTAATTTTGGCTTGGCTCAAAGAAGCTAATGGAGTCTGTATTAGCCAGGGTTCTCTACAGTAAGAGAACTTATAGAACGAATACCTACCTATCTATCTACCTATCTATCTATCTAAAGGGGATTTATTAGAATGATTTACACACTGTGGCCCAGAGAATAAAAAAAATGGCTGCTAATAAATGAAAGGTCCAAGAATCCAGTAGCTGTTCAATCATTGAGGCCAGTGGATCTTCCTACTTCAAATTAAGCAAAACTCTCATAGGTCTGCCCTTCCACTTTGGAGCTTTAGTTCAGGCATAGTCAAGTTGGCAATGAAGAACAGCCATCACGGGATCCCTGCGACCCAAAGATTCTTCCTCGGTTTCCTTCCTTCCTTTTGTCTGCTTCAAGGGTTGTTTGTCACACAAGCCAAGCACTGTAAACATACATCGTCCAGAAGGAAGCCTGCTTGTGAGCTAGAGCCTAGACAGGGCATACTACCTCTGTCACAGTGGAGGAACCCCTTTCTTCAGTTTCTGGTTTCTCAAGTGTTCCCAGTTACTCTCACACCAGCCTTCTCCCTGGAGTGGGGATCATCCTGAAGGATGAATAGAGGAGGGATAGAGAATAGTGGGTACCATTGGTTCTCCATAGTTCATTCATCCAGTTCTTACTTCAGTAGACACTGGGTACTGCTCATTCACCACAACATCAAGAACCTATAATACAGAAAGTCCTAAGCCAAGACATCCAGAAAGGTGTATGTATGTAGGTGGAACAGGAGCTGAGCTGGTAACGAAGCAGAATACGTGGTGTCTGAGTGGAACCACCAAGACCTTGGAGACCCAGGTTAGAAAGGTCAGAAGGAGCAGGCACATGGAGGACAGAGGCGATGTAAAGGAGAGAAGATCTAGGGAGGTTGGATGATTCCAAAGCATAGCCCCAAACTGCTGGGTTTCATCACTGTGTGGGTGGGAATGCTGGGAGAGGAACAGGAAGGGTGGGCTGGGCTGGCCTTCCAGAGCCTTGGGTGATGGAGTCAGAGACCCAGCCTCCTGTAACTCCCAGTGTCTGCCCTCGCAGATGCCAGAGCCGGTTTCTGAGTATTTTATCATTGACAGAAAGTGACAGAGTGTGGGTTGGGAAGATGGCTCACTAGGCAAAGCGCTTGCTGCACAACTGTGAGGGCTTGAGTTTGAATCTTAAGAACTTAATGTGAGGCTGATGTCCCAGTATGAACATCTACAAGCCCATCATTTTTCCTGACGGTGGACACGGGGACAGGAAAATCCCTAGAAGCCTGAGGGCCAGCTAGCCTGAGGTGTGCAGTTCATGGAAAACTTTGTCTCAAACAAGGTAGAAGGTGAGGACTGCCCCCCCGAGTCTGTCCCCTGACCTCCACACACATGTCATGACATGAACATGTGTGCACAAGTGTGTGCCCACACACAGAAAATGCCAACATTTATAGACAATATCCCCCTTTATAAAACCAAAAACTAAAAACCCAAAAAACCACCTGACTGCCAGGTGTGGCAGTACATGTCTGTAATCCCAGCACTCAGGAGGCTGAGACAAGAGAATTTCCAAGAGACAAGAGAGTTCAAGGTCAGCTTTGAGACCTTGTCTCAAAAACAGACAAACAAAAAACCCAACAACAAAAAGTTGGGTCATATTGAAGATCAGTACCTCTTGTAACTCTCGACTCCAGTGAGAAAGCGGGGAATTTGGTTCCGTGCCCGCTTACGGGAGAGTGTCTCTCATCTGGCTCTTGAAATCTCATGAAATCCAGTTCAGAAAAGGCTGCTTGAGGCTGACTCCAAGGGATCACCCATCATCTCAGTAACAAAGCTGGTTCCCAAAGCAGTGGAAGGAAGCTCTGGCTGAAAGGCCTGCATGGGGAAGCAGCCAGCCAGCCTTTATAAAGTACCAAGGTTGGTGGACCACCAGACCCTCGGCCTGAGGTTTACAGCCCTGAAGAACAGCTGGAAATGACTTGCCTCTGAAAAAAAAAATAATAAATTCTGCATTATCATTTCAAAGGCTCCTCACATAAATACTAAAGAATCAGGAAAGCGGGCGCCTCGTGTTACTCCCGGAATCTAAGAAACGGTATCTTTCAGTTATCGGATTTTATTTCTTTGCAGCATTACGTTTTATACATATTTATTCATGCAGAACAGAAGCACAGAGTTATTGAGGCTGCCATGGGAGCGGAAGGAAAAGCTGTTATACATAAGAATGCACTGCATTTACGTCCCCACGCTTCTAACAATTGAACTATATGCAACTGCTTTTTTTTTTTTTTAATAGTAATAAAAAAACCCTCTCTGGTTTGCATTTAATTTGTTGGTTTTTTTTTTTTTTTCCTTACACCTGAATTTTCATACGATGACTTTCATACGGTGGAAAGCATGAAAGGGCTGTAGGATCCAGATCCTCGAAGATGGGGGGGGGGTTGGGGGGCGGCGGGGGGGGCACTGTAAGAGGCCTTTGATGTAGAGGGATTGGGGATCTACAGCCAGCTTAGAACTCTTTCTTTTCTAACAGCCACAGTTAACGGAACTGCAAGCATTCGTCTTGTGATTTAATAACTCATCTCTCTATGTGGAGACCCGGCATATTATAGCACTAGATATTGCTTTTCAGGTTTTTGAGTGTCAATGATAAATTTTCATGTTCTAATAAAATACATTTTCATAGTAATTGAAATAATAATTTCCCAAGTTCTTAAAAAATGGGGGGGGGAGGCTTTTGCCCTCTTCTCCTCAGCAATCTCCTGACCTTCTCATTTTATTTTTATTGCCTGGATGCTCTCTGCTCCCCAGCTGCACCGTGTGCTTCTGGCGTCTCCACACTCCTTCCTGATCACAACCACAGGATGGCTCCAAGCACACAGCTGGCTGAGGGGATGGAGAGAGCAAGACCTGCAATTCTTGCTGAGTCTGGCTTTTTACCTTCATTTTCTTAGACCCGAGTGGACAGCTGTGGTGACCAGACACTCATGGAGAAGAGAACGCTACAGAGGAATGCTAAGGGGCAGGAGCCTACGAATCCTGAGCTCACACACTAGGCGAGCCCTTTGTCTCTCCCTGGGGCAGACCTTTCCCACTCCACACAAGCCTTCCTCGGGCTGCAAGTGTCACCATTCCCACAGAGGAACATGAACATCATCAGGAGCTGCATCCATTTCTCACATATAAAAGCAAGGCCTGAGTGATGTGGGCCACGACAGTGCTAAGAGCAGTGTACTTAATCTGTGCTTCTGTGAGCTGGGTGACTTTAAATGCTGTCTTAGTGAACTTAACTTGAACTGAAAAAATGTAAAGTTGTCTCCTAAGACATCATTTCCTTCATGGCTGACAGTGAAGAGAAAGAAGAAGAAGAAAAAAAAGTCACTTAAGACTGATGGCTTTAAGGTGAACAATGGAAGTACAGCCAGCTTCAGGAGACTCCTGGTTCCTTCTCTGTGTGCCCTCACTGGGAACAAGGGATTTTAAAGGGAGGACTTGCTCAGTTCAAGCTGCTGTTCAACTTTACCTATAGCTAGGCTTTCTTTTCTGTGTCTAATTTTCCCTAATCTAGAAACAAACTTACAAACAAACAAACTCTGGAAGTTGGGAATTGAGGCTTAGAAACAATCTCAGGCAGGAAACCAAAGAAGGTGTAGAGGAAATTGCCAACAAGGGCAATGCTTTCCGCTCATTTCATTTCATTGCTGTTTCTTGTGGCTAAAGCAAAATGCCCAAGGCTGTTTAGTTTGTAAAGAAAAGAGGGTGATGCTTTCCACTCATTTCATTTCATTGCTGTTTCTTGTGGCTAAAGCAAAATGCCCAAGGCTGTTTAGTTTGCAAAGAAAAGAGGTTTATTTAGCTCACAGTTCTGGAGGTTCAAGGGCATGGTACCAACTTCTGCTTAGTTGTGATGAAGACACTGCAGCGATGATCTCACAATGGCAAGCTGGCTCATGTTGGAATCACATGGGATAAGGAGCCACAGACTGGGGTAGGACCAGATTTGCTCCTGTGTGTGCGTGTGTGCGCACCCATGTGCGTGCATCCATGTATATATCTATGTATAAATGTGTGTGAGTGGGTATTTGTATGAATGTGCATATGTGTGCTGCTCACAAGCATGTGTGTGTGAGTATATGTGTGAGGTGTATGTACGTGTGCATGTGTGTTCACATATGTTTGTATGTGTGCATGTGTGTGTGAATGTGCATGTGCTTATCTGTGTATAAGTGTGTGTGTGAGTGGGCATGTGTATCAATGTACATACGTGTGCTCACAAACGTGTGTGTGAGTATATGTGTGAAGTGTATGTACATGTATATTACACATATGTTTGTGTGTGTGTGTGAGAATTGCACGTGTGTATCTGTGTATAAGTGTGTGTGAATGGGCATGTGTATGAATGTGCAAATGTGTACTCACAAGCATATGTGTGTGGGTATATTTACATTTGCATATATGTGCACATATGTTTGTGTGTGTGTGTGTGTTTGTGTGTGTTTGTGTGTGTTGGGGATGGGCATGTTATCTTCAGGTATTGGCTTGAGACAGGAGTCTTCGGACCTGAGCCATCTTCATCTCCCAACTCCTCGTAGGGGTGTTCCAGGAATACAAATATTGAAGCTACTTCGGCTTTGTGTGTGTGTTGGGGGGCAGGTTCTGGGGACCCAAACTCGGGCCATCAGGTTTGCACAGAAAGCCTTTTCACCTACTGGACCATCTTCTTAAGCCTAGCCTTGCTCTTTTTACTAACAGCCCCCCTCTCCAGGGACCCACTCAGAGGCCAGCACTCATCGCTTCTGAGGGCAATGCCCCCAGTGACCTCCCCACCTCCCACTAAGCTCCACCACCTTTCACATCACCACACTGAGAACACAGCCTTCAGCACACAAGCCCTTGGGGGACTGACCACAGATAAACTACAGCATGCAGTAATGGAAATAATCATTTTTCCTTCCTCATTTTTCCAGGCACTGAAAAAAGACTAAAAGGCTTGTCTGTTTTCCCTTTCTTTTGTCCACCTCTGTGTCAATAGTATGTTCTTGGGGGTTGGCTTTTGCACTCAGGCATGCTGGGGGCTGGGGCCTCAAATATCCTAGGCAAGTGCTCTTAAAGTGAGTGATGTCCCCATCAGGATCAGAATGCTGTCTTTTGGCATAGTTTGTCCCTTGTGTGACTCTGCAAGGTGACCAGGCATTGAATTTTATTTTATTTATTTACTTTAATATTTTCTATTTATTTATGTTATGTATATATGTGCTTTGCCTGCATGTATGTGTACATACCTCATGTGTGCCCTCAGAAGCCAGAAAAGGATGTCACGTAGACTGTGATTGGAGTTACAGATAGTTGTGAGCTTCCATGTGGATGCTAGGAAATCAAACCTGGGTCCTCTGCAAAAGCAGGCAGTGCTCCTAACAGCCATCTCAGCACAACCACACACACACACACACACACACACACACACACACACACACACACACACACTGGATTTCAGTTGTCCCTTTGCCTGGCAGCCTATGCTGGCAGCACATGGTCACTTTTGACTTTAAACAGTGGAGATCCAAACTTGATCTTGTACTTTTGTGATAAGGCTATTTATTGTACAGACTGAGATCATATGTGTGACTCTTTTAGCACAACCCAAATTTCTGAAGCCATAATGATTTTATGTTCATCCATCCATTCATTCTTGTCCTTATTGCTCATGGGTTTGAATACAAACTGCATTTCAAAGTATGACAGACACAGAGGTGACAAACTGTGCTGTGAAATGTCCTCAGGACAGAATTGCTGTGAGAGGGAACAATCAAGGACTGGCTTGATCCTGACTTCCAGACAGAGGCCAAACTCATGGCACTGCTTCCTGGCATCATCCGTCTTGGCTCATCCTGCCTCTCTGTTTCCCTCCACCCCACCCCAGGGCAATGGTGATATTTCAGTGGCTCCAAGGATTCTGCTTTGCATGGCCAGGGCTGGGGCTGAGGGCATCAATAAGAAGTCTGTTGTGTTGTCCTTCAGTTGAACAGAAAAGACACCTGCAGAGTATCCTCCACTCCTAAATCTTGGGTCTTCTTGGATCTTGAGGATTTTTAAGATGAAGACGGTTCTAGAAGAAACCCAATCCCACATAGTGACCCGGGAGCTTCTTTAGTTGAGAAAGAGGTAGCTATTCAAACTTTAAGAGTTTAAGATCAATGGCTAAGCTGCCCTTAACCAGAGTAAAGAATAGCTCCACCGCCATGCTCACCCAAGCAGCCCTAATTAAATGCAGTGGAGCGGTACTTGAAGCAGGAAAGAAACTCCTTGGGAAGAGGGAAGGTTTTGGCAGGAGGGAGAGGGGATAATATGAGTCCATATGTGTATGGACTTGTGAAAAAGAATTAAACATAAAACAAAAGAGATCAGTGGTCAGTCCAACTTAAAAACAATATATACACTCTGCTTTAAGATTTGGATTACAGCAAAATTAAGTAAAAACCACAGATTGTTTTCACATAACACCTCCAACCTCTCCTGTCCCTCAACCCCACCACACAGAGCTCTCTCTCAACAGGTCCCACAAGAGCATGGGTGCTAGATCCAACAGACCTGTAGAAGAATCACTATTGCCCCAGACCTGTCTTTTCTGCCCTGGAAGATTTTACAGATTTGGAATAATGCCCAATTTCATCCATTCATCACTATAGTAGCACAGAAAGAACTCCTGTGGCCATAAACGTCCTCCTCTCTATCCTTCCTCTGCCCCTGAGTGCTGGCCAAGCACTGCTCTGTTTTAAGGTCTCCATGATTTCATCTTACCCAGAATGCCACAGAGTTAGAATCAGACAGCAGCATACCACCATTTCACATAGTAACAGCACGTTCAAGCTTCCTCCACATCGCTTTTTGGCTTCATCTATCGTTTAAGTAACGGAAAACATGTCATCAGATGAGTATACCATACCGTGTTTGTCCATTCGCCTACAACTGCTTGAGTCTTAGCAATTCTGAATAAACATAGGTGGACATAAGGTTTCAACTCCCTCAGGTAAGTATTAAGGGGCTCAGTTGTCGAGTGCATAGTAAGAGTGCTTTGTTTTATTGGAGACTGCCAGATTGCTTTCCAAAGTGCCTATGCTGTTTTGCACCCCCACCAGTCATGGCTAGCATCCCTGCTCCATGCATCAGGAGCATTAGGTGTTGAAGTGTTCTGCATATGGGCCATTCTAAAAGGTGTAGTTGCCTTAGCTTGTAATGCTTTGGTAGCATGCAGCAGAGAATACCTTCCACATGTGTATTTGGTACCTGAATGTAATAGTGACACCTTATCCATGGCAAAAACATTTCCACCCCGGACTGGGTGTCTGAAACTGCAGATGGTACCAAAGCCTATAGGTTTAATACCTGTTCTGTCTTCACTGTGACTGTGACTGTGTAGTCTGAAGTGTAGCAATGAAACTGTCTTGAATTTCTTCTTCTTCTTCTTCTTCTTCTTCTTCTTCTTCTTCTTCTTCTTCTTCTTCTTCTTCTTCTTCTTCTTCTTCTTCTTCTTCTCCTCCTTCTCCTCCTTCTCCTTCTCCTTCTCCTTCTCCTTCTCCTTCTTCTCCTCCTCTTCCTCCTCCTCCTCCTCCTTCTCCTTCTCCTCCTCCTCCTCCTCCTCCTCCTCCTCCTCCTCCTCCTTCTCCTCCTCCTCTTTCTCCTCCTTCTCCTCCTCCTTCTTCTCCTTCTTCTCCTTCTTCTCCTTCTTCTCCTTCTTCTCCTTCTTCTCCTTCTTCTCCTCCTTCTTCTCCTTCTCCTTCTCCTTCTCCTTCTCCTTCTCCTTCCTTCTTCTTCTTCTTCTTCTTCTTCTTCTTCTTCTTCTTCTTCTTCTTCTTCTTCTTCTTCTTCTTCTTCTTCTTCTTCTTCTTCTTCACAATCTCATAGGTAGATCCATTCTTACTGCACATCTTAGCAAGCTCCTAGCGCATATTTTTTTTTCCTGAAGCCGAAAACTTTCACCATGTCACTTGAATGACACTTTACGGATGCTCTTTGGCATATCCAACTTGCTGATATTTCTCTCCTTGTGCTTTGGGACTGTGCTGAAGTAAACGGAAGGTGACTTGCACACAAGTGCTGTTGTAGTTACACAGAAGGTCTGAAACCTATGCTGGCTAACAAGCGACTAACAGACAGGTAGCATGTACAGAACTTATACCTGGAACGAAAGAGCGGTTCCTACCCCAGCAGGACGGAAGAGAGGGCATTACAGTTCACCAATCTTACTCCAGATGGCATTGAACTTAAAACTCGTGAGCTGCTTACTTCTGGGAATTTCCCATGTGACATTTGTAGACCGTGGCTGATTTGGGATAACTGGAACTTTGAAAACTGCCAGCTTGGGGGAGTGAGTGAGTGACAGTCTTCTTTGGTGACAGTGTCCTTAAAGTTTGGCCTTGCTTTTTTTCTGGTGCTGGAACTTGACCCCAAAGCATGTAAGCAAGCTTTCTGGCAGGCGTTATTCTTCCATCCCTGGCCCGTCCCTTTGTTTCGTCCCTTTGTTTGTGTTGTTTGAGTGTTCTTTTTATACTGTATATCCCCATCCTTTATGAACCCCATCTTTTCTAGCTCTTCCCTCTTGACTCCATCTGGCTGTGCCCAGGAGGCCTGCTGGATGAATGAAAAGAAGCCAGAGTAGTCCTTCAGGGTATGGATCCGTGGGGAGAGTGTGTGTGTGAGTGACCATCATATGCCACAAACTACTCCTTAAACACCTCCATTAGGCAAGGCACCAAGTCCTGGGGACATTCCTGGGGTGGGGGAGGGAACAGCAAAAGTCCCTAACTTTGCAAAGCACACTTTCTAGTAGGGGACCATATATTAAGGGATACATGTTTAAAATAGCTGTAAATAAATGCTATGATATCAAGATGTGAGCCTAACACAAGAATAGAACAAGAAAATTAGAGATGCTGACACAAGATGCTGAGTCTTTGCAAAGCTCTGGAGACTTGACCAGACTGGGACAGCAAGAGAATGAAGAAGAGACCAACAGATGGCCACAAAAAAGCTGGGCTCTCTCATGGAGAAGCCACAGCACGGCAGTAGCTCAGCCTGTTGTAAAATATAGTTGAACAAAGAGGTAGGGTTATTGCATGTGGCTGAGCAAGGGGGTGGGGCTATTAGGTACAAGGAGACGGGTTTTGCTAACCTTGGTAGGCGCAAACTCCATAAGGGAAGCCCTCTTCAGGATATACATATCCAGCTATGGTGGACATTTTCTACATATACTATCAGTATTTACCCACAGACCAGAGAAAGGCTTTTCCATCCCTATAAGCCTCAGCCCGAGGAGAAGTTTTTGATGAAAATGGCCCCCATAGCCTCATATATTTGAATACTTTGTCCCCAGTTGCTAAACTGTTTGAAAAGGATTAAAAGATGTGGCCTTAAAGGAGGTTTCAAAGCACACAGCAGGGCTCTCTCTCTGCTTCTGTCTCTGTCTCTCTCTCTCTGTCTCTGTCTCTGTTTCTCTCTCTGTTTCTCGCCCCCCCCCCCCCCCCCCCCCCCCGCTCTTTCTCTCTGTCTCTCTCAGTCTGCTACCTGTGATCAGGATATAAGGCTCTCAGCTTTGCTCCAGTACCAGGCCTGTCTGCTTCAGTCCATGACCATCACAGACTTTAAAACGTACTTAAGCCCCGAGTTAAACATTTCCTTGCAAGAGTTGCCTTGGTCATGGTGTTTCTTCACAGCCATAGAACAGTAACTGAGACAGGGTCCTTGACACGACCGTGCCCACACCAAGAGCACACACTTACTCAGGACTTCATTCAGAGCTTCCCCCAAGGAGACTTTCTCAATCTGAGGTAGTTTCATCAAGAAAGAGGCATGTAATGTAAGCAAAGAGGTCTATGGAAACCCATGGGCAGAGAAATTAGAGGGATATACCAGGAGAATGACTGGTGTGTTTGTGGACTCAGGAAGCTGATATGATTACAGAAGGAGAAAGAAGGAGGGCTGCGTGGTAGAAGGGTACTTGCTGGTCCTCCCTTGCTAGTCCCAAATGTCCCAGTCTTTGCGTATCTGTGGCTTTTGCTTGGAGAAAATGGGGAGTCACAGGAGAGCATTTGAGCTGAGGAGTTACATAATTCCACTTAGCTTTTGACAACTATTCTCCCATGTTGAAGGCTGGCCCAGGTGGGAACAGGGTGAGCCAATGCAGCAAGCCAGGAAGTGACAGAGGAAGTAAGTAGTACCAGTTAGATGCAACTGGGTCCCCTCATGCTCAGTGGGATTTCTGCCGGACTAGAGGAGCACTGAGGTCAAGAAGGATCAGACCTAGCACCAAGGTGCTCCACCTGACCCCCTGGGAGGATGACCTGTGTGGGGGAGGTCGGAGGGACTGAGACAGGCCCTGCACAGCTGAGAAGTCACACTAGAGCCCTGCTCTGCTCACACTGACAAGCATTTTCCTTGAGACATCAGGTAGCTGGGCTCGGAGTCCACGGTTGTCTGTACAAAACACAGCTGGCTGCTTTGGAGGATAAAAAGATTACAAATCCTGTTCCTCCTGGCCCAGCCTTTGCAGTGACTTCGGGGGTTGGGGGGGGGGAGGTGTAGAGACTCTAGGAAATCAACCCGTAAAACAGCCACACCCAGCAGAGAGCAGCTCCCTCCAGACTCTCTTGAGGTTTAAGGCAGGCAAAGCCATCCAAGCTGCCAAAAACCACATTCAAGAGGATCAGATAGAGGACGGCACCCCCTTTCCTGTCTCCTCCCTGGACCCCCACCCCTTGCTCCAGCCATGACTGCTCAATACTAAAAAGACAGAGACAGAGCAACTACTGATGTATTTCCTTTCCCTGGTGGCAAAGAAATAGACACTTTGGAGTTTTAGATCATCACAACCAGTCTGCTTGCCTCTTCACCTCCAAGGCAGGCAGGTAAAGAAGAGGGAGAAGGCTCAGGGGGAGCAGAAGCAAGGGGTACCCACCCACCTCCTGGGCCAAGCTGATGAATCCCTGGCCCTTAGGCCAGGCAATGCTGGCCCAGGCCCTACTGCCTGTCACCTATGAGTACAAAAAGGTAGCTGTGTAAAGAGAAGTGATCTATGACTGTGGCTCTGCTACTCATAAGCTCAGTATTAGGTGAATTCCTAACTTCAGCAGCCCGGGTCCCTGGTCTAACATACCAGCTGTGTCCTCACCCTGGAATACAGCCAACTGCCCGAGCGAGAGTTTTCACATTAAACGTCCCTGACTCTCTTGCTAAGTGGCAGATGGTGGATTTCATGCAATGACGTGAGCAAAGGCCCCTCTATTTCCAGCCTGGAGCAGCGAGGCTGTTTTCCTTGCACTCCAAGCTGCAACTCTGGGGTGGGAGTGGGAGGAGCCAGGGAAGCTTCTGGGGGCTGGACCAGGAGGGGAAGAACAATGAATTGGCCTTTGTCCCAGGCTCCTAGGGACAGGACAGGGGGACTAGGGCAGTTTGACAAGCCTGGGCTAGGTGTAAGGGACAAGACCTGCCATCCACCACCTGAAAATCTAGTGCTTTAATAAGCCAAGGCTGATATTAGACCTCGTGTGCTGAGGGGACCTCAGAGAGATGGGCCAGAATGGCCAAGTGGGGGTTATTAATGGAATGTCTCTGCAGGCTCCAATCTAAGAGTAAAGCTGAGTTATGAAATAGGACCAGATTAATGAAAATGCATCCAGAACAGCCCATTCCATCTGCCTTGATTTCCACCCAGCACTTGGCACCTTCTGACCCAAATATGTTGATGGCGGCTTCTAATGTCCTACACCCAGTTTTCCCACCTCCAAAGACAGAAAAAAAAAAAAGATTTATCACATAATAACCTTCAGGAATCTCAGCCCACTTCTGGACCACTCTCCAGGGTCCCTAAGGGAATTCTAGGCAGGGCATGTTGCAGGATATAATATCAGGGGTTTGGAATCTTCTACTGGGACTTCCTTAGAAATGTAACGGGGCCTACTCCACTACTTTCTCCACATCCTTCCTTACTTTTCTCCCTCCCAGCAGGCTGATTTCCCTGTCATTTCTTGTCCCACCCACAAGGGAGTATACAAAGCTCTCTCTCCTCTGTATGACTTCTCCCAGCTCCCAGCTCCCCGTTCACTCCTCTGCCCTCATGAAGACAAACACAAATATCATCTTTGGGAAGCTTTGCATTTAAACTGTACACCGATGACATTGGTTTTCTCCTTAGAAGCTTCATATTCCTTATGGAAAGTATGTCGCTTATTAAAAAAAAAAACTAAGAAAAAAAATCACCCATTATTTGGACAAATATTCTCCTAGTCTTGTTCCTCCTTCCTATTTATTATGTGTATTTTAATTGAAAGTAGGCTGTGTTTATCTCTGGGGAGAGGGGAGGCTGGGGTGCTCATGTCAGGCTACATAGTTAAACACAAAAGAGGCTGGCTATCATAGTGGTTAGTTGTGGCTGAGTGCTGGAGTCTAGCTGAGTTTAAATTGCAATCCAGAGACCTGAATAGTGGCTGTAGGTGTTTCTGTGCTTAGAATACGTGATTGTCATCAAGCCTTTATAATATAACATAATTTTGTTTTGTTTTGCTTTGTTTTTTTCTTTCTGGCTGCATGGTGCAGTTCCTGCATTTAGTGATACCCACTTCGGTAACTGCCATCCTAACCATCTTCCTGGGTGCATTATACCCCCAGTGGACAATGCCCAGAGAGAGGAACCCAAGATTTGCTGTAGGAGATATGCTTATTTGCCCCATTGCTTGTCAAGAGAGGGACAGTAATCAAGTGTGCTGATGTCCCCCTTCCTTTGGTCACTAAATGGGGACTTTGAGACTAGCAAGTCTTCGTGGACTTGCTCAGAAAACAGCCCTTTCCAAGCGAACTTTTAGTGGCCTGATCCAGGGGACTCCAGGCAGGTACCCTACTGGGTGGCAGGCATCACCATGGCCTAGACTCCCTAGGCGTCCTAACCAGATAGGTGCCTCTGTTTCTCCTGCAAAGAGACTCTTCACTTCTAGCCAGGACCTCATGGTGGCCGGACTGCACTCCCACTGCCTGCGGGGGTTTTCAGGGCACTGCCACATTTGTCCCCTTTGCCCCACAGGGTGTGTCCTTTTGCCCACCTGGTTGGTGGAGAGAGTTGCCTCTCCTGTCATCTCTGCTTGCCCTGCAGGCTGGCATGAAGGGCAAGGTTGGAACCGAGTCCTCCACTTCCTGCTTCCACGGGCAGCATCTCATCCTGGGCTTCTCCCGGCTTTGCACAGATGGGAGGTGGGGCGGGGACCACACTCTTAAGTAAGCAGTGGAATCCTCTCCTGGTGGCTGTGAGGCTGATCAAAAAGGGGCGGGGCTCGCCAGCGGCATCCTTTTAGTTTTCCCGGGAGGCCCTGTCCTCTCAGCTCAGTGGTAGGGATAGAGGTGCCCACCAATCTGTTCTGGGGACAGCGCATCTCTTCTCTCCACCCTGCCCCTGACAGTGCGGGGGTGTGTGGAGAGCCCAGGATCTTGGGTCCCTTGGCAACCAATCACCCCAGCCTTCCCTGTGAGTGGACCTGAGGTGATTCTCATCCCAGCCGCTTGCGCCTCTTGCCTGGCTGCCCTAAGCAAGTTGCTTTGTCATTTTGCAAAAACACCTTCCACCCTCCCCACCCCGCCCCCTAGTCTGTTTCAGAAATGGCATTGAGTCAGACCTGAGTCACAGGAGAATGTGGGCCCTGGCCCTCTCCTGAGGTTCTGCCCCAGCTGTGGCCAGCTCTCCACCCACAGCCCTGCAGTCTGCAGGACTCACATGCTCCCTCCTGGCTATCCAGCCCAGATGGATGGGCTACCCTCAACCGCATTTCCACCTCCCAGGGCCAGCTCTTCCCTAACCTTCCTAACCTCCCATCCCTAGTGCTGTAAAGGCCGTGAGTCTCTAAGTCCTGTGGGTCACAGTCTTTTTCTCTGTCCCTTGTCCCCCAGGGCAGGACAAACCACCTGCCTCTGGCTTTCCCGAAGAGAAGGAAGGTGTCCCGGGTCAGTGCAGGAGCCTGGTGCTCAGGAAAAGGACACACAGTATCTCCGGGTAGATGACCAATATGTGTTGCCCCTCGGGGACTTGTGCCAGCCACTTCCTCCTCTGACTACCTTTCCTTCAACCCTTCCACCCTTTCCCAGCTCTGTGTTAGAAGGTGCCACACGACTCTATTTTTAGTCCCACCAGGCTGCCTGCTAGGAGCAGTCTCCATCTGCAGCACTCCGAGCCCTTCACAAATGCTAATGAATGGGAGCACTTCCTCCCAGTGACAGAGCAGGTACTTCACTCTCCGCAACTATGTAGTTGTTGTAGGGGGAGACTGAGGCACGGGGTTAGGGTTTGGACATGTGATCCAGGTACTCACCCAAAAAAAGCCTTAAGTTTCCTACACCTTTTGGGGGTTCAACATTCTGCCTTTAGGGAACTGAGTTAAGCTCACAGGCCAGGCAGTGCATATCCTTAGAGACCAACCAAATTCCTAGGACAGATGAGCCCAGAAACTGATCATCTCCATCCCATCTGCAACCCCCGCTGGGGGTTCAGTGACGTTTATGGCCTGCTCATAATCCCACTGGGCTTCTTTAAGGAGGAAATGACACCCGAGCCCAGACTGTAGTTGAGAGGAAGAGTTTTAAAAGAGGCAGAGGGCACGAAGTCAGTCCTTACACAAAAGGAGTCGCTGCTGCTGCTGCTGCTGCAAGTGTGCAAGTGTGGAGATGGGGTGGGGCAAGCACACCAACCAGGGTGGGTCTAGCAATCATGTTGGTAGCTGGCAGGACGATGTTACTGGTAGGTTAGGAGGCTCTCGCAGTAATATAGGCAGAAGACTACATAAATGTGTGGGCCAGGCATCCTGGAGCGGAGCCCTGGAGAAGACAAGTGTTTTGAGAGCCATCTGACAGTCACTTAGCTGGAGCTGGTGGTGGCACAGCCCCCTTCCCCCTGTGGCCTACTATTAGACAGGCATTTCCCCAGGACCTCAGGCAGGCCTCCTCACACAGGTGGAAGAAGTTGCTTGTCCTTTGAGCTGGATGCCTGGAGTTTCAGGGGGGTAGGAGCCCTGCCTTCCGGCTCTGCCATGGCAACCAGAGGCCAGGCATAGCTTGTGAGTTTCTGAATGCTTGTTGAAATGAATGGTGGTTTGATCAGAGGAGCATAAACAAAGGGATAGGAAATCCTCCCCGCACCGAGAGTGGAGGGGTTGCGGGTTGCAGGGTGGTGGGGTGCCGAGTGGGATAGTGGGATTCTGAGTGGGATGGTGGGGTGGATCACAAGTTTGGAAAGGAAGCTAGCAGGGTACCCTGGACAGCCTTCATGGATCTGGAAATGCAGCTGCCCGGAATAGCCTCACTAGTTTCAGGCGTCCTAACCAGCTAGGTGCCTCTGTTGCTCCTGCATAGAGACTCTTCACTCCCAGCCAGGACCTCATAGTGGCTGGACTGCACTCCCACTGCGTGCGGAGGGGGGAGGGGGCGGTTCAGGGCACCGCCACATTTGCCCCTTTTGCCCCGCAGGGTGTGTCCTTTCGCCCACCTGGTTGGTGGAGAGAGTTGCCTCTCCTCTCATCTCTGCTTGCCCTGCCTGCAAACCCCAAATCCAGAGCTGTTCTTCGGGTACTCAGCATAGATCCTGATTGGAGAGATGGCTGTACAGAAGGCAGACTTGGGTGTCAGCTCCCTTAAAATGCCCAGAGAGAACGACACAAGGACACAGGGAACCTCCATGCCGCAGTTCCAGTTCTGGGTGTCAGGGGTGCCTAGTGACGACCCTCTCTGTCTTTCCATTCACAACGGCAGCATCCCGCCTGGAGATTTCAGGCCTTCTTGCCCTGTAGATAGTTTTCCCTGGTCATCTGTCCAGGATCAAATATTGTGAGAATTCCTAAACAATGTCTTCTTTCCTCCTCCAATGACAACCGAAAATTCAACTCCACCCCATTCACTCTGGGGTTACCTACAGAGCATGGGGGAGGGTTTATTTGTAGGAGCTTGGTTATCCCCAAAGCAGCCACACTGTAAGTCTTCACCCAGCATGAATGGTGGTTTCTCCACCATTCATAGAGAGAGCCCTCTTGAATTAGCTTTCTCTACCTTAAATACTCTTGGACCTCTGCAACCAAAGCCGAGTGTAATTAGGGCAAAATTGCACACAAATGGCAAGGAAGATTGGCTGGGACCTCAGGGATGGGTTCCCATACCCACCCATCTGCTTTTAGGCAGGAGTGACCAGTATGCCCCAACGGTCTCCTGCAAGCGGGCTCAGCTGATCTGATTGAGACTTGGGTATTTTGCTCAGAGGTTCTTCAGGGAAAGACGAGGTCAGGCAGGGTTCTAATCCAGCTCGAACCCTTGTTTCCTCACCCCTGTTGGCTCTGTGGCCTTGGGGAAGTTAGGGGGGACTTAGCTACCTTTGGAACCCTTGGTTTTTCCATCTGTATACTGGGTATATACTAGAGTCCATGGGGAGGATAAGGTGGCGGATACCTGTTTAAGCACTTAGCCCACAGTCGGCCTTAAAATAAATGTTAACTCGACCATGTTGTCTGTAAGCAATGGTGCAGAGAAAACTTCCAAACTAGACGACTTGGTGAGCAGAAAGAAAGATCTATTGGGGATCAACAATCCAAGGCCATCTCTGGGGGAGGGGTGTGGAGGCAGGACAGAGAAGAGTAAATCAAAAAAGACAGTCTGCAGAGAGGGGATCTGAATGGATAGCCTGCGGGACTGATCTGCCCCTTGCCAGAGGTAGCTGATGTTAGGAGAGGGTTAAGGGAGGTCCCTGGTGAACAGAAACCACATTAAGAGGTCTGCTTTTCCAGTGAACAGAAACCTTTCAGCTTGTTCACATGATGACAGCGGCCCTTCTGTTTCCCCTGCCACACAATTCCGTTTAGGACAACGATGTCACCAGTACCTCCATTTTGGGGAAAAGGGAGCTTTGAACCTGACACTGTCAGAGTCATC
Source organism: Mastomys coucha (assembly GCF_008632895.1). Taxonomy (NCBI): domain Eukaryota; kingdom Metazoa; phylum Chordata; class Mammalia; order Rodentia; family Muridae; genus Mastomys; species Mastomys coucha. The sequence continues at coordinate 56,390,956 of NW_022196915.1, forward strand.
TTATCTGTGTGAGCACAACCAGCACAATTGCCTCCCCTTTAAGGCCTGGAGACTTAAGAGAGGAGCCACAGCCCTGTACTCTACCACTCTCTGGGGACAAGAGCATATACTTTTCCCTTAGGACAGCCACACCTTTGTTTCTGTTTTTGAGACAGAGTCTTATAATGTAGTCCAGGCTAGCCTGGAACCCATAGTGCTAGTCTTAGGCTCCCACAAATCCTCCTACCTCAGCTTCGCAAATGCTGGGATTAGAAGAATGAGCCACCACATCTTGTTGGAAAGCCTCCACCCCGCCCCCCCCGCCCCCTTAAAGATTTGTCTTTAATCTTGTGCCTGTGCACATGAGTGCCTGAGCCAGCAGAGGCTGTCAGATCCCCTCAGAACTGGAGATTACAGGCAGGTGTGAGTTGCCTGCTGTGTCCTCTGGAAAAGGAAATACTCTCTGCTGCCCTGAAGGCTGAACTTCTGCAGGGGGATGAAGTATTCCTGTAAAGGAATAGCAAGAACATTTGTTGGTTTCGTTTGTTTGTTTGTTGCTGTTGGATGCAATCTCAAACTCCTACTCTAAACTGTCCTTCTGGTACCCAGGGACCAACTCATCAGCATGACCAGCGGGAGCCCCTACTCTGGTCCTTTTCTGAGCAACACTGCTCAGCCGGCTCAGGCTTCTGTCCCCAGCCTGCACAGTTGTCCCAACTCGAGACTTTCTGCTCATGTCTTTCTCTTCCCTTCATTTGAATCAGGCAGTCTTCAGCTTCTAACAAAACACTTGACACAGTATACTTATAAAGAAAAAAGGTTGAGTTTGGCTCCTTATTCCAGAGCTTCCAGTACAACACCAGAGGGGCCCATAGCTGTGGGTCTCTGGTGAGGGCAGATGGGGAGCTTGCTGTGGACCAAAATGCTCACCATATCACCAGGAAGCAAATGAGAAAGAGCAAGGGTAGGGTATACAACCTGCCTTGGAGCCAGGTCCCCAGTACCCAAGGGCCTCTTGGTAGGTCACACCTACAGATTCCACCTACCTCCCAGTCAGCCTTCAATGCACACATCACCTACAGCACTGCGGTGAAACACCCTCTCACCCGCTCCTAAACCTTCACCACTGGCCCGTGTTATCACCTGAGGGTAAGCCAGAGAAGCAGAGCCCCCAGGAAACACACGAAGCCCTGGCTATCATGACTGTGGGGCTGTCCGTTGAGTAGGCTGTGAGGAAGAGCAAGCTGGCAGCTCACTGCAGGAACTGACCTCAGTTCAAAAGGTTATAAGCTGAACTTGGACAGTTCTTCCTCCAGGAAATTCCTTTCGAATAGAGTGAAGCTCACCTGGTCATTAGTTATTAATCACATCCTCAAAATATCCTCACGGCCATGCAAACATTAGTGGTTGCTGCTCATTTTTAATAGTGAAAACAAAAGGTGCGTTTAGAATAAGACAGCTATGCTGTTTAGATAACTGTGGTTTTATTGGCCACTTACCACACACAGCATTGTAACGAGGAGCTGGTGGGCTGTGTACCTTCCTCTCTCCATCAGAAAGGATAGGGCTGAAGAACTGGGTTCTGTAGCCCGGTGATGTTGACACACAAAACTGACCACCACCATTCCCTCTCACACCTCAGTGCCATGCTGACTACAAAAACCTCTGTCTTGCCATCATTTTTAAAATGATGGTCCATGGGTTATGGAAGAAAGCCTAGGACTGTCAAGCCTAGGCTGAAAAGATAAAAGCGCTTGCTGTGATGTCCATCAGTCTTGAGTTCCACCTCCAGGACACACATAGTGGAAAGAAAAAAACCTATTTCTGACTTCTACCCATGTGCCACACACACACACACAAAAAAATACATAAATAAATAAATGTAATTATTTGAAAAGGTTATAAAGTGTGCCTGCCTGGATCTTCATCCTGCCATTTAATTTCCTTTGGAGATGTGGATTCAGGTGTGTTTAACCTCATGCTTTGGCTTCACCGCTTGTGAAGTTAGGCACGGCACAAACATTTATTTTACCTGTGACAAATACCCACATCTTGGGTTCACTGAGAGAACTCAGTGCGTTTGTGGAAAGCACTGGGAGTCCCAGCCTATGGAGGAGCATGGTGCATCATGGCAATTCTCACAGCCTGTTTTTTGGACAAATTGAGCCTCCAGCTCTCTTTGTGCACATTAGTGGCTATGAGGACGCACTCTTGTAAGGTGTCCTCTCCCCTCCAGCATGGGCAAAGGAACCCAAGCTTATGCCCTGGGCCTGTGCTGGGGTCAGCTCTGGCACTGACTCCCACTCATTTTGTCAACTGGTAAATGGCTGAGACGCCAGGAGGCCCTGCATCCCCAGGGGCCCGATTCTAATTCTAGTTAAGCAATGTTTATTTGTGTCTGCTGGGTCCAATACATTGTGCTGGTCAGGGATCTTGGCAGAAGATGTGGCTTAGGTCCAAAACTGCTTACAGTTGTCTTAGTTAGGGTTTTTATTGTTGTGAAGAGGAGGCACCACAACCACGACAACTCTTATAAAGGAAAACATTTCACTGGGGCTGGCTTGCAGGTCAGAGACTTAGTCCATTATCAGCATGCTGAGAAGCATGAGTGCTGGAGAGGTAGCTGAGACTTCCACATCTGGATGTCTAGACAGCAGGAAGAGAGCGAGACACTGGGCCTGGCTTGAGCATCTGAGACTTCAAAGCCCACCCTCAGTGACACACTTCCTCCAACAAGGGCACACCTCCTAGTAGTGCCACGGGGGCCATTTTTATTCTAACCAACCGCACAGGTAGAACAGGTAATGTGGGAAGGACCAACTAGACGTCCCAGCCACAGTGTGTTGTCAGCATGGGCAGCCAGGCTTTGGTGGAGACCGCAGCGTGTGCTCAGGAAGCTGGACTTGGACAGATCATGAGGAAGAGGCTAGTTTTTCAACCCTGTGTCCCACCACCACATGACATAGAACAGGGGCTCCAAAGACCTCTTTGCACAGCAGCGACCCACTGCAGCAAAGGACCTTGAGGACAGCTTCACGGGGAGCTGGAACCTTTAAGCATAGAAAAAGATGCTCAGATGTAGAGAGGTCAAAGAAACACACGAGGGATGGATTTAACCACACAAGGGAAGGCTAGTCAGCCTTGAAAGGAACGAGCGCTCTGATCCTCGCTGTAACACCTGAACCTCGAGGACATCAGTCTGACTGAAATAGGCTCACCACAGAAAACACCAACACTGTCCTAGTCTACTTATATTAAGTTCTCAGAATAGTCAAATTCCTGGAGAGAAGGCAGAACTGTCGTTGCCAGGGCCTGAGAGGAGGGGAGAATGGGAAGTTTCTTACATGAGTGCAGTTTTTGGTTTTGCAACATGAATTTCAAAGGTTGATTACATATCGGTGTGAGTACACTCAGAGTAGGAAATTGTACACTTTGCCTTACACACATGTATATACATGGCACTTAGATACAAATACATTACATACATACACACACACACACACACACACACACACACACACATCAGAATGGAGAGAGCCTCAATTGTGAAAATGCTTCCATAAGATCAGGCTGTAAGGCATTGCCTTAATTAGTGATTAATGGGAGGGAGCCCCAGCCCATGGTGAGTGGTACCATCATCCCTGGGCTGGTAGTCCTGGATTCTATAAGAAAGCAAGCTGAACAAGCTATGGGAAGCAAGCCAGTAAAATGCACCCCTCCATGGCCTTTGCATCAGTCCCTGCCTCCAGGCTCCTGTCTTTTGTGAGTTCCTGTCCTGTCTTCCTATGCAAAATGATAAGCCGTGATACGGAAGTGTAAGCCAAATAAATCCTTTCCTGTCTAAGTTGCTATTGGTCATGGTGTTTTAGCACAGCAATAGAAACCCTAACTAAGGCACATGCGTATTCATAACATGCATCATATATGTATTCTAAGTGTACATTTGCAGTAATGGGGATGGTGGACAGTGTACTTAGCAAACAGTCAAGATAGAGGCTGCAGAGATGGCTCAATCAGTGTGTGTGACCCGAGACTGATGACCTGAGTTCAATCTCCAGCACGAACGTTGAAAGCCAGGCATGGTGGTGCACACACTTGTAATCCCAACACTGGTATGGCAGAGACCCAGTGAGCCGAATCAGAGCACGAGTGACTGGCTCTATCTAAGGAAGTAAGGTGGACAGCTCCTAAAAACCAGCACTAGGGGTGTGTAGCCTCGCACACTCGAACATGCATATGCATCTAAACACACATAATTAGTGAATTAAAGTGGCAAATTGTATGCTATGCATTGTTACAACCTGGCTCTGAAATGTCCCTTACTGGCATTTGAACATTTTGGTCTCCTGTGGGTGGCACTGTTTAGAGAGGTTCTGAACGTTTTAAGAGGGAGGAAGGGCCTGGCTAGAAGAGGGGAGTCACTAACAGGTAGGCATTTCCCTGAACGGGTTGGTCCTGGTTGCAATCTAACTCTATTCTGTTTCTCGATCCTCCAAGATGTGAATAAGTCATGCCACAGGTTCCTGCAGTCAGACCCAGCCCAGCTCCTGGGCCACCCGCATGGTGATATACTGTATCCACTGAAATCAGGAGGCCAAACAAATGTCCCTTCCCAGATATCATTCCTGTCAGGAGTTTTGTCACAGCAAGAAAAAAAAAAAGCAACTCACTGAACCCTAAAGTAAAATAAGGGTGGGAGTTAAAGCGGGGAGGCACGACAGCACAAGCAAAGGATCGGTGGTTGACAGGGGTCGAACTGAGAGCACAGAGGGGCAAGATGAAGGTTGAGGCCACACAGGCAACATGGAGGCCTCCAACACTAGACCAAAGGCTACAGAGTTTTAAGTTTTAGCTCCAATCTTGTGTGCTGCTGAGGGTTTTCAGTGTTCTCTCCAACCTTGGCTGCTGTAGAGTTGAGGGTACTCTGTGAGCAAGCATGTTGAGATATTGTTTCCATTTCTACCCATGGCTTAGGTTTGACCTAGCCCCTCAGTGTTCTAGCTCCGGTGACCGATGGGAAGAAGTGAGGTTTGCCCGACTCGCCTGGCTTTTTTCCAGTTGGACATTCCCAAGTCACCTCAGTGCTGTGAACTCGGCACAAGGCCTGTCCCTGGATCTGCCTCAGCTCCTTGGGCTTCTCTTCTTTGGCTATCTGTAGAGGCAAGCTCCCAGAGAAGTCTGATGGCCATGTGATGAGGCTTCTGGACATGAGGGTGCCACCTCGTCTTGGTTAGCAAAGGGCTGGCCTTTGCTTAGCCCAGGAGCTGCTTGAGACCTGCCTACTGACAGTAAGAAATATTTGCCTGAGTACATTTATGAATTCAGTTGTATATTATTATTCTTAGTGTTTTGGGTATACTGGGCACACCCATGCAAGGTTGACTCTAGATAAAACTGGGAGCCAGATGGCCACAAGACAGGGCTCTCTGTGTAATTCCATCATGTGTTTAGCACAAGAATTTCAGGCTTCTGTTCTCTTCTAAAAGTCTGTGGTGTTTTGGTTTTTTTTTCCTTCTCTCTGTAATGAGTGTGTCATTCCTTCCTGACTTTCTAGGGATATCAAGATGATGAATGAATTAGAAACAGGACATACTTTGAACTCTTAATAACAAGATGTGATAATAATAATAATATGCACACCCAACATTGACAGTATTGTGGATGCCCCAGCTTGAAACAAAAGAAGGGAATTCTGACCTGGCCTGTGGCTCAGTCAGTAAAGTGCTTGCCCTGCAAACGTAAGGACACGAGTTCAGTCCTCAGAACTGCACGAAAGAAAAGGCAACAAACATCAACAAAGTAGGCCTGGTGGCTTATGTGCTTGTTATTCCAGCCGAGGGAGGGCGAAGACTGGCATCCAGCCTCGCCTCTTCAGTGAGCTTCAGGCCAGGGAAAGACCCTGTTTCAAATAATAACAAGGTGAATGTCTTAGAGTTTCTATTGCTATGATGAAACACCATGACCAAAAGAAACTTGGGGAGGAAAGGGCTACACTTCCACATCACTGTGCATCATTGAAAGAAGTCAGGGACTGTAGCAGTGTAGGAGCTGATGCAGAGGCTATGAAAGGGTTCTTCTTGCTGGCTTGTCCCTTGTGGCCTGCTCAGCCTTCCTTCTTATACAACCCAGCACCGCCAGCCCAGTCCAGAGTGGCACCACTCACAATGGGCTCTCCTTCCTACATCCATCACAAATTAAGAAAATGCCTTATAGCCAGATCTTATGAAGCATTTTCTCAGTTGAGGTTCCCTCCTCTAAGACAACTCTAGCTTAGGTCAAATTGACATTAAACTAGCCAGTACAGTGGACAAGACCTGAGGAACAACACCTAAGACTGACATGGACACATATGAGTACATGCATACATGCACACTCACACACACACACACACACACACACACACACACACGCATGCACATATGTGCCCTCGCACAAGTTCTCCCTTCCCATGCTCCTTTGGTTTTTCTTTGTTTGTTTCTGTCCTCTTGAGATATGGTGACGTAGACCAGGATGGTCTTAACCTCACAGAGATTCACCTGCCTCTGCCTCCCCAGGTGCTGGGACTGGGCTTACAAAGATGCACTGTGTCACCTGCTGGAGAGATTCTTGTACTGAGATGGATGAACAGTCACTGAAGTGGCCATTCATTAAAGAAAATCAGCTTCTCTTTTCTTCTTGGCAGCATTACTCAAAACAACTAAATTCCTGTGATGTCTTTATGATTCTGCTGCCTGATATCCAAGGGGAAAAAATACACCCCATCTCAGCATCCCTCTTTGAGCTTTGATCAGCCCAGTCTGTGGGTACAACTCCAGTTTCCTACCCTTGTCTCTGGGGTGGGGAAAGGACCCTGTCCTCAGTCACAATAGCAGTAAGAAAAAAAAATGCCTCCAAGTCCCCTCAAAGAATTCTACCATATGATCTCCATGTTGTACAGAAGGTAGAAGAGATGGTTGGCATGGCAACAAAGAGTTTGCTCCATTCGTGGTTCATTAAAAATAGCCTACTACCCTCTGCACCGGGAGACATCTGTAAGTCACTCAATGGCTACCTCCTGTGTCAGGTATCTCACCGGAAACTCTTCTCTTACAACCTATCCATCATTTCCTGTTCATCTCTTTGGCTCACAGATGCCTGGCTCTGTAAGTTGCCTTACATATATACAAAGTGGGACAGACCAGCAGAACGGAAAATCAGGAATACTTTATGATTCGGTGCTGTTTTATGGCTTTCAGTTTCCTGACTGTCTTGGTCACTGATCTGTCACTGTGAAAAGACACGATGATCGTGCCAACTCTTATATAAAAAAAGCATTTAACTGAAGCTTGCCTACAGTTTCAAAGGGTTAGTCCATTATCATCATTGTGGGAAGCATGGTGATGTGCAGGCAGACATGGTGCTGGAGAGGAGCTGACAGTTCTACATCTGGATCTTTAGGCAGCAGAAAGAGACACTAGTCCTGGCTTGGGCTGCTGCAGAACTCAAAGCCCTCCCCCCCCAGTGACGCATTTCCTCCAATGAGGCCATACCTCCTAATAGTGCCACTCCTTATGAGCCATTGGAGGCCATTCTTATATAAACACCATATTAACCTGACTCTACCTCCTGCGCAATCTGAACATGACATGTAGTAAGGCCAACTCCATGAGGTGACACAACCTGGTGTTGTCCTGTGACTTCAGGAGACAGACTCTTGTGTCAGTACTGGGTTCAAGGAACCCATCAACCAAGTTAACTCTGGCTTGCTATCTTGTCTCCCAATTCTGGCTTTAACGTCCTGCTTACTACTTGGAAGCCAAAATAAAATCGAGCATCTATCCTTGAAGTTGAAGGTGAGCCTTCAACAACTTGGCTGTGGAGGCTGAGGTTACAGCTCAGTCAATAGAGAGCTTGCCTAACATGCACGAAGCTCCGTGGGTTTGCTCCCAAGCACTACGTAAACGAAGCATGTAATCTTATCACCTGGGTGGTAGAGGCTGGAGGATTAAAAGTTCATGGTCTTTTTCAACTATATCATGAGTCACAGGCCAGACTGGGCTATAGTAGATCCTATATGATACCTCAAAGAGAGGGAAAGGAGAGGGAGAACTTGGCCCTGGCCATGATGTTTCTGTAAAGCATGATTAGAAACAAGAGGCAGGAGTGGCCTTTGGTGGGCAAACTGAGACCTATGCTGCATCAAGACTTTTTCTACAAATTTTGCATTGTTTCGGAATGCCTTAAGTAATCAAAGTGTGTGTGTGTGTGTGTGTGTGTGTGTGTGTCTGTGTGTGTCTCTCTCTCTCTGTGTACCACTTTAAAGAGGAGCTTAAATGTTGACAAAAATAGTTTGGACAAACTAGATATTTTTATTTACTTATGTATCTTTATATGTATAGGTGTCTTGCCTATGTGTACATCTGTGCATCATGTGCATTCCTGTGTCCACAAATGCCACAGAGGGAATCAGATACACGGGGACTGGAATTACAGACTGTTGTGAGCCACCATGTGCTTCTGAGAATCGATCCTGGGTCCTCTGGAAGAGCAGCCAGTGTTCTTATCCACAAAGCCTTCTATCCAGACACTAACTAGACATTTTTTTTTTTTGCTTGCTTGTTTGTTTCAGTTTTTCAAGACAGGGTTTCTCCGTGTAGCACTGGTTGTCCTGGAACTCACTCTGTAGACCAGGCTGGCCTTGAACTCAGAGATCCACCTCCTCTGCCTCCCAAGTGCTGGGATTAAATGTATATTCCACCAGGCCTGGCCTCACTAGACAGTTTTAAGAATAAAAGAGAGAAAATTAGGTGCCCCCTTCCACAGCGATGACTAGATGTGATACCCTGGTACACATTCCTCCACAGACTGCTTTATAGTTCCATACAACTTTCATCTCCGCACACCATAGTTTACCAATTCATGTTATCACTCACCTGTCATTTTTAATGGCTGACTAGTAGTCCGAGCATGTAACAACTCTAACAGCACACTGTTTGACCAGTTCCCCTTCCTTGGGTATTGAATTGCTCCCATGGAATTTTTCCCCCTTTACTTAAAATATAATTGAAATTAAAATATAATTGAAATAAGGAGAACTTAGAATCTCATTCATTGACTATATTTTTCATTCTTTAGGGTAAGATACCAGACTTTAGTAAGTCAAAGAATATTGCATCTTTTCAGGATGTATATATATATATATATATGTGTGTGTGTGTGTGTGTGTGTGTGTACATATATATGTATATATATTCATTGTTAAATTGGTTTTTGAGGACTTAAATTCATTTCTTTACACCTCACTGATACTGTTTAATTTATTAAAATAATTACCAGTGTGACGGTGAAACATAGTATCTTGCCCACTGACCGTGCATTAGGCTAGTTTACTTTCTATGCTTTTGTGTCATTTGTATTTGGGTTCTGTTTTTTCTAGTGTGTTGTTCACATTAACACTGATTCTCTAATAATGGATCCCAGGGTTTAACCAACCCCTTTGTCATATATGTTACAAATGTCTCCTTAATCTTTTGCTCAGTTTGATTTATTGTATTTTTTTAGTGTAGAGAAGTTATATATATTCTTTTGAAGTCTACTACACCAACTTGCCCCTTTATGTTTGCTTTGGGGTTTTTTTTTTTTTCAGAACAATCTTTTTAGATTTATTTATTTAGTGTATTTGTTTTGTTGCACATGTGTATATGTGCACCTTGTACATGCCTGGTGCCAATCGATACAGAAAAGGGATGCTAGATCCCCTGAAACTGGAGTTACAAATGGTTGTGAATCACCATGTGGGTTCTAGGAATTGAACCTGTGTGCTTTGCAAGAACAAGTGCTCTTAACCACTGAGCTCCTCCCTTTATGAATTCTATTTTGACATCATTATTTGGAAGGCCTTCCCATTCAGAGGATCTTTTCTTACAAGAGCACAATATTCCAGGCTGCTTGTCTCCAGAATTCTGTACCTTGGGATCTTGGCCACTGCTCTACTGCTGTGAAGAGACACCATGACCAAGGCAACTCTTATGAAAAAAAAAAAAAGTATTTAATTGGGAGTTATCTTATGGTTTCAGAGATTTAGTCCATTATCATCATGATAGGAAGCACGGTGGCATACAGCTAGGTACTAGAGCTGAATCAAAGGCAGAGAGTGGACCTAGGCTTTTGAAATCTCAAAGCCCCACCGATCACCAGTGATATACTTCTTTCAATAAAGCCACACCTACTCCAAGAAGGCCACACCTCCTAATCCTTCTCAAATAGTGCCACTCCCTCATGACTAAGCATTCAAATACATGAGCCCATGAGGGCCATTCTTATTCAAAACACTATATGCAGCGAAGCCATTCTCCAAAAGACCTGTGAGGTAAAATATGAGAATGTAGGTCAAGGCACAGACATCATGGTTTGCTAACCAACCCAACCTCTGCCTGGACCCCTGTGGGTCCTACCTGAGAGAACTGTCTTCTTGTTCAAATTTTTTGCAGATATTTTCAGGTTTCAGAATATTGTCAACATTATCCCAAGTGCTCCTCCTCTGGGAGTTCTCAGGGTCACCAAACCAGGTGGCCTGTGCACTGACATACCCATCCCTGCAGGGCAGTTTTCCCCCATACCCAGGCAAATACAAGTAGGAGGAGTGTTTGGCAGGGAGAGAAGGGGCTGGTCCTGAGTCAAAGAATTATTACCACAGGCCACTTCCAGGGACAGAAAATGCCTTTCCTTCTTGGTGTGTGAGTATGTGCATGTGTGCATGCGTGCATGCATGTGTGTGTGTGTGTATGCATATGTATGCACAGCATATACACCTGCTACATGAGTGTGCACACACACACATATACACACACACACACACACAGAGAGAGAGAGAGAGAGAGAGAGGGAGAGGGAGAGAGAGAGAGAGTCTAATGTCACTATTCTTTCTGGTAGTTATTTCCAACTAGAAGAAACTATCTCCACAATTTGAAAAAAGTGGGGGGAGCAAATAAAACCTTAGGTAGAACTAGAGAAAGAACTGAGCATGTGCAGAGTAATTTTTCTCCTGCATGCTTTATTAAAGAATTAGATGACATAATTACACGTTATAATGTCTTTACACATATTTATGGTAATTACATCAATGTGCACTTGATGTTCTGTAATTATAGTAAATACACAACAATCCTGACAAACACTTGATCAAGAATTCAGATTCCCTAGGTGAAGATGGGGCAAGACAAGGTTAACCCCACAGTGTCCTGATAGCCTAGACCACAGGTATCCCCCTACCTCTTCTAGGCTGTCTGGGTGTAACCCTCCTAACTGAGTGCCACAGACCGGGATTTCTCGCGGGGTCCCTGTTCCGCGGGACACGGGATTCTGGCCAGGTGGGCAC
>NW_022196915.1:56403206-56436068 GCF_008632895.1 Mastomys coucha
GGCTGGTTCTTCAGACCCTGCCTGCTTCTCTTAACCACACCTCTCTGCCCACCTCCGGCTATTTGCCATGCCTCCTTACTGGCTCCAGTCACATCAGAAATCCCGCCTGCTATAGAGACTAAGAAAATGCTGATTGGGTCTTTATTACTGACATACTTGGGGGAGTGGTTTTGCCTCGATTATTCTAGCTGTTGCTGGGAACAAAGGGTTGGCATTAAAGTGAAGATGGCTGAGCGTTCACAACTCCTGTCTAATTTTGTAAACCAACCATGTGGACAGGTATACCTGTGGCCACTCTGTCTTTTCCCTAACTCTCTCTTACTGCTGCTCTTCTTTCTAACTCCATTTTCCAGGTACCCTACCTCTTTTAACCTTGCTTATGGACAGCAACATCTGGGGGTGACATATGTCCCCCAATGTCATCAACACACAGCTATATCCAGAGATGTTCAGTGAGATTGACTGATATAGAACCCTATTTATTTTGGTCACTTCTTCTCTAAGGTGCTAAGTTTGCCGATAGGGTGAAAGGAAGGGTTGTCATACTCAATGAGTGACCAAGGGTCAAATAAGTGGTGAGTGTATAATTCTGGGAGCTTCCTGTGGAAAAGGGCTATCCTAGGAGGTGGGGGGGGGGAAACCAACTGGGGAGTTCTATGTTCTTAGTCACAGGCTGGTGCTGGCCACAAAGACACTTTGCAACTAGGTCAGTTCCTAAGAGCAGGTCTTGACCTACTGTCTAACCCCTGGATACACACACTGGGAGTTTTCACCGTGGTACTGTGATGTCACTGATGTGTGTGGCATTGTATACAGTGATTATGTGGATGCATTTCCTTTTTCTTTTTTTAAAAAAGATTTTCTTTTTTTTTCTTTTCTTTCTTTCTTTCTTTTTTTTTTTTTTTTTTTTTTTTTTTTTTTTTTTTTTGAGACAGGGTTTCTGTGTGGCCCTGGCTATCCTGGAACTCACTCTGTAGACCAGGCTGGTCTCGAACTCAGAAATCTGCCTGCTTCTGCCTCCCAGGTGCTGGGATTAAAGGCGTGTGCCACCACTGCCCAGCTAAAAAGATTTTATTTACTTAATGTATATGAGTACACTGTAGCTGTCTTCAGACATCTTAGAAGAGGGCATCGGATCCCATTACAGCCACTATGTGGAATTAAACTCAGGACCTCTGGGAGAGTAGTCGGTGCTCTTAACCTCTGAGCCATCTCTCTAGCCCCCATATTTCCTTTTCTTATATGGGGCTTTTAATGATCTTATAAACTCTGCATTCTGAAGTTGGGGATTGCTGTTGTGGTTTTTTTTTTTTTCATAAGCACCCTGTTTGAGAAGGGGTCTTAATATGTAGCTTGGGCTGAGCTTGAATTCACCATCCTTCTGTCTCAAGCTTCTGAATGCTGGAATTTTAGGCAACTGTTGTTCTTGTTATATTGTAGATTTCTTAGCCAGTTTCTCAGAACCCACGCTAGGCCTGGTGGAGCCCACCTGTAATCCCAGCCCTCAGGAAGCTGAGGCAGGAGGATAGTGAGTTTATGACTAGCCTGGGCTGCATAATGAGACACCCTATCTTAAACAATTGATGCAATTTTATTAGTTAATTAATTATATGTAAGTACACTATAGCTATCTTCAGACACTCAAATATGGGCATCAGATCTTGTTATGGATGGTTGTGAGCCACCATGTGGTTGCTGGGATTTGAACTCAGGACCTTTGGAAAAGCAATCGGTGCTCTTAACCACTGAGCCATCTCTCCAGCCCCAATTGATGCAATTTTTGTCCCAGTGGAGATACATCTCCTATAGTCATTGTATGTTAGTTCATCCATCTACCCTAAGGCCAGGAAGTAGAAGCATGTATTTATCCTTACCTGGCACATTCCTGATTAGAACTATCCATTTACCCAGGCCATTTTTTTTTTTTTAAAGCTCCAAGAAGGAGCTCTTGGACCCTGGGTCGAGTCTAAGGTATTGGCTGTGAATCCCCAAAGGGACATAGCAGTGGTTCACCGTTCTGGATTTCCTCCAGGGGAAGGAGTTGACTATGAGTCAACTGTCAAATTGAAAGCATGCAGAACCAGAGGTGGGAAGTCCCAGTTTTCTCTGCACATCTTTATCCCTGGCCAGCAGATTTGCAACCCTCTTATACAGAGAAGGGTGCTTTCCCACCCACCTCAATGATAGACATTAAATAGTCGTTAAGTTAAAAGCATCCAGTAAGTGTAAGGCCTCTCTCCTTCAGTATGGAAGAGAGACAGGACAACGGTCCCCTTTTGCATTCACCGACTCTATCCCACCTCTGTGACCTGTAGAAACCAATTATCCCTGGAACAGGTGGTCTCAAAGGATGATTTCTCTGGTTCCCCATAGATGGGGTGGGGGTGGGGAAGAAATTCACCACCCCGTTGAGTTCTATGCAGGAAAGGACTAAAACGAGGACTGGCTAATGACTCATAAAAGCAGCAAACTTATTGACGAATACAATTCTTAGTCATGAATTCACCATGTCCTATACATACCAAAATAAAAGCAATTACAGATTTAAATGAAGCCATGATTTTTTTAGTGCAGCCAACACTTGTTCTAGCCCAAGATGGGGCTCAGGGAGAGTGACCTCTAACTCCTCTGTAATGAAAACACCTTGCAGCCTGAAGGCTCTGGGATGGTAATTGCTCTGGGCAGAGAGATAGAGATGGAAGTGTGCTAATGATGTTCTGTTTCCTTTTGGAAGCAAGCGGAGCCGCCCCCCCCCCATCTTCCGACTGCACAGGGCTGAGGTAGAAACGCACCTCTCGACTCAGCCCCTCAGCTGCTCACTTTTACCATTCCCACGCCTCTCTTCTTTTCAGTTAGTTGCTCAGGACCTGGTGAATTTACACCCAGGCCCAATGGATGTATTTAAACATGTGAGCAATCACAGGAGAGAAACAGATGCAGCCTTCTCTCTCTCCCTCATTTTTTCCCTTTCTATTCAGTGAGGACTTTACATAGCCAGGAACTATATAATTCATATTTTCTTCACAGTCACAAAGACTGCTGGAACTGAGTTCCTGTTGGGAAACACATTTTTTTTTTCTGGGTTCTTCCTGGTTGGGCGCTGGGGTGTTGAAAACTGTTGTGCATTTATCAGCTACTAGGAAAGGTAGTTCAGAGAGACAGTAGACCAAGACTTTTCAATGAATTGCAACAAGAAATTGGCATGTTTGTATTCTACGGAGTTGGGGGTGGGGGAGACTCTAGGATTTGTTCCTGTAATCGGAGCAAGGCCATTTTGCCAAAGCAATTTCTAGCCTGAGTACAACAGGTAGGAAAAAAAAAAAAGGAAGAAGAAGCAACCCGGCTCTTCTCATTTCCAGGGGTTCATGCTTTGGAGGTGGAGGGCAGGAGTCTGAAATTAAATATTCGAGAGAGAAATCAGCAAGGGGCCAACTCTTGAGGAAAGGAATGTCCATTAAGGTCTGGTGATGGGATTGCCAATATAGACGGTTACAACTGGCCTCTCCCCTACCTCTCCCCCACCTGCAAGGGTGCTTGGGAACTCGATAGCTCTCAGGGAAGGATGTGCTCTGGTCTCCCTATCTCTACCTAGCCTTTAGCTGCTGGTCTACCAACTGCAGCCCCTGGGAATTGAAAATTAATTTCATTCCCTGCCCCACGCAGCTGATCACAGATGGCCAGTGCCTCAGCTGAGTTCTGGGGTCAGATGCGTGAGACCACCAGGTACCTGGAGTAAATGATAGGGGCCTTGGGCCGAAAAGACGTCTACCAATTCAGAAATCACATTTTCCGCTCAACTCAATTTCAGTGTCTCTTTGTCTCTCCACAACAAGATTCAATTATCAGGGCACTGTGTGTTCTCTCTCCTATGTATGTCCCCTCCCCCACCCTACACACCTGTGCTCTCCAACGGAATGTTGAGTGTCCTCTCTCTTCCTGGTAACTGTGGCTAATGGGATTTCTATAAGCAAGAAAGAGAGAGGATTTTTTTCCCTCCCTTATTGTCAGGAACTGAGTAATTTCCATGGTGGTTGACACCATAGAAAAGTATCAGAATATCGGAAGCTGCTGATTCGAGCTGTGTGATCGTGGGCAAGTCACTCAGCCTTTCTGAGCCTCAATTCCCCATCTCCCTACCCCCACCATATAATAATAAGTTATCGCAGGAGACCCACCCCTCCCTAAGGGGTTGTTGGCAGTTCCTGGTTACTGGGGGAGGCAGTGGTGTAGCCATTGAAAAGTTGCCCATGCTCTAGTAAATATCCTCCAACCACACTGATGCAAGGAATCATAAACTCAGTGGGCTGCTCACAAATAAAGGCTTCCTAGAAGAAAGGGTTCCGTCCAAGATCAGGAGATGAGAGAGGGCGTGGGGGCAAAGTGACTAAAATTCATCACAAGCATGTGTAGAACCCTCAAAGGATAAATAAATAAACAAACTTAATGGAAAGTGAAATAAAACAAAAAAGAAAGATAAACAGTGGCCTCACGGACTCGGGCCAGTGAGGAACACAGCTAGAATAATCATTCTTCTCAAGTACAGGAGGACCCTCCTGAAAACAAGAGAGACTGTGGACAGACAAGGATAAATGAGCCCAGGAACCTGGGAGATGGCTCAGACCTAAGCATGAAGACTTGACTTTGGACCCAAAGCACCCATGTAGAAGCTGGGCGTGGCAGGATGTGCCTGTAACCCCAGTGCTGGGACAGCAGGAGCAGGAGGATCTCTTGGGTTTGCTGGATAGCCAGGTTAACCTCCAGGGAGCTCCAGGCTCAAGGAGAGATGCCATCTCAAAAAAATGCAGTTGAGAGTGATAGAGGAAGATACCAAATGCCAACCTCGGGTATTCACGAGCAATGTTCACAGAGCACATAAACTCCAACACATATGACCTGCCACTCCACACACAAAGGAGGGGATGGAGCCTCCACACCACTGGCCAGCATCTCTAATTGGTCTGTCACATAGTCATGCCTACAGGAAGCCACAGCCTCAGGACTTAGGGGAAGGTCAGGAGGGAAGCCTGTCACTGCGGTGTTTGCTGAGTTTAGAAGGGAGTTGGAATAGACTTGGGTTCAGATTCAGCCGGCTTCATGCCACATTCTACTTCCAGGAAAGAAAGTGGGGGGAGCTTTGTTGGAAAAAGCAAACAGACTCCTAGAGCATCTTGGGCATCCGACAGTTCTTAGGAAACTGCATTTGGGCAAACACCACTGAATCAGCAACGCTTGGATTCAACTCCTAGTGACAGCCTTTCAGACTGAGAGACATTGAGAGATAGAGGGTTGGGGACCTGGGAAGGCAACCCCTAAGGGTCCAAATAGATCTTGGGTATATTCTCTCTCTAGTTCTTGCCTCCTACCCACACCTAGTGTACAAGCTGCCTTGAAAGGGGTTCTGTCATGCAGCACCTTGTGGGGGATTCTTAACAAAGGGGGTACACACCACCATGGAGAGAAATCCAAAGGTCTGATGTGTTACAGCCATATCTGTTACTGGGGTCCCGAATGGCCTCTGCTGTGACTTTGGGTTCAAGCTCCTTTGAAGTTGCACATTTAGAATGGAACCCACTCCTCCCTTGTGATGGAATATTAGCAGGAACCATATGGCTCAACCTTCTGGAGCTATAGAATTTTATATCCTCAGACCCTAAAGGGTCTGATGGCAGCCCTTTCCTCACTGAATTCTTAAAGGGAGCCAGTACATTCTCAGGAGTGGAGACTTGTAGGACCCTAACCTCTCTGTGCCACGGCCCCACCCCAGGTGACAATTTCTTTGATGCCATGCACTGATCGAACACCCAGTCTATGACATTCTCTCTTTAAATTATACTGAAATCCTCTCTCCCAACCCCATTTACCTACTGGCTGCATTCTGGGGCAAAAGATAGACTGAAACCATGGACCTGTTAAGAGAATCTGGCTCAAGCCAGAGTGTTCACTTAGCTTGCACAAGGCCCTAGGTTTGATCCCCATGACTACACAAAACCAGACACATAAAACTGTGGATACTTGTCTGTCTTGGGGTGGCCTTAGTAAGAAGCAGTGGATTTTGATATCTTCTCTCTCTGTCTCTGTCTCTGTGTGTGTGTATGTCTGTCTCTCTGTCTCTGTCTCTCTCTCTCACTCTGTGTGTGTGTGTGTCTTTCTCTCTGTGTCTCTGTCTCTCACACTCTGTGTGTGTGTCTCTCTGTGTCTCTGTCTCTCTCTCTCTGTGTCTCTCTCTCTGTGTGTCTCTGTCTCTGTCTCTCTCTGTGTGTCTCTCTGTGTATGTCTCTGTCTCTGTGTGTGTGTGTGTGTGTGTCTCTCTGTGTGTCTCTGTCTCTTTGTCTCTCTCTCTCACTCTGTGTGTGTGTCTCTCTCTGTGTCTCTGTCTCTCACACTCTGTGTGTGTGTGTCTCTCTCTGTGTCTCTGTCTCTGTCTCTCTCTGTGTGTGTCTCTCTGTGTGTGTCTCTGTCTCTGTCTCTCTCTCTCTGTGTCTCTCTCTCTCTGTGTGTCTCTGTCTCTGTCTCTCTCTCTCACTCTGTGTGTGTGTGTGCCTTTGTGCATAAGAAGCAGATACAGTAGAGCAAGGAGTATAGTAACACCCCAGGCCAAGCAGCACATTCAAGGCAGCGTGGCAGGTGACATCCAGGATGTCAGAGAATGTGACAGTAGCACTGGGGACGTGAATAGCATAATGCCACACATCAGTGTTGCCGGCAGAGCTAAGATAAGTTGGCAGTGGGCACAGAATCACCGCCTGGGTCAGGAGATGCCAAGCCGAGCTGGTGTGTTATCATTTGCTCAACCGACACTCAGACGCCACCGAAGCTGCTAACACAAGGAACCGCATCTCAGCTGTCTTCCTGCCCTCGCACTGATCCCGCCTGTGGCTTTCCATTTCCCTACCCCTCTGTATCCTGGAGCACCTTGAAAGAGGCAGATCTTAAGTGTCAGAAACCTGGGTTGCAGCACCCACAGACTCAGCAGCCACCTCAGTGTTTTTAATTCTGTGCTTCTCAACTTCTCCACTTGTAAGGGGAAGAAAACTGTCCATGTCTTTTAAGGCATGAATGAGGGAAAAAGTTAGCATCCTCAGAGGGCGTTAAAGCCATCTCTTATGTTTACTGTCACTGGATGTTTACATTCACTGGACTGTCACCTTTCCTGTCTCTTCCTGCTGAGGCCTTTCTGGTCTCAGGAACTTACCTGCCACCCTCTGAGCCTGGCCCTGCACTGTCATGGAAAGGAGTGGAGATCCCAGCTCATCTTGACATCTCCTGACCCAGATGTGAAGTCATGGATTTACCACAGTTCTCCAGATGAAAGCAATTTTACTGTCTTAGCAGGCTTACCTTTTTGGCCAGAACTCCTTGTCCCTTGGTGACAGCATTTTCTCCCCTCCCCGCCCCGAAAACACTGGAGTCTGGAGTTTCTTCCTCCCTGATTTCCACAGCCACTGCTGTAATAAGGCATCTTTTCCTTGGGACACATCTCCTCATTTCTACATTACTCTTCCTCAGGTCACCAAGT
This sequence comes from Mastomys coucha, assembly GCF_008632895.1. Taxonomy (NCBI): domain Eukaryota; kingdom Metazoa; phylum Chordata; class Mammalia; order Rodentia; family Muridae; genus Mastomys; species Mastomys coucha. Next base: position 56,410,723 of record NW_022196915.1, read on the forward strand.
AGTCAATATTGAATTTTTTAAGGGTAGGGTGGGCCTTGGATTTTCTATGTAGCCCAGACGGGCCTCATACCCATGGTAATACTCGAGCCATTTGCCTCCTAAATTCTAGGATTAAAAAAAAATGTATGGCATAATATCAGACTAATCATTGACTTAGCTTATTTTTCTTTTTGATGTTTTGATATAGGGTCTTATATAGCCCAGGCTATCCTTGAACTCATTGGGTAGGCAAGGCTGGCTTTGAACTCCTGATTCTTCTGTATACTCTTCCAAAGTGTTGAGATTACAGCTTGAGCCACCACCATCTAGTTCTAACACTGGCCCTTTCTTAGGGTTACAAGTGTAGTTTGACTCTGCACAGAAATATCTGGGAATCACCGATGGGGGCCTCTGACAGCAGACACAGGTCCTAGACACACATGCAGGAGGAGTGAGCACACATGCACACACAAACACACATATATATGTACACACATGCACACTTCCCCCCTCTCTGAGCCTCCATGCCTCTTTCTTCTTCATTTCCTGTGGCTGATCCCACACTCTAATCCTGTCCGAGGTCCTGCTGCCACCTCTCAGTGGCCCTGTACCTCACTCCCTTGAGCAGAAAGCTCCCATCACATCTCTAGCTTCCTGGTGCTTGGGGGGGGTGCAGTGGGGGGAGCGGAGAAGCTGCGGGATAATGAGTTGAGAACTTCCAGCCTCCCGTCTCCTCCTGGCTGCTGACTGACACAAATGGAATTCATCTTTAATCATCTGTTAACTCGTTGTCTATTATAGCTCTTTAATAGCACCATAGATATTCTTAATGAAGCATGATTTAAGGTATTTACAGCCCAAGGACCGACAGACATCACTCACAGTGTGCAGGTAATGAGGCGGAAAACGGCTTTTGAATTTCCCCCAAAAGGGAAAGCACACAGAGACAGAAAGAGCTTTAGCACAGGGGCAAAAAGAAAAAAAAAAAAGAAGAAAAAAGAGAAGGATTAAAAGCCTCGTGTTGTACGGTTTGTTTTAAAATGTTTAGGCATTTAAAGTCATTTTAGCTCTTTCGAGGTGTTTGGCTCACAGAGTTCAGCAATTACAGCTCAGAGGGTGGCAGGCTGTGGCTGTGAGTTCCCCAGGCAGCCACCTCAGGTCCTGCTGCTGTCACCCTACACTGAACTAGGGACTAGGGAGGGGCTGGCGGGACTGCTGGAGGAGTCCTCTGGCCTTCCCCAGTCCCTTCATCACTGTCTTCCTCCAGGGAAGTTAGGAGGAGCAGCCATGGGAAGTCAGCCCCACCCCCAGCAGACAGAGAGAGACAGGGTCTCAGCTTCCTATAGTGCACATGCTGTCCAGGGCTGGCTCCTGCTCCCACCTCACAAAACCTCCACGTTTTCTGCTTGAGGTGCAGCCTGTAATAAATGTTGGGAACTCAACCCGGCATCCACTGAGGAGACCCAAGGTCACCAGCTCTTTGGTGACAAAGCCAAGCCTGAGTCAAGGCCTCTTTTCTCAGGGAATCCTCCTGCCTGCCCATGTATATAAAATCCCTCAGAACACTGGAAGCTGGGGGCTGGGGAGGCATTCTCTTAAGATTAGGTTTTAAACACAGAGATCTCCAAGGCAAGAGAGACATGCTAAAGCTGTGGTTCTCAACCTGTGGGGCTCGACCCCTTTGTGGGTCAAATGTCCCCTTTGCAGGGCTCCCCTAAAACTATCAGAAAACACAGACAATTACATATGGTTCGTGACAGTAGCAAAAAGTATATTTATGAAGCAGTAACAGTCATAATTTTATGGTTAGAGGTCACCACAACATGAGGAACTCTGACCTAAAGGATTGAGGGCTACCTTGTGACCGGAGAGAGACTACAGTTCCAGTTCCAATTCTGACTCTTGGCCATCATGGCCTTTGAACAGATTCTCTGACCTTCCTACATGGCCTCTCTTTGCCTCAGAGGGTGCCCTGTCCCTGCCATCTTGGTAGTCAACAAGACATGACGAGAAATGACTCTAAGGAAGGAGGCAGACGTGACCATCATTCACCCTAGCTGAGTGGCGTTGCTTTCTCTTGTGGTCCAGCTCACAAAGATCTCTCCCCACGCCACTGCCATGGCTTTCCCTGTCTCTCTGTGTCTGCTCGACTCCACCTGAGGTGAGAGCTGAAGAGAGATTCCATGACCCTGGTGACATCTCATCCAATCCTCCTCCTGCAGCTGTCTGAGATGGTCTTCCAGAGGCCACCACAAATACTGACAGAAAGAAAATGGGACACCCAGGCCCAGTGGGGCAATTTTCCAAGGGAACCATGTTTGGGCTGTTTGAAATTAGTACCATACATTCTTGCCTGGCTCATAGGATGTAGGGTTGGGCCCTCTGCTGCACCCGTGCCTTTTCCTTCCTGAGAGGACAAAGGGCTGTGGGCACTAGTGTAGGCATACAACATCTGGACAAGAAAGCAGAGCATCAGGTGGGCTGGGAGAATCTTGGAAGGTTCCTTGGGATGGGGTGGTGAACATACCTGTGCTGCCTCGAAGAAGCACACTGATTCTCTCTCGCCAGAGCTTCCTTGGCAAGCATCAGCCCTTTATTCTCAAGAACACCATTTCATTCTGCCACCTCTGAAACATGGCCCAGACAGGTTACAGAGCTAGCCTTGGACACACAGGATCAAACTTCTGACTGCCAGCATTTCCCAGGCTCCCCAGCCTCCAGCTCTGTGTCAGTCTGCTTCTGCCTGGCATGTGTTGCCTCCTCCCACGCCTGAGGGAGCCAGACGTCCCAATCCACACATGGAAGCGCTCAGGCAGGGGGTGACATTCTGAGGACACAGTCAAGAGAATGGGGTCTTGTAGTGCCAAATCAAAGTTAGGGTTCCATTTGGAGAAGGGTACCAAGCCTCAGATGGAAAGACTCCACCCATCATTTTTACCCCATTCACTCCCCTCATTGTTTCTAAGAGTCTAGCTATGCAGTGTTGGTTCATCTGGAACTGGATATGTGGCTCTCAGGCTGGCATCAAACTTATGGCAATCCTCCTGCCTCAGCCTCCTATCTGCTGCTATGTAGCCATACCTAGCTAATCTTTCCTTTTTCTTCTCTTTGTCCCTTCCTTCCTTCCTTCCTTCCTTCCTTCCTTCCTTTCTTCCCTCCCTCCCTTTCTCCTTCCCTTCCTTCCTTCCTTCCTTCCTTCCTTCCTTCCTTCCTTCCTTCTTTCTTTCTAGCACTGGGGTTTAAACCTACAATTCTGTGTATGCTAAGCAAGCACTCTGCCACAGAACCACATTCCCAGCCTCTCTTCTCCTCCAGAAGTCCTCAGTCCTATCACAGCCTCTGCCATCCAAGCTATATATATCTCAGACATGTCCAATCTAAATCAAAGGGGATATAAAAGCAGAGACTGAGAGGAAGTACCTCAGAGCCTGGTGGATATATTCATTTGTGGATTTGTACATCCTCTTCTACCTGTCCAAACCTTGTGTAAGTTCTAGGGATAATGGAGCAGCCTGCCCAGAGAGAAGCCATGAACTAGTGCAAGGACAGATTCCAGAGAGAGAGAAGGAGAGAGAAAAAGAGAGAGAGAGAGAGAGAGAGAGAGAGAGAGAGAGAGAGAGAGAGAGAGAGAGGAAGAAAGAAAGAAAAAAAGAAAGAAAGAAAGAAAGAAAGAAAGAAAGAAAGAAAGAAAGAAAGAAAGAAAGAAAGAAAGGAAAGAAGGAAGGAAGAAAGAAGAGAGAAAACACCTGCCAGTAATTTAAAGAGTTGAGGCATGCCTTACAGAGCCCGGGGGCAGAATATATCTGGGTGGATTAAATATGGCACAGGATACGTTTCTCAGCCTTGGGTGGTGAAGGCTTTTTCCAGAACAGTCCGTGTAGCTGGGTACAGAGCCCACCTATTGGAGGATGCTCCCAGTTTTTAGGATCTCGCCATAGCATGATGATGCGTTGATTTCCCTCCCTTCTTCAGTTTCCAGCAATCCATTGTCTGCGCAGTACAGACTTTCAGGAAGGTCTCCTCCCCACCCCCCACCCCCGTCCCTTACTTTCTTTACTTTTCATGGGGAAGCCTGTGTCTTCCCTTCCCTCCATCAGTGAGGACCGGAGAGGAAAAGAAAGGCTTACGGGGCCCAGAGGGCCCTTGGAAATGAAATCTCTGTTTTCTGCCATGCTCACCCTGCGATCTTTAAAGTTGTTACAACTCCTCAGTAGTCTCACCTGCACCACTGGCATTTGGCTGGTCCGGATCCCGATTTCTGCTATCTCTTCTCCACTTTGGTTCAAAGTGCCATGGGCTAGGATAGGGCTGGCTCAACACTGGAGTAGCTGCCCCCAGGCCAAATGTGGAAATGAAGGAAAGCAAAGAGCGAGACACAGGTCATGTCTCAAATATGCTGGCCTCCTGCCCAGAGTGAGGCAGCTACTCGGCCTGCTCTAGAGCCCCAGTCGAAAGCAAGTTCCTCTAAATAGTTTCAATGAGTCAATATGTCTCAGCAAAACCAGACTTCTTAAGACAATACAGTTAAGTGAAAAGGGAAGAAGTCATATGGGCCCCTTTATTGGAATAGACTTGAAGTTGATTTTGTTTGGCTGATATTGGTGATAGAACCCAGGACCTCACATACTCTGGGTCATTGCCATCCTCATCATGGCTGTTGTCATCATCATCGTCATCTGTTTTCATTTCAAGATAGCTCACAAAGTTGTTCGGCTTGGCCTTAAACTTATATAGCCAAGTACATCCTCCTGCCTCAGCTGCCCAAGTAACTCAGACAACAGACCTCTGCCATCAGGCCTGGCTCCTTGCCATTATCAAAGTAGTCAAAGCTTGGTGGTCTAGAGTTTCCTCCTGGCAAGCCCTTGTCATGATTTATAATAACTTCCTCTCTCAGTTGGCAAATACCAGCCTGTAGTTGCACAGGTGACTTGGAGAAATGCCAAGGGGAGCCTCACCTTGGGTTTTCCTGTGCAGTTGCTTCCAGGGCCATCAGAGCTGTCCGGTTATCTACTCCCATGGTACCCGACCCCCACATTACCACCACCACCACCACCACTTTCCAATGGCATTTTAAGAACACTAGCTTTGAAGATGGAAAATTCAGCCCCTACCCAAAGCAAGTGATTTTTATAAATGTCACCTCCAAATGGTTCTGGGAGAGATGAGAGGATCTCTTTTGTTATGTCCCGTTTCACGGAGTCACTGTCATCTTTGTCTTAGTTGCTTTCCTCACACTGTGACTAAATACCTGACCAAAGCAGCTTGGGAGCAGGAAGACTTATTTTAGCTCAGGGGTCTCAGGGGATACACTTTCTCTTGGTGTGGAGGGCTTAACGGGCTTCCTGGCAAAGGGAAGGAGCATGGGATGCGGACTCCTTACATTTTGTTTGAGATAGGGTCTCACTGTATTTACTCTTGGCTGACCTTGAACTCTCCATGTAGCCTAAAGGGGCCTTGAAATCACAGAGATGCACCTGTTCCTACCTCCTGGATGCTGGGATTAAAGGTGTGCCACGCACATCTTAGTAGATCAAAGAGCAGAGCCCTGGCTGGGAACCAGAATAGGGTGTAGGTCTCAGGACCCACCCTTCACCACGTACTTCCAAGAGGACCAGCCCCTCCCTAACCTTCTGAAGACCGACCAAGTACCAAGCCCACAAACTGATGGGGATGGGTGATGGAAGTTTCACATTCAAACTGTACCCATCCTGTGTAGAAGCTCTTCACGCTTCCCAGCAACCTGCAGGAGCAGCCCTTGTCATAAGCTCAGGCCACCACATGAGGATCTTCCTGAGAAGCAGTCTGTGACCATCTGCAGAGACGCTGCCGGTCGCAAGCCCTAAAACATCTACTTGAGATGGGGGCTCAAAGACCCACCCCCTTTTCTGTCTCTCTCTGTCCCTCTCTCTTCTAGATGATTTTGTACACAGGTTGGCCATACAGTCAGTCCTTGAGCACCATCTCCATGTTCCTAGAGCCAAGTCTCTGTTTTATTCCCAGCTATTAGAAATTGTTTTTAGCAAAGCATGTGTGTGACACTTAGATGGAGCAACCCGTTACCTAGGAAACTGTCCCTCTATACATGCTTCGCTGCCTGGTATCATTTGGATCCAGCTGCCTCGATTGGCCTTTTTCCTTAGCCTTTCTGCAACCCCCCTTTCTCCCAATTATTGTGCCAGATGCGTAGTTCCCAACCAGGACCAGCTCCGTAATTTGTGGGGTTCACTGTAAAATAGTCCCCCATTCAAAACCAATTGAGGTTTCCTAGATAACAGACCCTTAAAACAAGCTGTGGACCCTGTGCTTGTTGGGGGGGGGGCTCTGTGAGGGCGCACAGGCTGTGTGCGTGGAAGGCCTGCTTCTGAGGTGATCAGAATGGCCCTGCACAGCTCTCATTTGTCTCTGTAGACTGACTGGGCTCCTGGCCTGGAGACAGAGGCGTCTTCTATTTTATCACAGTTGTGTTTCTTTTTTTTTAAAAGGCTTTCTCTAACAATACCTAAACTTGGGGCTTCTGAATTTGTAAGGACCAGAGACTGCTTTATATAACCCTCATTTTATCTGTTCGGGACATTTTCTGTCTCCTTCAGTCTGACAAGAGCATCTGATTGGAACTCTAAGTCCCTGTCAGGCCTAGACTGTCAAGTCTGTGAGTGCTGCCTCTGGCTAACATGACCCAGAGACTTTTTTTTGTAGATATCATCCTTCTCTGTATACGTGTTGCTTGTGAACCTCCTCAAAAAACAGTCACCACCCACCCCCCAAACAAATCCTGACTGAATCACCCATGGGTTCCCCCAAAACCATTTGAAGGGATTTGTGTTTCCAGCCTGTCTCACTTTTGAGGTTCAGCAATAAGAGGAACTGTTCCCCCCTCAAACACACAGTGTAGGTTAGCAGTTCTTTTCATCTGTCAGTTAGCTGCTTCTTTTTAAGTCTTTCCAGTCCCACCTCCCTGAGTTCTGGGGCCAAGACCTTGTCCCTTATCTCTTGGTAATGTGAGACACAGGTACATCTCAACTTTCGTTGGCTGGGTCTCTCTTCATCAACTGTAGCATTCTGTAAGGCCTTGGGGATGTCTCTCTCCATGGCCCAGAGCCCAAACGAGCACAGAGCCTTCAGATTCTGGGCTGAGGTACACTGGTGACTTACCAGTGGATCTCAACCTTGCCCTGTCCTCCTGGGATGCAGGAGACCTTTGGGCCACTGTCTCCTGGGAACTAGCCACTCCCACCTGGCATTGGCCTGGCTTTAACCCATTCAACTTCTCTGACCCTGCAGTGAATCCAGACTTACACTCATAAGGTGACATTTCCACAGGCCACGGATTTCCTGTGGCATCCAGTTTCCTGGTGGTCCAATGTGGGGTTCCTTTCTTTCCCATGCATGTAAAGGAGAGTTGAACTCAGAGGAACATGCTAGAGGTGTAGAGAAGAGACTTGCTTGGTTCCTTTAAGCTGCTCTCTGCCCGTGACAACATTCTTAAACGTCAGCTTCTGAAAAGCTTTTGTAAGACTGGTGTCTATGTCCCTTCCCACAGAACGCAACAGGTTAAGAATGCCTGGACATCTTAGACAGAGACCCGGCATCAGGCCCCAGATGTCCAGAGCCATAGGCAGAATGCCTCTGCTTTGTGACCATGCCTCCCTGTGAGGCAGCTCTCTTAGCTTTAAAATGGTCACGGAAGTGCTGAGCCGCACCTGGTACCTGTTACTTGTCTAAGAAACTTTTATGATCGATCGCGTCGACTTATAATCCCAGTGTTTGAAGGTCTATTTTTCTTTTGGAGACAGGGCCTGTCTATGCAGCCCAGGCTGGCTTTCCCCTGGAGACCTTGCTTCCTTCTCTTCCCAAATGGCTGTGATGCCCGGCCCATGCCGCCACACCCTGCTTAGAATTGACTGTCTATGGAAACGTGTTTCCCTTGCGGTCAGCTTCTTGGCAGTGTGTACTGTTTGTTCTATAGCTTACATGCATTCAGCCTGCATGCTCACTCTGCACCTTGTGTGCATCAGGAACCACGTGGAGGTACACACGTGTCTCTTAATAACAGGGCCATGCTCTGAGGAATGGTTCTTTAGGCAACCCAGTCATGGTGTGACCATCCTAGAGTGTACCCAGGCTAAACTAGATTAGTGTAAGCAAACACAGCTTGTGGCTTTTCCACAAAATCAAGAGACAAGAGAAAGGCTGGGTGTGGCACTCACTCCTTTAGTCCTAGAACTTGGGAGACAGAGGCAGGTGGATCACATTAAGTTTGAGGCCAGCCTGGTCTACATAGCAAGCTCCAGGGCAGCCAGGGCTACACAAGAGACCCTGATTCAAACAAACAAACAAACAAGCAAACAAAAACACAAGAGAGAAGGAAAACAGGAAGAAGGAGCTGCCAAGGCCACTGATGGCCTTACCGTGTGTGCTGTTTGGTATTGTATGTGGGGTGCATATGTGTGTGGGTGCACCTGTGAGTGAGGACGAACATGCACATGGACAAACACATAGATGGAGGTCAGAGGTCAACTTTAGGTGTCATTCCTCGGACGACGTCCACCTTGTTCTTTGAGAAAGAGTATCTTAATGATCTGGGAGTTACTGGCTTAAGGAGGCTAAGCTGGCTGGCCAACAACCCTGGAATTTGCCTGTTGCCATCTTCTCAGTGCTGAGCTTACAAGCATGGGCACCACATGGGCTTTTATATGTGGGTTCTGGGGTTTGAACTCAGGCTCTCATGTTTATGTAACAAGCATTTCCCTGACTGAGCCACCTCCTTAGCCATCATTAGATTTTGGTTGTTGTTATCTGTTTGTGTTTGGTTTTTGTTTTGTTTTGTTCTTTGGTAAGGAGGACTATACCTGAACATAACAATGAGCAGTATAGTGGATATGCAAAGAAGAAACAGGATTCTTTAGAATCATTAGGGGCAATAGGCAACTGTCTATACCATTCTTTATAGGAGTGATAATACAGCATCTTTGCTTGCACACCACCAAAGCAAGCACACTGGTTATAGAATACACTTTTTTTTTCTTTGAAACAGGGTCTTATTCTATACCCAAGCTCATCTCATCCTGATATTTCCCTACCTCAGCCTCCAAGTGCTAAGATTACAGGTATGCACCACAGTGCAAAAGCGCCTGAGGAGTTTTTCAGCCACATTATAATATTAAGAGATTATATGTCTATGTGCAGCCTGTTGATGGCAGAAATGTCATGCATAGACATTGTCTCTAGGGACCAATTCTCTTTTCTCCTCAGTCGGATGTTTGAAAAGAGCAGGTGGGCTTTCCTAAGACTCTGCCACTCTTGGCAAAGTGTCACCAGGCAGGAGATAGGTCCTCCCACTTCCAACTCCATCATCAGAGAAGCAGGTTGTTCTGGGACCACCACCTGATGGGGTCCAGGTTTCAACCACACCTCCAATAAAGTCTCTGTGGTCCTCAGAGCCTGTTATAAAGCCGGAGAGCAGTCTGGTCACATTAGCAAGCACGACATGGGCAGAATCTGTCTCAGATTCTGTGTTTGTGCAAAGTCTTTGGCAATGTGGTAAACACTGGTAGGCCTGCCCCTTCTCTGACCTATTCTCTGAAACCTTCCAAAATAGTTATTTAAATCATTTTTAAAATTTTTACTTATTGTTGTTGTGTGGGAGGGGGTGCAGGGGCACATGTGTCACCATGTGTGTGGAGGTCACAGGGCCACTCTGGGGAGTCAGTTCCCACTTTCTGTCTTTCCATCACAGGTTTGAAGAATCAAACCCAGGTCCTTAGGCCTGCACAGCACATGTGTTTTCCCACTGGTCCATCTCATAGGCCCTGTTGATGGATTTGGAGAGCAGAACTGTATGTCTTATTCCCATCCCCCAACACACACACACACACACACACACACACACACACACACACACTTTCCCCCCCTCAACCAGTGTCTTATTTACAATGGTCTCATCACATTCTGTGAGTTTCTTTGAAACACTCTCTTGACATTAGAAAAAGGTTTAGAAAGCATACAGCTGGCTTCATCCATATGCTGTGTCCTCTATAAGAAGCCAGAGGTGCCTCCTCCTCTGCCCTCCCAAGAAGGGCTGGGGCCACAGATTAGCTCTGTCTTCAGCCTCAAGAGATGAAAGGAGACCCTACGAGTTGGGTAGCTCACATTTAGGAGCTGGGTAGGAAAAGAGCTGGTGTCAGAACAAGTCCTCACCGGGAGTCACAGTTAGACCTAATTTTACACCGCATGGGGAGAAAACCCCATACCAGGTTCACACTCAAAGCATGTGGCACCTGCCAAGATTTGCTGTGTGTGTTTAATAAAGTCTGTGTTTTGCACACTAGGTTCTTTGTGTTAGTTACCCCTTCCCCTGGAAGAATCTGGATATTTTGTAGTAACCCATCCATTGCCCTAATGTCTCTCCAAGGTTCCCCCTCACTAATTCTGTGTGTGGAGGAACCAATGCCCAGACAGAGCCAGCTCTGGAAGCTCCCAACCTCCTCCTGCCCTAGCCCGTCCTGGTCCTCGGTCACCCCTTCCTGGTGGTGTTACCTTCCAGAGCCCTGAGCGGGACATCCAGTGTCCAATCAATGTCCTGCCTCTTGCTGAGGGTTATGCCCTCCCTAGCGCTTCCCACTGGACACTCAGACCCAAGTGTCCCCACCTCAGTCTGTCCAACCGTTCGGGCAAACAACCGTGCCTCCAAAAGGCTGAGCCACCAGCCCAGCTACTCACTCACCCCGTGGAGCTGGGCTTGGTCACCCCGATGAGTGTGAAAAGCGCCGCCTTTGCAGGCCGGAATCCGAAAGAAATTGGAAAGCTGCTGCTCTCTCTATTCCCACTCTCTTCTCATGTTTGCTGTTATTTTTTAACACTTTTTTTTTCCCTCCTCAGAGAAGCACTATCCTCTTCCCCAGAGCTTGCCTGTAGCGAAGGCATGGGCTGTACAACTGCAATTATTTCAGGAACAGATGGAGTGAGGAGCAGAAAGTCTGTTAATAGTAATAGAAACGCTACATGTTAACCTGGACAGCACACGATGACAGTCCCATGACTACCGTTCTGTTCCCACCAGCTGGGCACCCAAAGGAGGAATGAGATATTCACAAACAGACATCAGCCACGTAGCCACCTAAAGTTAGAACTCAAATTCCTTCACACTAGGGGCCCTGGAGACCGAAGCCGCTTAGGCCTGGCACAGAGGAGGCACAGCTCAGCGCTGGCCTCACAGGATAACCCAGGCTTGGGTTTAGGCAATCACGACATCCTGGGCCGGCAGAGTCACAGGCCTAGTTTTCAGGTAAATGTTGAGTGTGCTGGTCCTCGTGGGAGTCAAAGGGCCAGCGATTTCAATGGATACTTGGGGAGGTGCCAACTCCCAAACTGCTCTTAACTTCCGGGGGGCTGGCGGAAAGCGTGGCACCACAGCTCCCCAGTGAATCCAGTGCAGGGCCTCATCGAGTTCTGGGATCAGAAACATCTCTTCACTCTTACTAACATGAGGGAAACAAAGTCTTACCCACAACAGGGGATATAGGCAAATTTATTTTAGAAACGTTATTAAACTCTTACTGCGTAGAAGAAAATCATCACCCAGGAAGAGGGACTCTGACCGTGAAACGTCGCCCACAGGCTCCTGTGTATGGACATTTGGTCCCTAGCCGGTGGCACTATTATTTGGGTAGTCTGCAGAGCCTGTAGGAGGTGGAATCTCACTGGAGGAAGTGAGGTCTGGAGGTGGGTCTTGAGCCCAGTCCCACTTCCTGTCTGCCCTCTCCCGAGGCAGTGAGACCCTCTGCCTCTTGTGCACGCCAACATCCCTTCCCTGCCACGATGGATTGTATCCCCTAAAATCAAAATGAAAAGGCCCTACTTCCATGAGTAGCTTCTGGTCAGCTAAAGTGTAGCCCAGGATGTGGACACGCCCAGCAAACCGGCAAGCAGGATGCAATTGGGCTTTACTTCTCTGGGTCAAGGGGCACAGAAGACTCCACAGAGAGAAAGTAACATGAAGGCTGCTGAAGACAGCTGGGGGGAGCTGAGCAAGGTCTAAGCCCAGGTGAGAGCTATGCTATAGTCTGAGGTCTGAGGCCAGTTGCTTTCTAAGGGTATTCCCAGGCCACCACTGTGATAGCCAGTCCTGGACATCCTTTCAATTATAAGTCCAGTGACCTTGGGTTGGTACCAGGGTGTGGATATCTACCCATGTAAATAAGCTACAGTGTAAATCTGGGTTGGTTTATTCATTTACTGTTGAGAATAACTTCACCCAAGATCCCACTAGACCACTCCCCTAGCCAGCAAAGGTCACTTGAGTCGGGGAAGAAGGGAAGATGGCCATCAGGAAGCTGTGGAAGTGGTAGAGACATGAGCATCCCAAAACCTCACAGATGTGTCAGAAGGAATGGAGAGGAGCCAGGGTGCATCCCAGACCTTAGAAGTCCACAGTAGCCGAAGGAAGAATCCAAAGATTAGCACTTGGAGACTAATGGCGACATTGCTGCTCATAAGAAAAGGCAGAGGACAAGGAGGGATGAGCCAGGGTGGCGATGCAAACGCGGCCATGCAGCCGGACATAGCACTGTTGCTGCTTCAATCCTAGAAATGCCCTGCCCAACCCTGTCCTTAAGGACTCTCCTTTTCTCCTCTGCTTTCCTCTGCCTCCTGGGCAGTATGGATGGTTTCTCAATTTGTCTATCAACATGTAGTAATTGTTGCAATATGCTCAGCCACTAATGAAACGTCGGCATCTAAATAGATCGCTTGGCTTTATTAAGAGAAAAGTTTCAATGTCCCAGAGGGGTCCAAACACTCTGGTTGTAAAGAAAGGACAAGACAGTGAACTGATCAGGATTTGAACTCAGCACTAGGCATGCCAGCAGCCTCTGGGCATACGGCCACGTGGGCGTAGAGGAAACATCCCTTCCCCTAGACATCTTGAGTGGACAGACAGGTGCTGTAGCAGGGACTAGTATCTCCAGAGTACTGGGCAGCACAGCTGGCAAGTGGGGACTCCAGAGCACACTACCAACAAGTGTATCTTGGGCGTCCATATTGTTGTGAGTAGAAGTCAACTCTGATTGCTAGGGTGTGGCTCGACGGCAGTGCACACGTCTAACATGGGAGAGGCCCTGGATCACAGCTCTAGTCAAAAAAAAAAAAGATCCTCAAATCTACCCATTGTCCATCTGCCCCTCCATCCCTCTACCACTCACTCCTCATCCTGTGTCTGTCTGTTCCTTTGTGTTAAAGAAGAGACCAGAGACATGGTTTGAAACTTCAGAGGAGGTTATTTGTTCCTCGTGACTAGGATTTTCTTGGTCATTTGACCTGCACCAGGCTCTCTATTCAGAGCCATTTGTTAACTCACAATATGCATAATGACTTCAGAGAAAAGAGTTATTACTATTCCCACCTGGTAGAGAGTGAACATGGTGCCCAGAGAGTTCAGGCAACTTGCCTGCCTGTCCTGACCCTGCGGGTCACCTGCCACCACGAACCCTTGATTCTCCCTCACATTACTTCTCAGGCAGGGCATGTGACACATCTTTAATTCCAGCACTCAAGAGGCAGAGGCAGGTGGATCGCTATGAGTTAGAGACCAGTCAGGATTACTTGAGACTTTGTCTGAAAAAAAAAAAGAAAGAAAGAAAGAAAGAAAGAAAGAAAGAAAGAAAGAAATGAAGGAAGGGAGGGGAGGAGGAGGGGAAGAGGAAGAGAGAAAGAGAAGGAGATGGTGAGGGATTGAGGGAGAGAGAGAGCAAGAGAGAGCAAGAGAGCGAGAGCAAAGGACCAAGAGAGAGAGAAGAGAGATGGTGAGGGATGGAGAGAGAGAAAAAGAGAGAGAGCAAGGAAGGGAGAGAGAGAGAGAGATTACATTTTCATACTGGAAATGTAGCTTAGTCATAGAGTGCTTGTCTGGTCTATAAATACTTAGACTCTGTCCCCAGCACTACAAACACACACACACACACACACACACACACACACACACCTTTTCTATGAAGATTCACACTTCCATCCTACCTTCTCCTGGGCCCACACCCATTTATTTGGACCTTTAAACTAGAATCGGGTGGGGCCCTTCCCTCTGTGGCTGTTGACACATTGCTTTCTCTGTGTCTTGAGACCACTCAGGGCAGGAATCTTAGTTAGTGTTTTATTATTGTGAAGAGACATCATGACCACAGCAACTCTTATAAAGGCAAACATTTATTTGGGGCCTGCTTACAGTTTCAGAGGTTTAGTTCATTATCGTCATGGTGGGAAGCAGCATGGTGGCATACAGGCAGACATGTTACTAGAGACAGAACCAAGAGAATTAATTCTACATCTTGATCTGCAGGCAGATAGGAGACTGTGTGCCATACTGGATATAGCGTGAGCATAGGAGACCTCAAAGCCTGCTCCCACAGTGACATACTTCCTCCAACAAGGCTGCCTAATAGTGCCACTCCCTATGGGCCAAGCACTCAAACACATTAGTCTGTGGAGGCCATACCTATTCACAGCACCACAGCAAGGATCAGATATACTACAAGGAGCCATCAAAGACACTAGGAACTTGTGCTTGAACAGAAGGTAGTTGGAGAACGTGTTGATTCTGAGAGTCTGAGGCTACTGGGTGTGAGAAGAATATTCTACAATCATGCTTGAAGAATGTGTATGTTTCCAGAAAGCTTTTATTGGCTCTGTGAGACATGGCTATTTATAAGGATCTGAGAGGAGCCCAAGCAAGTGACATTCCTAGGCCATTGAAGGGCACCCAAGACCCAGAGGCTGTGGAAGATGCTAGACAGTCCTTGTTTGGTTCCCCATGGAAACACATAGCCCTGGTCATTCTAGCCCTCCAGGATTCTACAATCCATTCATTCTGAGAGAGCTCAGTCCTCCTAGGGATATGGAGAGAGAAAAGAGGAAGCTGTATGTGGGATGCCACAACTCTGTGTTCACTAGGGTTCCCATACTTAGGCTTTGAGAACCAGAATTTAGAGAAAGTTACATCAAGATAACCAATGTTCCAGGAACCTCTGAGACAGGCACCCTGACACTTGTTCATGAGAACTTAACCTGGCCCCCTAAACATCACTAAAAATATTTTATGCCTATAACTCACTCTACATCAAGAGTAATTGTGTGGTGGGAAGCAGACACTATGGCCATTTTTTAACTTAGTAGAACACACCCCAGAGAGGATAAATGGCCTTCATTTTGGTAAAGGACCAGCGTTAGAAGCCAGGTCCCCTGGCATTGACCCAGGCAACCTCTGCACATCAGCATGGCTTTCAGACAAACAGCCTCAAACCCCTACTTGCCTAAACAAGCATGGGAAACTGACATATATGTCCACTAGGAATGTGTAAATCCTGCAATCCAAGCCAAAGGGTTCATTTCATAACAAGAGTCTAGGGCAACATTTCTCAACCTGTGGGTCGTGACCCCCTTTGGGGGTTGAATGACCTTTTCACAGGGGCCACAAATCAGATATCCTATACATCAGATATTTACTGGTAAATCATAACAGCAGCAAAAATAACAGTTATGAAGCAGCAACAAGATAATGTTATGGTTGGGGGTCAGCACAACATGAGGAACTGTCCTTAAAGGGTCCCAGCATTAAGAAAGCTGAGAACCACATAGCTCTAGGGGCTGGCCTCCTTAAACAGATTCAAACTCCTCACAGCTTTTTGCTTTCAGGAAACGTCATCTCTGTGTTTGATCCCTCTTGGTTACAGGATGGTTGCCACACACACATCACATCTACATCCCAGAAGGAAGGAGGATGGGCAAAGGAGCAAGAGACACTAAGGATTTTCTCTTAGTAACTTTACCTTTTACTTGGGGAAAGACCTCCTCCCCAGAGATTTTCTTTGGCATCTTGACCACATGATGCCTTACTTCATTACAGGAGATCCTAGGAAACCTAATATTCCATCCCCCTGCCTCTGGAACAGAGAAAGGGAGGGAGAGGGCCATCTGATCCACAGTGTGATGCTTTGGATCTGAAGTGGCTCCCATAGGCTCATGCTTTCTGTATTTGTTCCTAGCTGGCAGCACTATTGTTGGAGGCTGAGCATCTCTATGTGGGTGGGGTCTGGTTGGCAGTCCGTAAGGGGCTCTCCTTTGATGGTTAGAGTCTGGCCCTCAGTTCTAGCCCCTTTTATCTGTCTCCCCTGAGGAGGCTCTATTACAGGCTCCTGCTGCTGTGAATTTCACCTGTCTTCACAGCCAATGCCACCTTGCCTCAGGCGCCATGAGCCAACATGACCCTTTCCTCACACCAGTTGTTTCTATCAGGGATTTATTTACCTGGTCACATTGACATAAAACGTCACTAACACTCACAGCACCTCTTCCCGACATGTCAGAGCATGACGGCTACTATTCCTTACCAACTTAACGGGATTTAGAATCACTTTGGGGAACCTGCTTCAGGGCACATCTGTGAGGGTGTTCTCAGGAAGGCTTAGCTGTGAAGGAGACCCACCTCGGACGTGGGCAGCCCCATCCCATGGGCTGGGGTCCTGGACAGAATAAAAAGGAGAAAATGAACTGAGCAGTGGTATCCATAGCTCTCTCTCCAGCCTCATTCTCCTCCACCATGTCCTCCTCACCATGATGGACTACTCAGACCATAAGCTATGATAGACCTATTAACTTGTTTGTATTTGGTCACTGTCACAAGAGAAACAATTAATCCACAAAGCACGATGGAAGTCCCAGATCCTGGGTGGAGTCCCCCCACCAAGCCCCCCATTTACCCATCACAGATACTCCTTCCTCAGCACTGTGCAAAGAAAGGGTCCAACGGACTAGGAGCCAGTCCTGCTGTGAAAGAAAGGCTTTGGGCTTCAGGGCAGTGCCCAGCTGGTATCCTGTTCGGCTCACCCTCCCAGTGAGGATCAGCTGCTCACTGCAGCCTCCCAGGAAGGAGGTTCTTAACTAGATTTCCCATGCAGAACTCTGCGGGGGAGGTTCAAGCCTCTACCCACTGAGGGCTAAATTTGTGTTCCACCCATCATCATCACGAGCCGTGGGAGCCCAGGGCGACTGTGTTTGTACTTCAGCTGTTCCATGGGTGCTCAAGTCCTTTCCCAAGGACCACAGCTGAGTCCATGGAAGGTGCTCTTCCTTAAGAAGAAGACACAAGCCCTTCCACCCCAACCATGTCCTGCTCCAGGCCGAGTGCCCTGAATGGGAGGAAAGGAACCTGCGTGGTTACGATGGGAGGCTTGGTGAGGATTTTGAGGAAGCTAGACTTTAGGGCCGTGGTCCTTGTCCCTATCTCTGCATGAGAACCCTCTTGGGAGGAAGCCCAACTCAGTGCTAATGCCTGTGTGTTTGTAAATCCAAACCTCTGCCAGGGAAGTGGAGCCTAGCCCTGGTGCTCTGGAAATCACCACGGGTGATACTTGGACGCAGGCAGGATTAGGCATCATCTTGGAGAACAGGGCTTTTTAGGGGCTGGGGACATGGCCCAGTGGGTATAGCATCTGCCTAGCAACCATAAGGACCTGAGTTTGCATCCCCAGCGCCCACTTAAATAGCTAGAGGTGTGGCATCTATAATCCTGGTTTATCAAGGTGGAAACAGGATCCCTGGGGCTCACTAAAAAGACAATCTAGCCAACTGGTGGACTCCAGGATCAATGTGAGACCTTGCCTCAGAGAAGTGATTCATCACTGACCTCTGGATTCTATATCTGTGTACACAGACACACAGACATACACATACACACACACACACACACACACACACACACACACACACACACACACACAGCCTAAACTTGACTGTGATCCTGACCTGGTCCTGTCAGCCCAGATTCCACTAAAGGAATGCTATAGGCAACAAGCTACATCCATCCATGGTCCTTGGAAAACGGGAGCACAGGCCCCATGTCCCTGTAAGCCTCCAAGTGGACTTCATAGTCAGCTGGCAAGAGTCAAGAGCCCTGCTCAAAAGTGGACCTGAGGTTGGTTTTACTTGAGAGTGGCAAGACGGGCAAACAGAACAGAGTGCGACCAAGGAGCAAGCTTTTATCTCAAGACATGAAGTGCTGCATACCAGGAAGGACCACAAGATTTGGGTGGCAGATCATGAGGCAGAGGGAGCAAGGCAGAAGCAGCATTGGACCTTGGGGTACTTGCTGTTGCTATAACCAAATACTGTAGTCCCAGTAGCTGTGAAGAGTAAAGATCTCTTTTGCCCATGGTTCAGGAGGCTGAGAACACAGTAAAAGCACGTCACACCATGACACTATTTTTATAAATCCATTAACGTCATCACAGGGACCTTCTGCCCTCACGATCTCATCTAACCCTCCTTACCCCCACAGGCCACACCTCCAAACTCCATTAAGTTTCCACCACTCAAATTTTGAGAGATCCCTCTCTATTACAGCTTTCTCAGATAGAGGAGGGAAAGGCAAGCATGCAGACAGGGTTAAGATCAACTGGCTTAAACAGTTCTGGTGGATGCTGGCAAACCCACCACCCTCTGCCGTGCTTGTCCTAGTTTGTCTTTGTAAACTGGAAACAAACATAGACAACCTGGGAAGAGGGCATCTCAATGGAGGAACTGCCTCCATCAGATTGGCATGTGAGCTCCCATGTGGGTATTTTCTTACTGGCTAATTGGTAAAAGACAGCCCAGCCCACTGCAGGTGGTGTCCTCCCTCGGCAGGAGGAGCTGAGCTACATAAGAAAGGCAGCGAGCAAGCCAATAGGCGGCTTCCCTCCATGCTTTTCAGCTCAAGCCTTGAGTCTCTGCCTTGGCTCCCCTCAGTGATAGACATTAACCTGTAAACCTCATAAATCCTTTCCTCCCCAAGCTGATTTTTATCACAGGAACCAAATAGGAACCAGAACAATGATTCCATCGGGGAGAGTGGCTCAGCTTTCTAAGAGATGTGGTTGAGGTTGTGAGCCTCAGCAAGGTCACTTTGCCTTTGGAGAACGAGTATGTTCTCTTTGAGAAGTGGCCAGCTCTAGAAGAAGCTTCTCTCCAGGTCATCAAAAGCACCAGAAAATCAAAGGCAGGATTAACAGGGGCTTCATCTTTTCAGTATCTCTGGGACTCATGACTGTCCTAAGAGCTACTGAAGCACGGTTATAATCTGTCCTAGGATTATTTCTACATCCCTTCTTCTCTCTGTGGAAGAGGACTGTGTAAATGACCAGTTGAAATGAAGGGGCATTGGAGACTTTCATGTTCATATCCATATTGGGGCAGCATTGATGCAGCCTTGGCATTTGACTTAGCTTGGGCTGGGTACTATTATTTTGTGCCACTCTGACCAAAAGTCTTAGTAGGAATGACCCAGTGGGGAAAGAGTTATTTTGTGTCACAGTTTTAGCCCATCATGCTGGGGAGGAGAGGACAGAGATGGTGATGGTAACATGTGGCAGAGGTTCTTTGCATTTTGATAGATCAATAAATAGAGGCATTAAGTCAGAGCCAGGGTGGGATATAACATCAAAGACCCACCCTTCTGCTAGCCTGGTTCCACTTCTCACAGACTCAACAGCCTCCCAAAAATATTGCCACAAGCTAGGGTCTAATTGTTCTACACATGAGTCTGACTAGGCCTCTATAGCAACAATTCCATTTATTCATTATAGCAACAAACATTTATTCTTGTAGATCGTAGGCTAGACATCCAAAGCTCTAGTTGCATGCAGATTCAGTGTCTGGAGAAGGCTCACTTCCTGATTTATAGGGCGCTCTCTCTTGATAAAGAGGGAAGGTTAAGAGTAAGCTTTAATGTGTCTCTTATAAGGATAATAATCTCCCTCACCAGGACCCTTACCTTGCCCTCTAATCACCTCCTAAACTGTAATCACATCCAAATGCCAATCCATTGTGGATTAAGGCTTCAGGTATAAAGTCATCTTGGTTCATCCATACTCCACCCTAGGCAAGGACTATATTTCAGCTTACAATTCCAGATGATAGTCCATCACTCTGGAGAAGTCAAGAAAGGATCTTCAAACAGCTAGTCACATCCCATAAGCAATGAAGAACCAAGGAAAATGGATGTCTGCATGCTCACTTGCTTACTTGCTTGCTTGTACTCAGCTTGATTTCTCCTCTCGTATATGCTCCAAGATCTCCTGCCTAGGAAATGGTGCTACTCACAGCGGGCTAGGTCTTCCCACATCAATCAACTGAAGACAATCATCCACAGACAAACCTAATGCAGACAGTTCCCTCACTTAGAGTCTCTTGAGTCATTCTAGATTGTGTCAAGTTTAGCAGAGATAACTATCACACCATCCTACACATCCATCCCTCTCTAGGCATCTCCCCAAGAGAAATGAAGACGAACATGTCCACCAAGATATGTACAAGTGTTCATGTCGGCATCACTAGTACTAAACAAAACAACCCAGGTTTCTGTCAACCAGACAAGTAAAATGTCTTCACATGCAGTAAGATGCTTTTCTGAAAGAAAGGAAAAAAAAACCTGACACATATTGATATGTAGTGCCATGTGGAAGAACTTCCGAGAACGATGCCAAGAAGAGAAGCTACGCACGCAAGACCACATGTGACATGATTCCATTCATATGGAGTGCTCAGAAAAGGCAAAAGGAGATTGGAAATGAACAAAACAAATTAGTGATTGCATAGCTATGGGGAAGGACATAGGCTCAAGGTCATTTGGGAGATGAAAATATTCTCAGTACGGCTTATAGATAGCTCCACAGCCCTTGTTCAATTACAAGAAACCCGTTGAAATATACGTTGAAAGAGGTGGGCTTGTGACGTGTCAGTTATAATGGACACATATTTTAAGAATTCATCTGGGTGCTGAGGATGTGGCTCATTGGGTAGAGGGTTTGCCCAGCCTGCATAAAGCCCTTGGTCTAGTCTCCAGCAGTGTACCATCAGGGTCTGGTAAGACACACCTGTAATCTCAGCTCTCAGGAGGCAGAGGCAGGAGGAACACAAGTTCAAGGTTATCTTCATCTGCACAGAAAGTATGGGGGTCAAGATAGGCTACATGAGACCCTGCATCAAAACAGGGAAAATCAACCAACCAAGCAATAAAACAACAACAAAAAAGAGCACATCTGGCCAAGTCTGTGCTTAATTCTGCCTCTAAGTCATCAGCATGACTCTAGGCTTCATAAGCCCAGCCCCAAGTACCCTGTGCATGCTTTGTAACAAGGTTTGACTTGAGTATTTTATCCTTTAAAAATGGAGCACAGGAGCTCTCCTTTCCTCAGGCTGCCGGAAGATGGCAGACACTCTGACGGAGTGTGCTTACCCAAAGCAGCCTACACTCGTTCAAAGCAAGGAGTGTGTTTTGACATACTGGCAAGGACAAAACTCCCTCAGTACCACACAAACATTGGTCTAGGCTTCAAGACGCCCACGGAGGCCACCCAGGGCACCCACATAGGCAGGAAATGCCCCTTCGCTCGTGACTTCTCCATCTGAGGTCGGATCCTGTCTGGTGTCATGTCCAAGATGAAGATGCAGAGAAGTATGGTCATCCAATGGAACTATCTCCATTACATCTGAAGGTACAATCACTTTGAGAACTATCCCAAGAACATGTCTGTGCCCCTGCCCCCCTGTTTCAGGGGTGTGGATGTAGGTGACAGTGACCAAGATGAAGATGCAGAGAAGTATGGTCATCCAATGGGACTATCTCCATTACATTTGAAGGTACAATCACTTTGAGAAGTATCCCAAGAACATGTCTGTGCCCCTGTCCCCCTGTTTCAGGGGTGTGGACATAGGTGACATTGTCCCTGTGGGAGAGTGCAGGCCCCTGAGAGAGACCATTTGCTTCAATATGCTCAAGGTCACTGAGACTGATGGCACCAACAAGCAGTTTCAGAACTTCTGAGGGGACTCTGGCCAACTCCCTAGAATAAGTAGTCATTTTCCAATTTAAGAGAAAATGGAGTGCGCATTCCCAACCTCTCTGCTATGAGGCTATCTCTTGAGAATTCTTTACACGAGTGAGGACAAGCCTGAAGGCCTGCCTCTCACCACATCTTCCATTTTACGTTGTAAACTGAAGTCTGGGTTTAGCAGGTCCTGTATTCACAGGGCTCAAAAAAGCCAAATAACGATGTAGATGCCTCTCTGCCTCCTCCATCTGCCCCGAGCACTCTACCACCATCCGCACCCTTAGTTAATCATTTCAAATATGTTCCTGCAG
Organism: Mastomys coucha; assembly: GCF_008632895.1. NCBI lineage: Eukaryota > Metazoa > Chordata > Mammalia > Rodentia > Muridae > Mastomys > Mastomys coucha. The sequence continues at coordinate 56,432,867 of NW_022196915.1, forward strand.
TTTGTGAATGAGGAATGTCCCCCATAGTCTTGGGCATTTGAACATCTGATCCCCCAGGTGGTGGCACTACTTATGGAGCACAGCCTTGCTGCAGGAAGTATGTCACTGGGGCAGACTTTTGAGTCCTCAGCTGACTGCTGTTGCCACCATGCCTGGTGCCTGCTGCTACGACTCTGCACCATGATGTTCCATTATCCCTCCGGAACCACAAACCCAAACCAGCGCTGCTTTCTATAAGTGGTCTTGGTCATGATGTTTCATCATGGCAACAGAAGAGTCACTATTAGTTTATCCACATACAAGCAAGCACATTTGAAGAAATACTTTAACTGCTAACCTGAAAGTAAGATTGTCCCTCTTCCTGCTTTTCCCACTTAATCTACCCTGGAGATCTCCCCAAAGCACACACAGGACGTTGCACATGGGGGGTACGTGGGCAGTGCACAGATGCACGTGTGTGTAGAGGCCAGCAGTCCATGTTGAGCATCCTCATCCATTGTTCTTCACATTATGTCTTGAGACAAGTTTCCCACAAAACTGGGAAGTCACCAATTAGGCTAGTCAGGATAGCCAGCGAGCCCCAAGGACCGTCCTATCCCCACCTCCCAGGGATGAGATTATAGGCACACACTGCTACAACTGACTCTTCAAAAGTGCGGATGCTAGGGATCCTAACTTAGGTCTTCAGGCTTACACAGCAAGCTCATTGCCAACTGAGCCATCTCCCCAACCCTCTCTGTATTCTATTTCATAGTATAACCAATACCTTACCCACTTTGCAATGATTCACCCTCAACTAATGTTTAAGTTACAATAAAATTTATAGGCATTGATTAGCAATTATCTATAAGCCCCCTCCCCCACCAAGCAACCTCTGTTCTCTCCTCTGTTGCCTGTTTGTCTGTTTCTGCTACCACACACTGATGCAACCATATATTATTTGACATTTCATGATTGTTTCCTTTACAAAGGATATAACATCCTCAAAGTTCACTCATGTAATATGCATATTACAATCACTCCCTTTTAAGAGCTGAGAGTCTGCTGTGTATATAGATGGTCGGTGACATACAAAGGCTTGGCTAAGGACTTTTTTTTTTTTTTTTGCTTTACAGTGGTATGAAAGTAATAGGTGTTGAATGGAAATCAGACTTTTTTACCTCTCCCTGGCTAGTGATAGCGTGATCCTATCTCATGATTCCCAAATCCAAGTGAATGTACTTCTTCTGAACACATTTAAGCTAAGCTATTATGATTGGCAGGTTACACGTGGTAAAGGCATGTTCAGTTTTCAGCTGATCTGCTAGCCATGGTTTATTGTGATATAACCCTATCACAAGCTAGGGAGCATCGCCATATACCATTGTTTCTTTATGGACATTTGGATGACTCTGTATCTTGACTATTGTGACTCCTGCTAGGGAGAACATAGGCGTACAGTTCTCAGAGACCCCAACTCCAGTTCCAGAAACAGGATCGCTGGATTATATGAACAGGCCCACCTTTCCAGTGCCTAGAAATCTCAGGATTCAAATGTTAGAACCCAAACAAAGATCATCTCCCTCAGCCTCTTTGTTTTTTGTTTTTTTGTTTGTTTTTGTTTTTTGTTTTTTGTGGGGTTTTTTTTTGGGGGGGGGGTTATTTTTGTTTTTTTAGGAAGAAGCCAGAAAGAGAGGCCTGAACTTGGGTCCAGGTCACTGTGTAACAAACATCTTACCAGGTCACTGTGATCCTGCCCTCCAGCCCCCAAGAGGTTTCTAAGCAGTCCCTGGGCTGGGCCAGGTCACATGTAGTAAGTTCAAATGGCTTGAGGACAACTCCATTCCTTATCAGTTAGTCACTGATGATTTTGGCTAGGAGGGGAATGATGGCTTTCTGCAGTGCTGGAGATTGACCCCAAGCATGTCATACAAGTTTTCTGCAGCCGGCCAGGGACAGCTGCCCAGCAGGCTCCCACTGTTTCAATGTTGACTGTACATCCTTCTCCCTCCACTCTGCTTACAGAAAGGGTCTCCATGGTTGAAAGAGAGTTTCCTCTTCTAGAAGACTGGCTGGCCTCTTTCTGTTACCACACCAGCCTATACACTCCTGTACACTCAGATCTCCCTCCAGTTGCCTGGCCCAGATCTGGAAGAGCTTGTTTCCTAATTTCTCTCATGAACAAGGTTCTGTTATTCTAACAAAATATCCGAAGGCTAGGATAGTTTATAAAGAGGAGAGGATTATTTGGTTCCGCATTCTAGAGATTCAAGGGCATCCCAAAACTTTATACTTGGTGCTGGTGAGGACCCTTTAGTAGGTGACATCACAATGTCAGAGAATATGCAAGGATCACAGGGTGTGCTTATATCAACTTGACACAAGCCAGAGTTATCTGTAAGGCAGGAACCTCAACTGAGAAAATGCCTCCATAAGATCAGTCTGTAGGGCAGACTCATGAATGAATGGCCCTTAGTTCCAATGAACCACAGTACCATCACAATGCCGACCAAGTACATAAGAAGTCTTGGGGAATGAATCACATTCAAACCACAGTAACTGTCAGGGGTGACCCCTAACAGATGAGCACTGTGGGGAGGACCATGAAGCACAGAGCCACCTACAAAGACTCTCCTGAACAAGAGCAGTGAGCAGAGAGGCCAGCAGGAGCATAGAAGAGCTACAGTAGGGACAGTGATGAGCTGCCAGGAAAGCCAGGGACAGGACTGAAGGGAAGCCCACGATGGGCAAGAATGCTCCTGGACGCTGTCTGAACAAGAAGGAAGATCCTGGATACTGTAGCTTTAATTTTTCCCCCCTAGACTTAAATATTTTAAGCACAAAAACATGTAATTTTTTTTGTCAGAAACTCTAGAAAATATAGAAAAACATAAAGATGAAAAAGACTCTGAATTATTCCACCCCTAAGAGAGCTGTCAGTCACCTACATATGTACTTCCTGGTTTCCCAGTCTTTTCATGACTTGTGCGGTGGCTTGAATGTGAAATGCCACCCATTATCTCATGCGTTTGAACACCTGGTGCCCAGCTGGTGGCGCTGTTTCAGAAGGCTGTGGAACCCTGAGGAGGAAGAGGGTCACCCTGAGGGCTCAAAGCCTGGCCCAGCTTCCTGTGCCTCCTAGTAAGGAATGCCATGTGACCAGCCGCCTCCTGCTCCTGCTTGCCCCTCAAATTCTAATCCCAAGTAAGCCCTTCCTCCCTTA
>NW_022196915.1:56436078-56452325 GCF_008632895.1 Mastomys coucha
GGCATTTGTCACAGTGACAGAAAAGCAACACAGAGGGTAACTAAAGATAGGGTGTATGCGTTTGTGATAAATGGTTTGTGCCTTCCCTCCTCTTTAAGAAGACAACGAACTTGTGTCGGGGTTTATTGAGTTTTCTAACTCATCCTTTGGTCCTACAGATTTTTAAAACTCTGGGGATAAAATATTAAAAGTACATATTTATAGACAAAGTGTTTGATTTTATATTTTGCTTGTATTTCATTGTTAGTGAAAGTCAACAAATTATTCCTATGTGTATGGATCGCTTGTGTTTCTTATTTTTAAAGTTGGCTTAGTACTGTCTTTTCTTTCATTTTTTTTTTCTTCTTGAGACACAGTTTCTCTGTGTAACAACCCTGGCTGTCCTGGAACTCACTTTGTAGACCAGGTTGGCCTTGACTTCACAGTCATCCACCTGCCTCTGCCACCTGTGTGCGTGCATTTAAAGACATGCACCACCATACCTGCTACTAGTCCTTTTCTTATTGATTCAAAAAAGTACTTTATATATTAAGTACTTTTTCATAGATTTTTGTATCTATCTCTCCTCAATTTGTTGTCTTTGAATGTTATTTAACATTTTTTCTGCCATATAAAAGACTTTAAAATATATCCAGTCAGATGATATCAATCTTTTCTTTCATGCCATTTACTGTTAACAGTTTGGTATGTATTTCTCCAGACATTTTTCTGTGCATATGGAGATATATCTATAAATATATATATATAGCTAGATATATAAAGTTTTCCGCACATTGAAGATGTCATGCACACTGCTCGGCAACTTGCTTATTTCACATTAGTGATATAAAGATCTCACTCCAATAGTGTGTTCTGTTCCACGGATTCAATGTTCTGTTATTAAACCAGCTTTTAGAGGTAGTCTTTTTCACTTTCTTATTTAAATATGACAGCTTTCTGATGCCTGAAAGAAACAGAGGACCTCAATTTATCTAGTCCATGTAACAAGCCAATTAACCCTGTGCCGGCTAATTTTAGCTATCAACCTAACACAACATAGAACCACCCAAGAAGAGAGAGAGAGAGAGAGCTTCAGTGAGGAATCACACTGGTCGGCAGGCATGTCTCTGGGGGGTTGTCTTGATGGATAACTGAGGGGGAAGGAGCCAGTCTGAGTGAGGGCGATGCCATTCCGTGACCTGGCCCTTAACTGTGTAAGATAGTGAGAAGCTGTTTTAGCAGAGGTCGTGGGCAAGGGTGGCTGCATTCTCCCTCCGCCCTTGACTCTGGGTGTGATGTGTCAGAAGCTTGAGCGCCTTAGCCCCGAATTCCCCAAAATGATGAATTGTCACCTGGGAGCCAAATAAATACCTTCATCCTTTATGTTGTTTTTGGTCAGGGTGTTTTATCACAGCCACAGAAATAAAACATTTTGACATTGTCATCGTTTTTATATAATTTTCTTTTCCTAAGACAAAGTCTTGCTATGTAGCTTTGTCCAAGACCAAGATGGCCTTGAACTCATAGAGATCTACTCTGATTATAGTTGTACACTACCACATCTGACTCCCTACAGCATTAATAATAACACCCATCCTTAGCCTTCTGACTTAGCACATATATTAAATAGCAAATATTAGAGACCACTATCATATATTAAATATACATACATTGAAACTCAAGTTTCTCACTATGGCCTGTGCCTATCTTGCAGTGCCATACTGTTCTAATTACTTGAGCTTTGTAACGTATTTTTATGTCTTCAAAGTCAATGCCATCCGTATTTCATCTTTTTCAGTGCTGCCTCTGATGATTTTTTTCTTCTAATTGATTGTTCTTTAAATTTAAATGTAAAGTCTTAGAACCATGCATGAAGTTTGCAAGCTATTTACTTAAGATTTTAGTTAAAATTATGCTTATATTAATGAATTAATTAAAGCTTTTTCTTGAAGTTTTTGTAAAATACTTATTTCAGCTTAAAAGCAGAATGTGTCTTTCCAGCTAGTCAATTTTCTGGGTTTATTTTAGTAAGTCTTACATTTTTAATCATGTTTATTCTGAGACAGTTTAGATTTTTGTTACAACTGTAAATGGGGTTTAATGGGGTTTAAAAGTACATTTCATTACTATTATTAGTATGTAGAAAAGTTCTGTGTGTTTTAGTATCAGCTCGCTTTTACTTTTCTATTGGCTTAGTTGTTTTCAGGGTATATGAAAAGGGATTCTCATGTAGACAATCATGTCATTTGAAACTAAAAAGGAAAGCACAGAAGATTTAGGGGCTTAATTTCTCCTTCCACTGTAGCCGTACCTTGTTTGTTGTTGTTGTTGTTGTTGTTTGTTTGTTTGTTTTCCTTACTGCTCAGCTAGAACCAGTTCTGGGATGCATCAAACATGCAGGTTCCTCCTCAGGGATCACACATGTACCTGGCATTTTCCCCCTTCTTATCTTTCCTTCCCAAGTCCTTGGAGACTTATATCCTTGAATTCTCAAATGTAGGCTTCTATAGTATCTAATATGTGGCTCACTGTTCCTTTTGGGTTTGGACACTCAGCCAACCATGTTTCTATCTCTTTCTTTAGAGAGTAATGAGTGCCCTCCCCCCCCCCAAGACTACCTCCACAGTCTCTGTGGATCCACATCCCCCCAGGGCCATCCTGGACCATCTCCATCCTCCTGGAGTCCACAGCTCCCCAGCTCCCTAATTCTCAACTAACTCCCTTCTCTGCCAGCTTGTCTCCACACTCACTTGAGTTCCTGGGTTTTTCCTTCAATTCTCCACAAGTTATCCCTGGATGGTCTTCAGCATCCCCAGATACATAATAACTTTCCAAGTCTTGGGAAATGCATGAAAAGGCCTTTTCTGCCTGTCTCTTCCAACACCTCAATGGCTGGCTCATTGTCTCCCAGCTCAGCTCAGCATGATCTTACCCAGGAGAAAGTTACGGACTCACTGGGCATCTCCTTCTCAAGCAGCCCCATGTCTTCACACACTCCATTTGCCTTGCCTAAAAAGAGATTTTCCTGACCCCTTACCTGCTTATCCTCCGAGACCGAGCTCAATCCTGTATGCCTACGGTAGAAAAATTCAGGCTGCCCTCCTCCATAGAGGAAGCTCCCTTAGAGCTTCATAAATGCTCCTCTGCTAGTGTGCTTGGGACAATGTGGAGCACTTCTGTGTGTGTCCAGGTCAAGAAGAGGGTCAAGATGTCTGTACCCCTCTCCCATTCTTACTTTCCTTGTCCTCTCTTCCAGAGGAGATCACCAACCTAAATCTCCATGTGCTAGTGGCCACCCTCTGACTTAGCAGGGACTTGGCTTTTACAATGATCCCCTTTCTCCTCGATGCCATCTGTACCCCCTTCCTACTAGATGATCCCAACTGGTATACAAGCATTCCCCTGTATTATCCATCAAAAAAATTAAAATAAAATCTCTTGAGTCTCTCTTCCCTAGTGGAAGCCACTCCATGTCTCAGCTGTGCTCCATGCCATCTCCACTTCCACACAACCCATCTCTTCTCCGCCCCTCCCACTCATTCCAACCCCACCCAGACAGGTCTTATCAAGAGAGCAGATATCTCCCAAGTTGTCAATTCATTGGGTCATAGCTGGGTCGACTTCTTGCTCTTCTGGAACACAGTGGTTCTTAACCAGTGGGCAGTGACCCCATTTGAAGTCAAATGACAGTTTCATTAGAGTCTCATATCATAGATCCTAAATATCAGATGTTTATATTGTGATTCACAATACTAGCAAAATTATAGTTATGAAGTAACAACAAAAATAATTTTATGTTTGGGGGGGTCACCACAACATGAGGAACTATATTAAAGGGTCACAGCATTAGGGAGGCCAAGAACTGCTTGAATCTAAAAGTATTCAGTGTGGGTTAACCCCTATCTTCCTTCTTTACTTTTTGGTGATTTTATTTATTCATTATTATTGTGTGTGTGTGTGTATGTATGTGTGTGTGTGTGTTTGAGACAGGGTCTCAAGCTTCCTATGCAGGTGAGGATGTCCTTGAACTTCTGATCCCTCTGCCTTCGAGTCTTGATTGGTTGGATGCTAGACGTGTACACCATGCTCCCTTATGTGGTGCTGGGGGTCACATCCAGGGCTTCCTGCACGCTAGGCCAGGACTCTACCAATTCCCCCACACTCTCTCTCTTGGGACACACCTGCCCTCCAGGTCTCACTCCTCTCACCTACCTCTGTCTCCTTTGCCAGGTTCTGCCCTCTCCGTGTTTGTGTGGTCCAAAGCTCAGTCATGAGCCCTCCTTTCTCCTGCATCAACTCTCTTGTTATGTCACATGCTTACAGGTTCCATGTCCATGGTTCGCAGATGTGCGTATACCGCTGGTCCAGTGATTACCCTTGAACTCCCGCTTCTGATCTGCAGATTTGGGTTGTCATCTAGCCCAGCTTTCAAACGTTTCAGATCTGCAACAGAAAGCCAATGTTCTCCTCCAAATATTCTCCCCTCCTAATCACTATGTTCATTGACCCAGTTGCCAGCCAAGCATGGTGGCCCACAAAGGTAATCCCAAAACTCAGTGGCAAGAGCAGGAGAAATGTGAGTTCAAAGCAAGCCAGGGCTCCACAGCATGACCCTGTCTCGAAGACAGAACAAAAAACAAATAGCCAGGTGTTCAAGCCAAAGATGAGAAGTCACTCCTGATTTTCTTTCTCCACACCCTCCTCTCTGTTCTACTATCCAGTCCATTAGCCAGCTCTGCTGAGCCTACCTGAAAATGCCACCTCTTGGTTTCTGGTTCCACCTCTACTGTTATCATCCAACATACCATCATTTCTTTTCTAGTTCCTGCTGCCTCTTGTATCCCCTGCTTGCCATTCCTTTACCTGGAAGCCCACCTGATCTCCCCAAACACCCAAAACAAGGCATAACACTGTCCTGTGTGATCCACTCCTCACCTGTGCCTAGAAAGCCTTCTATGTCTCCCGTCTACCACCCTCCACTCAACATGTCCACTCCTCCCCTTGTCTGCCCTTGGTCGGGCCACAGAGTTCTTTCCACAAATACACTAGGAAAAGCCTTAGGGCACTAGTGCGCTCTCTCTCTCTCTCTCTCTCTCTCTCTCTCTCCCTGCCCATCTATGCCTCCTCAGCCTACCAGTGCTACTGCACTTTCAACAGAGCACTGATCACAACTGGGTGTGTCCTTTCTTATGTATTCATTCCTTTTACCTGTGTCTTGAAACGAACGTTTTCCTGGGCATGTGGATTTTCCTATGCCGTTTTCCTTCATCTGGAGTAGTTCCCAGCACACAGGAAAAGCTAAATGTCTATTGAAGGGATGAATGTGACCAAGTGGATCTAACACCAGAGCAAGCTTTCACTGGTTTGTAAACAGTACCTGAGAGTGTACTAGAAGCTCCCGCCAGTGACCTAGCATGATGCCATGGACTCTCACCCCCAACCCCTATCCCAGGTACTTAGTAAAATCTCATTGGATTTATTTCTACATCAAGGCCAAGAGTCCTATCGACTATTTCATAGACTTCATTCTGCTGAGAATAAGCATGCGACATGAGGAAATTCCCATGAGCCCAAGAACAAAGCGGGTAGGGTACAGTAGGCACCAGCTGCGTTCTCAGCTGGAAACCGGGAGTAAAGTCTCCTCCTTTGGTACTGTCCTAGCAAGGCCCAGGCATGGTGGTACATTACTTCTTGATGCATGTGTTACAGGGTGCACAGTACCTGCTAGTGATGGTGGATCCAGATGCCCCCAGCAGGACTGACCCCAGGATGAAATACTGGAGACACTGGTTAGTGTCCAACATCACGGTAAGGAGACCAAGGGGTGTTTTCAATTCAAACTTGACTGGAATTGTTTAGAATTGTAGCTGGGAGGTCATTGCCCTGTATGGTTTCTTAGCACTCATCCAAGAGAGCTGGAGATGAAGGTGAGCAGGACCTTCTGGGTGAGATTCCCAAAGTTTCTAAGAACTTCAGAGACACTTCTAAATGGGAGCCATGGTGGGCTGGGCGAGAGCAGCAGCAAACTCCCGTTTTCTGTGCAGTTGCTGTTCTTTGTGAAAGAGCTCCCCTCTTCGATGCCAAGTTCACGGTACCGATGACTGAAGAACTGGCCCACAAAACTTCTGGAAGTCCACAAGCACATCATTGTGGATTTGTAGGGGCCGGAGGGGGGTGTGTTCCCTAGTTTTGTTGGCAGAAGGGAGGATCACGTGATGGGCCTTCCCACTGCTGCATCAGGGACACGAAGGATGCAGGGAGAGTTGCCTTCTTTATACAGAAATAAACAGCTGCCGGCTAAGTTGATTTCATGATAGCTGGGAGAAGCCTAGCTTGCCCTTTTCAGAGTATGTCTGAGGAGCAGACTGTATCAACACACAAGCTTTAGATCTTCTGGCTTGAACTCCTTTGGCCTCGTGTCTCATCAACTGGCCTTTTAAAGATATAGCTATCCAAATCGACATTACAGTCAACTTTCAATGTCCTCAGGGAACCCCAGAAAGTCTCTTGTATAAAATAGTGTTTGGATTAAGCCTATATGCATCTTCTCACCCATTCTAAATCATCTCTAAATGATTATCACATCTAACACAATGTAAATGCTACAGAAATAGCTTGTTGTGCTGTATTGTTTAGGGAATTGATAAAAGGAAAATAATGCTTGCCCATGCTCACAGATATAATTCTATCTATCTATCTATCTATCTATCTATCTATCTATCTATCTATATTGGCTTTTGGTTGAATCTGAGAATGTGGAACCCACAGATAAGAGGCCCAACTGTATATAATCCACATTTGTTTTCCAATTCTGTTCAATTCTAGAAGCTGATATTCATGAGTGACCCAGCAGTACACTTTGGAGAAATCCACACTAGCCCATACCTCAGGCTCTGTGCCCAGACACTCTTCAAGTGGGTTTTACAGAGACTATAAAAGGGCCTTTGCTCTATAAGACAATAGAAACTAGTGAAATGGAATTTGAATGTGAGTTAAGAACTGTTTCCCAGCTTAGAGGCCAGACATCCGCTGTTGTTCTGCAATGTGTGAGTCGTACTCTTTGGTTTTCTGTGGTCATCCTGATGATCCCATGAAGAACACTCTAGAAAATGTAGCAAAAACCACAGTTGCAGAGGCTAGTGTCTTGACTGCTAGAGCCCGGGGCAGAAGCAGGGACATCATTGTAAACTAGCTATTGACTCTTGACAAAGGGGAAGATTCTCACATCAGAGTGGGTGGGGAAGGGAGAATTACCCTGGCAACCAACCATGTCCCAGCACCAGGACTCTTGGTAGCAATGAGGTGGCGGGGAGGGGGGGCCAGCCCTCCTTAGGAACTGCCTAGCTGTAGCCCTGATGGGGCTTCTTAAACAAGAGTGGAACATTTTTCTTTGAGCAGACTTGTAGGAGAATTTAGCAATCAGCGTAGAGGCACGGCTGGCTGAGGGAGGGTCCTGGTGTGTGACAGTTCCAGCATTGGGGACACCAGAAGCTGGGACACTTGTTAAGACCTGCCTCCCTCTAGAACTTTGTTTTCTAGACTTGGGTAAAGTTCTTAGGGTGGAAACTCAAGAAAGGATTTTTGCCAGAAGGTCACATTCATAGCCACCCCCAGTCCTGCATACACTTATAACACACACACATAAACACAAACGCAAATGCGAGTACACACACACACACACACACACACACACACACACACACACACACACATGTACGCACTCACTGTTCCCCGTGAGAGGGTTCCAGTAGGGATTCTCAGGCCTGAGGGAAAGCCATACGGGCAGAATGGTTTCCCAGCTGAGGAGCCCCGGGTCTGTGACACAGCCTCCATTGATGTCTGACACTTCCATTCCACCCACCCCATCACCCTGCTACTCATTCAGGACATAGCCTTTACACCAGCTCTGTGCTGTGAACAAGGATTTAGCCCCAGATACCCTGCTTAGAGACACAGCAGGTGGCAGGTGACAGCTGGCAGCTGTCAGGCAAGGCTGCTAAGCCACAGAGCTTAACCAAAGGCACCTGCCCGGGCATGGCCTTCACTTCCCCTTCACCCAGAGGAGGCTCAGGTTTCAGTCACATCACCACCCACTTTCCCTCTTCTGGGTGCCCAGCAGGAAGCTGCAGCTTTCCCTCATGGAGTTACTCGGCCCTGCCACCTGCCCTCATGTTCTGCAAGCCAGAAAGATGCCATCAGCCAAGCGGGTTCAGGTCTCAGGTCTCAGAGCTCTGTCAAAAGAAGAGCAGTAGAGAGTGGGGGTTCTGGCCAAGCCTAGGAGCCTGTGCTCTAACTCGGAGTTCACACAGAAGGGCAGGCTGCTGATACCTCGGAGAAATGGACATTCTTGGGCCCCCAAACTGTATGATCTGCACAGACTTCAGTGGAGAGGGGCTTATTACCTGGCAAGTGGAATCTCAAGGCAACAGGGGCAACCAGGTCACTGCCCTGACAAAGTTGAAGTTCTTGGGCAAGGATCAAGTCATCCCTGATGATGCCACATGGTTCCCTGGCTGTGCTGTGGAAGAGCTTTGCAGAGAGAGACTCACAGATAACATGGTCTCCACCTTGACCAAGTGATCCAGAGCAATTAATTCACAGGTTGGGGAAGGCTGTAGTACCCCAGGCTGGGATGACTGATTGACATCATTCATGTGTAGGGCAGTTTCCAAGTAAAAACACATTGGAAACTGTTGAAACCTCAATTGTTTTGTGAACTAATGTTGTCCCTTAGGGGGGAAAAAAAGCAAGGCTGGAGATGTTCAGTGATACCGCCCACGGGCAGCAGGGCTGGAGAAATTCAGTGACAACCTTCACTGGCAGCAGTAGTAGACTGTAGTAGTTGCCGGTGTTGGATGTGTGCCCTAGACTCTAAACCATTCATTCATACCATGCTAGACCTTTGTGGGGTCCTACCATGTCCATTAGTCACATCATGTCTGGGAACCACTGTGTCCTCTGTAAGATGAAAACAATCCCTGTGCCTCATTTCCCACAATTCCAGCTCACTCCTGGGTGGATAGAGGCTTCCAGGGCACACTGCCCAGGGAATGCTGCCTTGGTCTGTGTTTTAGACCCTGTAAACCTACACCCCACCAACACCCACCCAACTACACCCAAACACACTCACCAGTAAGGCATATGGTGAAGCCACCTCAAAGAGAACAACAGTGGCCCTGTGGTTCCCAATGGGCACAGAGAAAAAACTGGAGGAATTTAAGCTGGCTTTAGTATCAGGTGGCCAGATATAACCATACATTGGGGCAGGGCATGGCCATGAAAGCCGTCCAGTGGAGATAATGTTTTGAAAGACTATCCAGACTAGAACAGTATAGAAATCAGTTCTTGCTGGGCGGTGGTGGCGCATGCCTTTAATCCCAGCACTTGGGAGGCAGAGGCAGGCGGATTTCTGAGTTCGAGGCCAGCCTGGTCTACAGAGTGAGTTCCAGGACAGCCAGGGCTACACAGAGAAACCCTGTCTCAAAAAAAACCAAAAAAAGAAAGAAAGAAATCAGTTCTTAGGAACGTGGGGAATACCGTAGCACTCCCCCTCCCCACACACACCCTAAAAATAGGCTCACAAGGTCTATATAGAATAGGTTAAGGTTCTAGGCATGTGGGCATCTTAAATAAAAAGCAGGGACAGAAAGACGTCCAGAAACAGAATTAGTCCTTGAGTAGTGGTTAAAAGCAATAGCCCTAGAGTCAGTCTGCTCTAGTCCAAATCCCAAACTCACCATTTTTGACTGTATGATTCTCTGGGTCTCAATGTACTCACCTGTAAAGTGGAAATATTTATAGTCTCTGCCTCACACTGTTGAAATGATATTTATATATGTTATTTCAGGTAAAATGCTTAAAGTAAAACACCCACAGCACAGAGGTAGCTGTTGGGAGCTACGCTCTTATTGCCATAGCTCCAGGACATGTACCTCTCATGAAACCCAGGAAGGTGCTGTCCTGCACAAGGGAGGAATTACGAGGGTCCAGGGGCAGGCCTGGGTAGCCATTCCTTTACCTGTCAATTCCTATCAGCTCATCAACAGGACTAGATGGAAGCCCTGCAACCTGGTCATGCCAAGGAATGCAGGGATGCAGACATCACACACGGGGTGCTCCTTGGCACCTCTCTGAAACTCTCTCATTGAGTAAAAGAGAGTTCTAATGGTAGCCAGACGTGGCCTGGTGTGGCACACACCTGTGATCCCAGCACTCCCGGAAGCTGGGAAGCTGGAGCAGGAAGATCTGGAAGAAGTCCTAGGCTAGCTCGGCCTGAATACTGAGATGCTACCTTAAAACCACAAACAAAGGGATGCTGGTTCCCAGCAGCACATGGTGAGATGCCATCTTCCTCGCTGGCAGCACGGCTTGTCCTCAGGATTCTCTGCAGAAGCTTTTCAGTTCTGCTGAAGCCCCATTGAGACATCAATTAGCCCGCATCACTCACTAAAGGAGAAGACTTTATTGGCTCCTTGTCTTATTTGTCTTGGAAATTAGCACTCAGGGCTTTTCATGCAGATATTTTCATTAGACTTCTTTTTTTGTTGTTAATGGGAATATTAAACACAGGAAGATGGTACTCGAATGCTTTTCCACAAAGACTATCGTGATTGGTGACAAAGAATATGAAGAATAATTAAGGAGACAAGAGTACCCTTTTTTTTTTCCCCTTCCAAAAAAGAAAAATCTTCCTAGAAACAGTCAATGATTCTAAAATTTGTCCTGAATGTCTTTTTTGTTTTAAGAAAGAAAAGGAGCCGCCGAGTTCATGCTTCCCCTTTCATTCCACGCCCTCAACCTTTGGCACCCATAAAATGGCAACCAATTCTGACTTGAATCAAAAGGACCTCTAAGGGGTCATTATTCTGTCTACTTTTCTATAGGGTTGAATTTTTTTCTGTAATAAGAGGTTTTGTGTGTGTGTGTGTATGTGTGTGTGTGTGTGTGTGTATGTGTGTGTGTGTGTGTGTATGTGTGTGTGTGTGTTTGTGTTTAAAGGACCTCTAAGTATGTTCAATGAATAGGATGAATAGAAAACTCAACAAACAGAGCCAGGATTAGCAAGGCTCCCTGATTTTGACTCTCTGTGGTCAGCATGTGTTTGAGTGAGCCACACTGGGGCTGGGGAGGAGATAGCTCAGTTGATAAAGAACTTGCCTTGTAAGCATGAGGGCATGAGTTCAATTTCCAGAACCCATGTTTGGAAAAATAGATTTAAGAAAAACCTGGACACATACTTGTGAACCCAGCACTGGGGAAGCAGGGACGGAAAGATCCCTGGGGCTCTTCTAGCCTACTTGGTTCCATTCTAGCCCAATGAGAAACCTCTCTCAAAGAGAGCATCTGAGAATGACAATCAGGCTTGTCCTTTGTCCTCCACATGCACATGTGCACATATCCAATAAATAAAATTTTAAAAATATATATTCCCCTGTGCTCATAAGTGATCGAAGACATCTCTGAGAATCTGGCTTCTCCACTGGAAAATGGACATAGGGCATTCTTCCCCAGGGCAGGAGTGAGAAAGAAGGGGATTAAACATGTGAAGAGGAGAAGCCATTCCTAGAAAGAGCCCCACAGAAAGTAGCATTTTGTCCTCATTCCTAATAAACCAAGCAGCAGACCCCGCAGAAATTTACATATGTACCTATAAATAATTATGGAGTGTATTTTTTTTATAACCAGAGCCTAGCTAACAACAAAAAGCAGAATAAATTATCTTTATCAGGACTACCAATCGAGATGATGAGGGAAAATTGAAGAGATGGGATTGATAAGTAATTCCTTTTTGTTGTTTGTTTGTTTATTAATGTTTTGGGGGTTGTTTTATTATTACTGTGTGTGTGTATGTGTATGTGCATATACATTACAGAGAGAGGGGGGAGGGGAGAGAGAAAGAGAGAGAGAGAGAGAGAGAGAGAAGAGGAGAGAGAGAAAGAAAAAGAGGTTCTTTCTGTAGTTCAGGCTACCCTGAAACTTGCAGTTGCAGTTTTCCTACCTCTGCCTCCCAGAGTGCTAGGGCTCCAGGCTTGTGCCACCATGCAGGTGTGAGAGCAGTTAGTCCGAGAACACAGTCGCTGGTGATTGCCATCTGACCATCTGACCTCTGGACCCAATGAGGCCTCTCCCACCCCCAGCATTAGGGCAAAGGGCCAGCTTCCTAGTCAGGCTTCCTGCCCTCCCTCCCCAACACTTTCCACTTCTGTTTTTAACCCTTCACCAGGTTCTTATCACTCACAGTCCCCCACTCAGCTGTCATTGTCCTACCCCAGAGATGCCTTCAGTCCCATTCAAAATAATTTAAATAAAATGTTGCTACAAAGTGGAATATTATCTTTTGATGAATGTTTTTAAAGCCCTTTAGGTTTTCACGGTAATTTGCGGTGTAAAATTATTTGGAGATAAGAGCCAAATTAGCTCTCCTATGCTGAGGTCGCTGTGTCCTGTTATCCATGTGAGCAGTGTTTAAATATAATCAGCCCTTAGACTAATGCAGCATAATTGTTCATTTGAAATAGCTTTTTTTACTCCATTCAATGAGTCATTAAAATATTCAAGGGATAATGCAGTGAATTGGAAATGAATTTATCATATTATCCCATACATACTGCAGTGCTTCAGGTAACTAAGGAGAAGGAGGGAGAGAGGGAGTGGGGAGGTAGGGGGAGAGAGAGAGAGAGAGAGAGAGAGAGAGAGAGAGAGAGAGAGAGAGAGAGAATATGCAGGCACACAGGGAGAAAGGGGGCTTGTGTACATAGGAATATGAGAAAGGTTTTCAGTGGGTTTATGGTAAGTAGGAGAGGGAGGGGGACAAAACACTGTTCTTCAGTTCTTCAAGGATCTCTCTCTCTCTCTCTCTCTCTCTCTCTTTCTCTCTGCATTCTGAGAATCTGCTCTACCACAGCTCTACTGTTAACTTATTTTTATCAAATATGTTTATATCAGAAAGTCGTTATGGAAACCAATTCTGCCATCCAGGAGAATTCCTGGAGCAGGCAGAAAACATTCTCTCTCTCTCTCTCTCTCTCTCTCTCTCTCTCTCTCTCTCTCTCTCTCTCACACACACACACACACACACACACACACACACACACACACACACACAGAGAGAGAGAGAGAGAGAGAGCACAGAATAGCACAATCTTGCTCTTCTCCAGCTCCAGTGGCTCTGAAGGGCAAGGGCTCAGCTCTACTTCTTGGACAGAGCTGTGCAACGGACCCCATCTCTTCCTGTCCTAATGTAAGGGGCCTGTGCTTGTGACCGTCCCCTCGGCTTCAGTCCCCTAGCCTATGTGTTCTAGTTTCTTTTCAATTGCTGTGATGAAGACCATGACCAAGAGCCACTTATGAAGGAAGGAAAATGTCCACTGAACTTACAGGTCACAGTCCCGTCATCAAGGGAATTCAGGGCAGAGTAGAGACCATGAAGGAGTGCAGCTTACTGGCTTGCTCACCACGGCCAGCTCAGCCTGTTTTCTTATACCATCCAGGGCCACCTGCCCAGGGATGATAACACGGTGGTCCTGGCCCTCCTCCATCAATCATTAATCAAGAAAATGCCCCCAGAGACTTGTTTACAGGCCAGTCTTATGGGAGCATCGTTTTGGTTAAGTTCTCTTTTACATGCTCCTAATTTGTGTCAAATTGGTGGGGGTCGGGGGTGGGGAGCCCTAGCCAACATCCAGTGACAAGTGCTTCTTGGGGTTGGGGATAGGAGTGGAGCTATGGTAGACAGACTCCCTGAATGCTCCCAGGATCTGATGAATGAAAGCATTAAGGTAGATGGCCATATCTGGAATGAAGGTCCTCTGCCCTGGCCACCCTTCCCTAAGATCCTAGGTCACCAGCCCCTCCCCCCCCCCAAGAAACTAGCCCACACCACCACGAGGTTGTCTAGAGATCATCTCAGATCAGCATCATGAAAGGAGGGAGGAGAGTAGTCTTCTAGTGTGACCCCAGAAAGCAGTCAGGATGGCTGTCTTTAAAGATGTGTGGAGACCCCACCAGGAGGCAGGGATCACCTGTAGCCCCCACTGGGCAAAGGAAGAGCCAATGGGTGACATTTGACAGGAAGCAATACTTGACACCAGGAGGAATTTTCTAAGAATTTGAACTACCCAAAAACTTAGTGTCTATTGCAAGAGCGAGGCCCTTGTCACTAAAACAGAGTACATGGGTGACCCAGAAAACCGACCCCCTGCATAAGAGGGAGGAGCCAGTGACTCAGAAGGCGAACACAATTCCTAGATTCACAGTAGCAGGAGGCTAGGTTGTGGGATTGGGGCAGGCACTAAAGTTTTCTAAACATCTAAACATGGCCAGCCCACTCTCCTGCTGGAAGCCATGTTGTATCTCATCCCTAGGCCCAGGCCTGCTCCGAAAGACTATACAGCCTCCTGCTGATCAGTCTGAGGTATCCCCAAGCCTCTCCAGGGTCACAGCCTCTTTGAACCATCACTTGCTTATCCCTTCATCCTACAAGTTCTTCTGCAACCTACAAATGCAAGGTGCTGTACGTTCCTCAGGACCTCCAGACGGATTACACCTTTGAGGTCCAGGAAGTGCTAAGATGTGTGATCATGAACCTTTCTCCAGGAACTGGAGAGGATGCCCCTGTCTCCTGAACTCAGGCTGCTATCACAGCAATTCTTCCTCGAAATTTGAAAAAAAAATCTCTATTTAGTCATTTTTACTTATATATGTGTGTTCCTAAGGATATGTGCCTCATGAAGGCACATGAGCCCAGGTGCCTTCAGAGGTTAAAAAAAAAAAAAAAAAATAGAGAAAAGGTGAAGCTCTGTGAACTGGAATTATAGGTGGTTGTGAGCTGCTTGATGTGGATGCTGGGAACGAAGTCCAACTTTTTCTAGGAGAACAGCAAGCACTCTTTCTTAACCACTGAGCCGTCCATCACTCTAGCCAATCCTCATCAAAATTCAAAGAGCATTTAACAAGCAGACAGTCAGTGAGACTCAGCAAGAGGAATCCACATAAGTTCACTAAAAGCCAGTCACTCCAGACGACTCAGATGTCTTCACTGGCATATCCACTGGTCCCTTGGACAGAAGGGAGCCGTAAGCAAGTCTAACACGTCTTGACTGGAGAAGGCTTAAACCACACCAGTCCTTGGAGCCTGTGGGAGAGGAACGGAGACTTGGCTTCAATGGCTGTGTCATGATGTGGGTTTGTGGCTCATTGACAAACCAGTTCTGAAGAGCATTGGCTGTGAAGTTGGTCTCTGGTGTCAAGCCATATAGTCTCGGTGTGAGCCTTGTCATGTTCTGTGTTTTTAGGGATAGTATGCCACCATATTTGTAGGTGGCACAAAGTTTCAAGAAATAGTTAATACGATGAGTGTCATAAAATGGTTGATTTTGACAAACAGGAAGTAGGGGCCCTCATTGCAAAAAAAAAAAAAATGGATTTAATTGGGATTGCTGTTAAGTTCTATATTTAAATTCAAATCAGTTTCGCTCGTTCAGAATGGGGAAGATCTGGCATGTCAGAGGTTCATGAAGGGAACGATCAAGAAGAGTTGTTGTTAATTCCTAAGCTAATTTAAATCTGAATCTTCAGATAATAATAGAACGTCAAACCATAATGCAGGCATTAAGACAGTTAAGATAATCTTAGGCCTCGTCAGAAGAAGAAAAGCCTTTAGATCATTGAAGATGCTCATGACTGGTCTTTCTCTGAACTGGTCAACCCATGTCTGTTATTCATTCATTCCTTCATTCATTCATTCACCATTTGCTCAGCATATCTTGTGCGATAGGTTCCATTCAGTCATCTGCAAGCTAATGCAGGCAGATCCCTTCTTTTTAAAGAACTTCATGTCTGGCGACAGAGACCACGGAAGAAAAACAATGACTGGTGCGGAGTGGGAAGTGTTGAGGTGGAGTCTTGAGAATCCTGTGGAATGAGAAAGAGGGCTGGGAGCAAACTCCCCAGAGGTTTGGACCCGTAAGCCAACTAGATGCTCATCAGGTCACCAGGGAAAGAGAACACTATCCAGGCAGAAGAGGAAGGACTTCATTGTACCTGGAGCTGGTGCTCCAGGGCAAGAGCTCAGGAGACAGAGTCAGTGAGATGATGAGAGAGACCATGAACAATGGAGGTCCTAATGTCCCTTAGTACCTGTTAGAGCCCCCCTGGAAACCACACCCAAACTAGTTACACCACAGTCTTGGGGCTGGGGACAGGGGGTAGAGCTCAGGTATCCACTTACTTTTAAGGCTGCCCAGGTGAGGTAAATGTACATGAGAGGT
>NW_022196915.1:56452335-56460190 GCF_008632895.1 Mastomys coucha
CATAGAATAGCTCTCAAGTTTGAGTTATGCAAGATGATTAGGTTCCAGTAACTAGTTAACAACGCCATATTAGACACTCAGAATCCAAGAAGGTAGACTCATATAAAGTGTTCTTACCACAATAAAGGGAAAGGAAATTAAAAAAAAAAAAAATAGATGCACCAGAACTGAGAAACATCAACGCAGGGCCTTCACTAAGACTGGGCAAGGATTTTAGCACATGGACTACAGGAGGTCTTTGACCAGAGATTAGAAACTCCCCAAGGGAGTCTGGAGGGACGTTCTCCATGCGTAAGAGCACTTGTTGTTCTTATAGAGGACCTGAGTTCAATTCCTGGCACCCACATGACTGCTCACAAATGGTCCATAGCACCAATTCCAAGGGATCGGACACCCTCTTCTGAGTGTCTCAGGCACCAGACACACACGTGGTACACAGATAAACATCCAAACAAAACAGTCATACACATAAATAAAAATGTAATGAAAAAGAGAGAAAGAAAGAGAGAGAGAGAGAGAGAGAGAGAGAGAGAGAGAGAGAGAGAGAGAGAAAGAAAGAAAGAAAGAAAGAAAGAAAGAAAGAAAGAAAGAAAGAAAGAAACTGCCCAGGATCTAGGTGCAAAGCCAGACATCTGCAGTTCTCTCTATAAGAGTCAGGAAGATCACTTAAGGCCAGAGTTTGAGACCAGCCAAGGCAGTATAGCAAGATCAATTAATCAATCAATCAATCAATAAATAAATATCATAAAAATCCCATAAAAGTTTTCTATGTCTGCCATGCCAGCAGGTAGCCCCAGGAGGTGATTTTGTTCTTTCTGGAGAGATGATAGGAGTCTTCTCTGAGACAAGAGTAGATGAGCTGGAGGGGACAGCTTCAGGAACTTCCATGAGGTCAGGCGCCATCAGGCCCTGCTGATAGATAGGAAAATGAGGGTGAAGGATATTCCAGTGGAAGCTCCTAGATTTGGATGCCACTTACTAAGATGGAGACAGTCAGACAAGCTCTGCTGAAAGGCCTTTTAGATCTCCTTGTGGAGATGTCAAATAGGAGATTCACAGAAATTTGAGGTCCCAGGTGGGGCATGACAAGAGCCAGGAACAGCAGGATGTGTAGGTGATTTGCAACCAGGTCCTGCTGCTTAGAGAGAGGAAGTGACCCTGCAGGTGGTTTGCAGCCAGGTCCTGGTGCTTAGAGAGAGGAAGTGATTTATCCTTGCAGATACCCAAGGAGAAGCCTCCTGGAAGGGCTTGGGCAGGAGGTTGGGTTAGATTGACCGCCAAGTGTGGGCCTCAGACACGGCTCAGCGGGAACCTGCATTGACGGAACTGAGCTCACTCTGAGAGGAGATGAACCTCAGGCAGAGAGGCTGGGGCAGGCAGGGCCTTGGAAGCCATGACTAGTCAGCTCTGTCTTGATGGGTACTGGGTGGTACTTCAGAGTTTGGGAGCAGTGCTCCGAAGGCTTGTCTGCCAGGCCACTTGCCAGCTGGGTGACATTACTATAGACTCTGCTCTTGGGTGGACCCCTTACAAACTGAGACAGGCAGGTGGACTTTGGTGCTGGTATGAAGCTCCCATAGTAAAGAGCCCCGGACCTGATCCTCGACAAAACAAGCCCTTAATCTTCTTTCTGCAGAAACAGTTAATACTCACAGCCTGCTCTCCTGGGTCCCAGAACACACAAAGCAAGCTGTAAGTCCCAAGCAATCCTCCACATGCTTGTTTACCCCATCTTCAGAGTATTTCCAAATCTCAGGGAGAGTGGCACTGCTAGAGGAAGAACATGGAAGCCACTCTCACTATTGTAAAGGGTGAGCCACTCCTCAGTGGACCTTCAGGGTCAGTCCCACCTGCCTGCCTGAGAACCTACTTCCCCAGTGATCTGCCACTGGTGGTTGGTACTACTGGCAGCCAGTGCTGCAAACCCCAGCTGGTAACCAGCAGACCAGGGTGGGCCATGGAGAAGGGTAGGGCCTTGAACATCTCTCATCTGGGAGAGGTAGAGGGCGGGAGTGGGAGTAGGGGTGGGACCAACAGCATCCTGGCTACGTTGGAGATGTACATTTGGAGGCAGCTATAGGAATCCACACTTGCCGAGGCGAGAGGCTTAGGTTGTGACAATGAGGCTAAGAAGACAGACCCAGGAGCACGCTAGGACTCACCAGTTAGCCTGCTCCCAACCTCCCCGCCAAAAAAAATCCCCAACGGAGCCAGTGTGGAGGTCAGAGAATGAAGATCAAGTGGCCCCGAGTTCAGTGCCCTCTTTCACTGGGGTTTTTGTTTCTCAGAGAGGAGGGGCTGTGAGGAAAGAAGAAGATGAAGAAGAGAATGAAGAGGAGGAGGGGGAGAAAGAGGATGATGATGGGGAGGAAGGGGAGAAGAAGATGAGGAGGAGGAGGAAGCCAGTCCAGAGCTCCTCAGTATTCCTGGGGAGGAATCAGCGGATCTTCAGAATGGTGGGGAGATGCGTGCAAGGGACTCCCCCCTCCAGGGGTGAAAGGACAAAGGCACAGAGCTCTATGAGCTGCTGGCCCATCAAGCCTTTCAGTAAGAACCAGCTCTTTCTCCTTTCAAAGAGGGTGGAAGTCACTGTTCTCTTGTCTCCGTTGATGAACAGATTCTGGGTGGCAGGAGTCACCATAGAAACAGGTGCTATCTTAAGCAAATGAGCCTTATTAACCTTAAGAGTGGTGGAGTTTTCACAAGATTGCACATATAGGGTAGGAGGGAGACGGGGTTTGGTGGGGGGAGGGTCGAGGTGGCTGGGAAGCAGTGTTGCTGGGTGGGGAGGCATGTGCTCCATACATGTGCATGTGTGTGCACCACTCAAGTGGGTGCCCATCTCTATGTGTTGTGCAAAACTGCTTCTGGGAGGAGGTAAGCTCAGGTCCTGCCCCACCCTGTTTCCCTAAGAAATAAGCATCTTCCCCCCACTCCCCCCCCCCCCCGCCAAGAAACCTTTGTCTCCTAGAAGGTGGCCTTAAGGCTGCATGCAGGTGCCAGGAGCTCCAGCCATGACCCTCTTCCTTCTCTACTGCTTTTGTGTAGACCTTGCTTGTGTCCCCTGGCATGCGGCCGTTAGAAACAGGTGTTTCTGGAGAGAATAGCCAGGAAGAAGGGCCCTTTCTTGCCCTACTCTGGCAGTTTAGCTCAGTAGTATGAACAAGAATACAGGCATCTATTAGATTTGGGTCCATGTACCTGGTCCATGACCGACTGCTTAGGTCCCTCCGCTGGCCTCATGTGTAAAGGGCAGATGCACCAGGCACCTCGCAGGGCTGAAGCTAGGCTCCCATGAGATCACCTAAGTTCACACAGAGCATGTACCCTCAGCATACCCCACTGTGACCTGCCTCCTTTCTCAGGAGGGAAGGGGGGCTTCTCCTACATCAATATTTCCTCAGTATGGTTTCACCAGTCAATAGACTTGCTTGGGATATCTGCCCCATCCTATGCTTTGGAGGGGGAGGTGGGAGGGTGTGTGTGTGTGTGTGTGTGTGTGTGTGTGTGTGTCTAGGGGAAAGATCAGGACAGAGAGCCTGGCTCTCAGAGAAGCTGTGGTAAGCAGGTAGGCCTAGAAGAGGTAAGGTTGTGTGGGCCTTCGAAGTCAGGTAGGACTGGGATGGGCAGAGAGAAAGGGGCCGTTACATTCTGCTCTCAGTGTTAAGAAATAGGCTTTCTCCCTCAGGATCACTGAGCTCTGAGTGTTGGTTCTGAGACACACATCTGCTGCCCTCTGCAGCCCCTCCTTGGGCAGGACACTCCACTATTCCAGCTAGCACGCCACCTAACCCAGTCTGGTTCACCTCCCTTGTGTAAATCCAACTGTTGCCTCAGGGACTCTGACACCACGCTGTCCATCCTGGGTAGTCTAAGGTGCTGTTTATGAGGGAGACAGGTTAGCAGAGACCGCATGCTCTGCAAGGAAACCTTTTCCTTCCTCGATGCAAAGGGTCAAGAGCCCCAGGGTTGGGGATATGTGTGGCTCAGCAGATCAAGGGTTTGTGTGCACAACCTGAGTTGAATCTCCAGCACAAGGAGGCAGACTAACAAAAGAGCTTTTAAGTCTGGCTCATTGGTAAGTCCAGGTTCGGTGAGAAACCCTGTCTCAAAAGATGAAGTGGAGAGTAGAGGAAGACAACTTATACACGCACGCATGCACGCACGCAGAGCTCTAACACGTGCCTTGAAGCTGAGACAAGGTTGCCACCACAGTGGCTCTTCCCCAGCGCAAGTAGATGCCTCAGGCTCATTTGGTCATACCCATGAAGACACTGAGACCCAAGGTCACACAAGCTATACGTGTAGTGTAGACCACAATGAAGGAAAGGGTCCTGGTGTTTAGTCTTTAGTGCCGCAACATTGCTGAAATGAGAGAAGCCACCTCCAGCTCATGTTTGGTGGGCCACCAGAGGTTAGTGGGTGGTTTGCTAAGTCATCAGGGGTGCCAAGGGACCCATCTTTTGGGTCTGACTAATGGAGAAGAAAAGGGAAATTCACCCCAGGCAGCTCAACTCTCACGTCCTCTCCATTTAGAAATCAAAACCTGGCACTTGGGAGTTTCGCTTGGCCCCAGGCAAGGGATGCAACTTTAAGGACATATATGCATGTGTGTGTGTACATACATACACACACACACACACACACACACACACACACACATATATATACACCTTTCCCAATCCACTCATCTATAACTCCAGAATATTCTTCCCCATTCGCTTTAGAGCTGCTTAGTAACATGGAAGCAACAGTTCAAGGCTTGGCTGAAAGGGCCACTCACAGAGGGAAGCTATGAGCTGACTCGAGCCCCAGACTCAACTTGGCAATAGACGAAACGGGAACATTCCATGAGCCACTTAGAGAAGAGCAAATCTGGAGGCCCTGGCCACAAAGTGAAGAGCAGAACTTCTCCCTAGTTTATCTCCCAGCAAAATCTTCCCCTTCTTCTATAACAGTGGCCCCTAGAAGAAATGGTGGTAGCCTTCCCTCCCTCCTTGCTTTCTTCCCTCTTTCCCTCCTTCCCTCCTTCCCTCCCTCCCTCCTCATTCCCTCCCTCCCTCCCCTTCCTTCCCTTTCTCCCTCCTTCCTTCCCTCCCTCCTTCCTTCCCTCTCTCCTTCCTTCCCTCCCTCCCTCCTTCCTTCCTTCCTTCCTTCCTTCCTTCCTTCCTTCCTTCCTTCTAAGGACATCCGGGTCATAATTTATAGGCATGGTGTGGAGAGATCAATGCCATTGAGAGAAGTTTTTATTACTCAGTTTCAAGAGAAGGAGACCTGCCAAGCTGTACCACACAAGGTCACATGGGGAAGTCCCGGGGTGTGTCAGGAAGCAGAGGCGGCAGAGGAGAGTGTGGCCTGAAGCCTTCACTGTGGTTTCTGCAGAAAAAGAGCAGAGAAAGGGCAAGCAAGCCCTAGCAAGCTTAGCCCTGATGAGCTGGCATAATATCAGTGGGCTCTGGGGTGATCGGGGTATGTCCCAGCTGCCTGGTACCTGCCCTAGGGTGGCGTGGGGCAGGGAATGTTGGCTAGGTATGAGAGGATGAGGGAAAGGAAGTGATGGAAGAGATGGGCTTTGGGCTGGTTAGTGTGTACGTGACAGGTGTGCTTGCAGGCAGTCACTAGGAAGTAGGCAGCCTTGGCAGGGACTTCTTTGCAAAACAAGCACCCCTCAGGTTATCAAAGCATCAACACAAAATACAAGAGATAAAAAGCATGACCAATCCATCCTGCACCCTGTCTCTCTGAAAACTGCTCTTTTGAAATCATTCAAAAATCCTCTTGCTCAGGTGCATTCATTGGGACTCTAGGACCTGCCCCACCAACCAGCCACTGCCTCCCACTTAGCTCGAGCTGTGCCACACAATTTAGCACCCAATTCCACGCTATCTTGTTCCCTAGCCATTCCAGGGTGCTTGCCCCAGTTTCCCAGCCCCCCTGGGAAGGCTCTGCTCGCCTCCTTCCCGCACTGGTGCATGTCCAACCCTGTACCCTGAGCTCCACCGTGTGCATTGGCATCAACACTTATACTGTCTAGAGTACCACTTCTGATCACATTGCCTTTGACACATTTAGAATGGGCAGCCAGGCTGACATCACGGCCTTCATCATCCCTCTCAAGAACTACTCTTCTCCCTAGGTCCTTCTGATTACACAGGCCTAGCAGAGATCTTCTCACAGCTTCCTCCAATGATCACACACCCTCCAGCACTGACCACACACCACGACTCACCATCCACAGACCCCCCCTCCCCCGCCTCCAAACATCCTTCATTGCCTTCCCCTTCATCAAACAGCCTCTCTCTTCCTTCTTTTCTCCCACAACAAAATGCTCTGTAGTTTCCAAACTGGCTTAGGCCACAAGATGTCTTCCAGAGAGACTGGGAACTTGCCTACTATGAGTTTATTGACCTTGGTTGAGATTGCTCATCTTCCTGGCCTCAGTATCCTGCCAGCTTGGATGAAGAGTTGGCTACATGACCACCAAGGCCCCTTTGGGCATCACCATCTGGAGTATTGACGATTACTATATAGCTCTTTCTTGGCCTAGGCAAGAGTGTCTCCTTAGCACAGGGTCAGATAGGAAATGTGATGGTTGATATCCCCTCTCCCCAGAGCCAGCACCATATGTTGTGTAGAGAAGTCTTCTTTCCATTCCCTACTATCGACCATGTCATTGACAGTTTCAGTAGCAAAAGATAACTCAACCCACCCAAGACTGGCCAGGAAGACACCTCCATCCCTCTACTCCTTCCTTTATCACCTCTCTGTTAGCATTGTAGGAAGCAGTAGGATAGTAATAAATAGCCTCAAGAAACTCAAAACCCCATGGGGAAATGAAATAAACATACACACCAACACAGCCTACCACCTGAGAACTGCTGAGAAAGCTACAGGATGCCATAGCCTAAGCCTGGCACTCTCGCCAGTCTTGAGATGCTGCTTGTAAACCCTCTTCTGGATTTGCTGACATCTGACTCTCAGTCACTGGCAACACACAATTCAAAGCCACATATGGGAACCCAGTGTCTACCACCTCGAAAGAACTGTGTTGTCAACTTTGGGTTGGGTGGGATGTGTCTGATGCTATTGCCATTGTAAATATTCCACATCATGGTTCTCTTAACCACAGAAAGGATCTGAAATCACTGCATTTGCACATCTAAAATGCACATCTTAAAATGTCCTTGACACTTAGAAACACAAAAACCATCATGTTTGTACTAATACTTGCTCCAGAAAACATGGTAGGTTCACTTATATAAAGGGATATGAAATAGTAATGAAATAATATCCAATAAATATCAAGATTTTTATGAAACGTTTCAGAAAAGAAATGAAAGGCTTGACAGGGCAGATAGATGTTAGATACATGATTATGTAAGTAGGTAGATAGAGGTGTTCATATATACATAGGTAGATACAAACTTCAGATAGATAGATAGATAGATAGATAGATAGATAGATAGATAGAGTTCATAAGTTGATAGTTTCTAGATTAATTTGTTTGATATACATTGATTTTATTGAAGTACAATATAAATTTTTATGGACTGGAGAGAAAGTTCAGCAGTTAAGAGTACTGGCTGTTCTTCCAGAGGACCCAGGTTTAATTCCCAGTACCCACCTAGTGGCTAAACAGCCATCAGTAACTCCAGTACAAAGGCACCTAACAGTCTTTTATGGCCTCTGTGGACACCATACACACATGGTGCACAGACATACATGTAGCCAAAACACCCATATACATACAATAAAAATAAATACACATTTTAAAATGCTTTTATTGGAGCTTAAGCTATCCAGTACAGAAGAAGAAGAAGAAGAAGAAGAAGAAGAAGAAGAAGAAGAAGAAGAA
>NW_022196915.1:56460463-56511075 GCF_008632895.1 Mastomys coucha
GCTCAGCGGGTAAGAACACTGACTGCTCTTCCGAAGGTCCTGAGTTTGGATCCCAGCAACCACATGGTTGCTCACAACCACCCGTAATGAGATGTGGTGCGTCTGAAGACAGCTACAGTGAATTACACTGGAGCGAGCAGGGCCAGAGCGAGTGGGACCGGCAGAGGTCCTGAGTTCAACAGCAGCCACACACATGATGGGTCATAGTCATCTGTACAGCTACAGTGTACTCATGTACATAAAATAAATAAAATAAATCTTTTTAAAAAGGAGGAGGAGGAGGAGGAGGGCTCATAAGGACTATAAGAAAATTTTGTCAAAGAGGATTCACAGTCTGGGAGTCAGATGGAGCCGTTTGACATTGATGCATATTGGGAAACTACAGTATGTAGTGTAGTGTAGCTGTGGTGGAAGAACCACAGGTATGTCCTTGAGATGGAACAGGAAGATCCAGAGCCAACTAGAATACTCAGCCCAGCATGGAGAGGGACTTACCAGTTCCCCTTCCCAGCTACTCAGGAGGCTGAATCAGGAAAATGCTATGTTCGAGTCTAGCCTGTGCTACATCATGAGCTTCAGATGATTCTGGACAACTTATTGGGACTATGTCTCCAAACAAAGCATTTAGGAGGAGCCATATCTGTAGCTTGGTGGTGGAGCACTGGCCCAGCATATGGAAGGCCCTGGGTTCACTTCCCAGCACAGCCACAAGGGTATTAACATCCTTTCTCAACCGGGAATCACAATAAATTCAAATTTAACTATGTGAAATTCGATAGGTGAATGTTAATTTTTAATGTTAAATCATAAAAGAATAAAATGCACTGACACTTTTTACGCAGCTGTGTAAAACCTTGAAACCATAAATATATATATATATATATATATATATATATATATATATATATATATAACCTTTAAGGGCCAATTAAAAGAAAATGCACTTTGGAAAAACGCGATATACAGATGACAAAATGTCACTGTCATGGACATACACAGCCATCACAGTGGGTTAATAACACACAGACCTAGCTGAGCTGTGGGAAGTCAGAAAATGAGCAGCAGGTTAAATGCTCAGGATAGTGACTGCCACAGTAGGCACTCGATACATTTTAGCAGTTATCAGTCTACTTTAGTGCTCAATAGAAAAACATTAGGTTAAAAAATCAGCAAAGGCCATAAACAGGATAATTTGGGTGGGGATGGGGATAGAACCTAGAGCCTTATGAATATTCCACAAGCACCCTGATGCTGAACCACACCCACAGCCCAGAAATTTCTCTTTAAAGGAAAGCTTCATAAACCTATGAGAAATGAACATCTCTACACAGGCAGTGAGAAATGCAGACCAAACAAGAGATCGTCTGCCTTCATGGCCCACGGTGACTATGGCCACTGACCTGGCAGAGCTTGAATGTGGCTTTGTTTTAAAATTAACTAATACCCAGGATCCTCTCATATGTCGCCAGTGGGAGTGGGGTGTGCATTGCTGAGAACCCTCTTGTAAGGTAATGCTGCCAGATGCATCAAATGTATACAATGCCTTTGCAATGTATACAGGCTTTGACCCAAGGCTCCTTTTAGAAATCTGTACAAAAATTATATTAAAAAAAGTGATATCTATCAAAATAAAATCAGACATGCTAAGTACAGTAAATTATAGAGGATGTGAATAGCGTATATCATCCACAGGACAGTTCAGTGCCAGGTGGCTTGTACTAGTTACAAAGTAGAATGCTTCAATACCACAAAAAAAAAAAAAAAGTTAAAACTTAGCCATGACCTATTTACCCAATGAGAGGACTGGTAGCTAATAGTGGCTTGTGGAATAGTATGCAGCTACTAAAATAAACACAATATACAGAGGACCTCGGCTAGATATTTCTGCCACATTGCTATGTGAAATGAAAAAGCAGATTAGAGGTTGTTAAGCTAGGGGGCTGGGGTACAACTCAGGTGGTAGAGTTCTTCCTAGCATACACAGAGTCCTGGTTTCTGTTTCCAGCGCTACCCAAGCTTGATGTGGTAGTGTGTGCCCCTGATCTCGATGCTGAGGGGAAAGAGACAGGGATCAGACCCTCAGGGTCATCGACAGCTGCGGAGCAACTTAGAGAGCAGTCAGGGATGTACAAGTCTGGCCTTCAAAACAAAACCAATACAAGTTATTAGATAGATGTTGGACATAGTTGCTCATATCTGTAACCCCAGCATGTGAGAAGCTAAGACAGGAGGATTCTAAACTCAAGGCTAGCCTGGGCTACATAGCAAGATACCATCAGAAGAAAGGAAGGAAGGAAGGAAGGAAAGAAGGAAGATAGAAAGACAGACAGGCAGGCAGGCAGGAAGGGAGGGAGGAAAAAGAATTAATCCATACTTAATCAAAAGGCACTCAGGAACTATCTACAGGTATGCTTGTAAAGGACACTGTTTCTGCCCCACAGGGTGGGTGACTTCAGCTCAGTAAAAATAATTAGATGGAACCTACCCCATTTGGGTGTAGGAGAAAATATGTACAAGAGAAGAAACTGGAAAGTATACCCACCAGCATGTTCCTAAGAGTCAAATCCAGGCAGCAGCTGTAGAATTGGAAGTGGTTTTTATGTTCTTCTTTGGGCTTAGATGTTTTTCCAAATATTATATAATATGTATTTTTATCACCATATTTTAAGTGCTGTCTAAAAAAAATTAAACTGCAGAGCAGAGCATATGACCATCACGGCTACAGGGGTGATGGGGAGGACAAGGAAGGGCTCCTGAGGCTTCCTTTAGGAGGCAAGAGCCCTGAGAGCACCCTGCCCCCATGTCCCTGCCACCACCTCCCTTCTTACATCCTGCAGTGCCTCTGCCCTCCACCTGGGACTCCATTTGCAATTACAGGTGGTGTGTCTGCCCTAAGACTCAGGGCTGAGAGTGCCCTACAGGCAGAGCCAGAATCCTGAAATCCTGACTGCTCTTTGAGAGGGTTACTGATACTTAAATAAGGCGAGGCATGTCAGGTACTGGGTGAATCATACAGACATGGAGCATCTAAGTCAGAAGTGTTGGTTCTAACTGGTAAGAGCAAGGAAGGCTTTACAGAGGAGGAAGCCTGACAGCATGGGTAGGATAGAACCTAAGTCACAATCCAGTGTCATTGTCGGGCTAAAAAGATGAAAGGTCCCCAAGGAATGTGGGGGAGACAGCTCAGTCAGTAAAGCCCTTGTTTTACAAGCACAAGGAACCGAGTTTAACCCAGAATCCATGTTTAAAAGGCTATGCATGACAGCACGCGCTCATAATCCTACTGCAGATCCCTGGGGCTTGTGGCCAGCCAGTCTAGCTTAACAGTTTCAGGCCAGTGAGAGACTGAAAAGACAAGGTAGATGGCACCTGAGAAACAGCACCCAAGATTGTCCCCTGGCCTACACACACACACACACACACACACACACACACAAGCATGTACACATATATACATGCACAAAACACAGGTCACCATAGAAGTATATCCCACCAATCCTGCCCCTAGCTCTTTCATCGACACTGGACCAAGTCCTAGTCACCTTGCAAGGCCATTGATGGCAAGGAGCCCTAACAACGCTGTTGTACTCAGATGGGTCAGTCGGTCTGTATATAAGGACCACTGGTCTGTGATGTCACCCACAGCCAGCTCACTCAATTTCCTTATTGCACATTTTTTTACATTTGTTGGCAAACCTTTATTAAGCATCCCATAAAATTAAACATCAGCTCCCCAAGATGGAGGTATTTTTTATTTTTTTAATCTGACTCGCTCACCGTTCTATGCCTAGGGCCTAGGATGGTGTTTAATAAGTTGTAAGTACTTATTAAATGTTTGTTATATAAATTAAATAGAACTTAAATATTGGCTTACAGGAGCCTACACCGTATTGCATGTATGCATGACGAATACATATGTATGTATACACAATTCTGTAGCTGCCTTGTGAATATGCATTATGTGTTTGTACATAAGATATGCAGAGAATCCAAAAGTGAATGTGCATACATGTGTACGTATACACACATACACACACACACACACACACACACACACGTACACACACACGCGCCATTTGGGAAAATATCAAAAGGAGAAGCCCACAGCTTTCTCAAGAGTCAACTGCATCCTTTGAGAATAGAATTCCAATAAAATAGATTTTGGATGGTGTCACAAATAAATTTGCCTTTCTAAAAGCTCCCAAATTAAAATTTGAGAGGCTTGAACATGAGGCCGGGTGGCAATGAATAGATATGAATTTGCTTTATTTGTGCAGCATGAAAATCTCACTGTACCATTTCAGGGAGAGGGAAGAAAAGCCGAGGTGAGGGAAGCAAGCCGCCGGAAGCTCGCCTGCTCAGGCTGCCTCCTGTCGCAACCTACATTCATGGGTCTGTCCAGAAGCCCACTGGACACTATAGCCCATCGCACTATCCCAACCCAGAAGCCCACGCAATTCAGCTTCTCTTTGGGTGTGCATGGGCTGGGGTGGAAAGGGGGGATCCACAGGAACCCAGTGCCTGAGGCTAACGGTGCCTGTGAATTACCAGCTTAAATGACTTAACTCTTTTGGGCCTCTGGCCAACCAAAGGCTGTCTCTATGTCCTCCCCCAACCACAGCAAAAGAAAATGATTTCTGTCACACCAATCCAGCATCTCAAAGCCCTGGGGGATCGTTGCATGTCCCAGGCACTTGCAGATCTAAGTGCTTCGTGCTAAAGACTGTGTTTAAGGGTAATAGAAACAGTTTGATCTTTAAAGAACCCTGGATGCATAATATCTATACATAGTTCTTGAATTTTTATCCTAAAAACAATTAGCCAAAAAGCCCTTTTTATATGATATTTGCAACTACACTGACAGTAACAGCAATTAAACCCCGTCTGTTTGCTGAGAGGAGCCAACTCCCCCTTTCTCCAGAAGCCTGTAAAATGTACAAAGTGGGGACTGTACCAGCAAGCCTGCAGAGATAGCTCAAGACCCTCCAAAGACAGGCTCCAGCTCAGCTGTGTTCTCCATAACCCCAAGGACCCCAAAATCTCAGACAGCATAGCAACCCCAAGAATAGTCTTGGTATTTCCTTTTATATCTCCCCCTGACACTTATGACATCTTCTGGTCTACCCCTTCCCTGACCCTCTCCCCAGACTTCCTGTATGTTCTGCCTTTCAGAAGGGCCTTCCACTTGCTATGGTCGTGGTCAGTCCCAAAGGCTTCTGTGCTCTATTGACCTGGGGTCTTTTCAAGGAGCGACTGTGTCTAGGTCTGGGCCAGTGGCTATGATGAATAGATGCAGGAGAAGGTGAGTGGGTGAATTAGTCCAAGCTTACAGTAATGGAGAGTAACAAAAGAAGCTTTTGAGGTGGATGCAATAGAGACTGGGGTTCTAGGACAGAGGTGGGGGGGTCTGGAGTGGGAGCCAAACTTTACCTATCTTTCTACTATCACCATCACCATGGACACTGAGCATGACCTAAACCCTCTCCAAATGCTCTCCTGATTGGGGAAAGGTTCCCAAGCTCTTAATCTTTTTTTTTTTTTTTTTTTGTATCATTAAACAATTTTTTGAATAGCTACTCTAATACAGAGAGCTCCTGGAAGCTTACTGGCATGCCACAAAGCAGCAAGTTTCAGGATTAGTGACAGACTCTGTCTCAAGGGAGTAAGGTGGAAGGTGACAGATAGGCCATCCAGTGTCCTCACCTGGCCCCTCTGTGTACTCATTAGTATGCGCAACTGCACACACATGCATACATCTCTCTCTCTCTCTCTCTCTCTCACACACACACACACACACACACAAAGAGCAATGCAGCAATGCAGCTTGGTCTAGTGGCACAGGCTTGTAATTCCAGTTAGTCAGAAGGCTGAAACAGGAAGAGGCCTACTACATGGCCTCCAGACCAAGTTCAAGGCCAACCCCGACAACCTAATTCAACCTTGCATCAAAATAAAAAGTACAGAGAATTGAGGACGTAGCCCAGTCGTAGAATGTTAGCTGGCATGCACAAGACCCCAGGCTCAACTCCCAATACCATGACCTAAATTAAAAGTAAAAAGCAATGCAAACAATGGGGGATCCCCAGGTATTCTGTACTGAGGAACAGGGCTGCAGAGTGAGGTGAGAGCTGCAGAATGAGGTGAGAGCTACAGTGTGTGCCAGGGAGCACCTCTCTGAGAAGGGGATGTTGGAACCAAACTGTTGAAGAGGTGAGGGAAGGGGCTTACAGAAATCTGGAAGGACTCTGCGGAGAACCAACCAACAAAAAGGACTTAAGGCAAGAATATCCCTGGGTGTCCCAAGTGGAGCTAGGAGGCTGTGGCTTCAGCAGAGTCATCTCAGAGCAGAGTAGGGGGATATGAGATGAGAGAGTTGAGACCACAGGCAGGTTTGCTCTTCCCCTGAGTCTGTCAGGAGCTACTAGAACAGGAAGCAGATGTAGGAGACATCTTACAGAAGTTCCAGCAGGATTTATTTCCCTGGCTGCTCTAAGAACTCAAGATAGAAGCAAGAAGATGTCAGGAACTACAGTCATAGTCCAGGTGACTGAGAAGGGAAGCCACGTGTCACTAGGCTAACAAGAGCCAAAGCTGTCTACAGTCGTTCCTTGTCTCGAAGCTAAGCTCAACCGAGACGTTGTGTTACCTTGAGTTGGGAAGTCTAGTCAGCTGGGGACAGGAGAGGAAACCCATTTTAAGGAAGGAAAATCACTTCAAAGAAGTGCCTGACAGACTGAAGGCATGTTCTTTGGGAAACCTGAGATGCCCAGCCCATGAGCACCCCAAAACTGTGCTATGGTCTCAGGCACCACCCTGCCACCCTCTGACCTGAACAGATATCCAGTGGTAGGGATGAAGGAAGCACAGTCTCATCCAGGAAGCCTAGGCACAGGGTCCTCCTCAAATATCAGCTCGGTCAGGGGAGGGAGGCAATGCATTGGCCTAAACTGGAAGTGGAGAGACTGCAGTCCTGGCATGGCGCCTGCCTTCATTCTAACTAGCCGCCCTGAAGATGCAGGCAAGCCTAACACAGTTTGCAAAGTGAAGGGTTCGAGTCCCCTGAACTCAGGGTGGCTTCCATTTCTGAAGCCCCTCCACAGTTCTGACTTACCAACAGCCTCTTCTCCATCCCAGAGATTTTTCAGAATCCACGTGACACACTTAGTGTGGGACTCTGTCTCTCCGTTTCATTTTTCTGGTTACATTATTCCAGATAATACTCCTCTTGCTTGCCAAGAGAAGGGAAAAAAATGACATTAATTAAAGATTTGGTCTGTGTCCTAATC
Source organism: Mastomys coucha (assembly GCF_008632895.1). Lineage (NCBI taxonomy): Eukaryota > Metazoa > Chordata > Mammalia > Rodentia > Muridae > Mastomys > Mastomys coucha. The sequence goes on from NW_022196915.1 coordinate 56,467,750, forward strand.
AAAAATTTTGAAAATGAATGTATCATACTGTACGTTCCGTAATGTAGCCGGCTTTTTTACTTAGCAATATATCATTAACATTTTCCTATGTCAACACATAATCTTCCGAACCATGATTTTTACTGCAGAAGTAGTTTACCATATGGGTGTACTATAATTTCCTCAGCCAATCCCTTACTGTTGGACATTAGGCTGTGTCTCTTTTTTTCCCTCAAATATATGTAATTATCACCAAGGCTACAACGAACACGTGAGCAGATAAGATAACTCTTCATTCACCTCTGTGCTAACTTTCCTAGGATGAACCTCAGAGTCCAGAAGCTTCGTGTGGTCAAAGCCTTGATGGTACACGTCGCCAAAATACTACCTCCAGTAGTTAGAATTTCTATTTACTTAGAATTCTGCCAACCATATTTGAAGGAAAATAAAGCAAGGCAATGGCTCTAACCCCACCTCCCCCATCCCATTCTACACATGGGTAAACTGAGGCCGGGTGGAGATAAGGTCAAGTAATTGTCCTGGGCGCTCCTCACACGTGTGCGAGATGTAACACAGCTAGGAAGCAACGGACCCTGTTTGCGTCCCCCAACCACCCAGCCTGCTCACCTCAGAAGCAACTGCCATAACTCAGGCTTCTGGAACCTTCCTCTCCCTTTCATAGCCCTGCTAACTCCGAGACCTAGTGGCCAGCAAAGGTCTCTTTCACCACTCCTGACACATCTTCCTCCCTCTGCCCCCATAAACTTCCCTCCTTCTCAATGGGTTCTTTTCCCAGGGACATCTCCCAGGATGTTGAGGAGATGTTTCCTGTTGAAAGCCGGCTCCTTGAGCTACCAGGCCCCTCCCACCCTGGCCCCCTCATTATCCTTCTAGGTACCGCCCACTGCCCTCTCTTAATTAGTTTTCCCAGCATGCCCTCCCCACAGTGCATCCAGGCAGGAGTGGCTCCAACTCCCCGAAGGCTTCAACCACACCCCCCTTACCTCTGTCCAGGATTCCTCCGCTAGGCCTGTGACCTATTAATCCCTGTACACCCTGCAAGGGCATTCATGGTACATGAGGCAGAATATTAGTTCAGTTTTGCCCGACTCAGCCCACACCTCCCCCACTCACCTGCCTAGAGCATCCTTTAAGGTTGAATAGAAACATCTCGTCTTCTAAGGCAGTCCTGGGACCTGTTCCGTTTTAGGGAGTCAGGCACCTCACAGACTATGCCCAGGCCCCAAGCCTAAACACCCTTAGAGTACATTCAGAGGTCAGGGCAGTTTGTTTCTCTCACTCCCCACCTAGGCTCAAGCACTTGGGGAACTTAACCCCCATGTGCGTTTGAGGACTTTAGAGCAAATGTTACCCTGACCTATTAAATCCTCTTCTCTCTGCCATCACCAACCAACTCGAATCTAGACCAAGAATTGTTTCTGACTTCACTGAGAGGGTACGGATACCACAGAAGCCAAGCTTATCCGTGAGAGCCCTGCTACCCTCACCTGCTTCCTCTGCTTCTATCAGTTCCCCAAGCGTGAACAATAGCATCCATTAGGAAAGGCCATTTGGAAATTCAAGACCTGCTCTAATTCTTGTCTTCTGCCCACCTCTCCAGTGTAAACTATGTGACAGCCTGACTTCCACGTCTAGAGCAGGCCTTTAGCTCTCAATTCGTCTCACTATATTTCACCATTCTTCTGAAGTATACCATTCCTTCAACCCAGATGTGAATCTCATCACCCTCCAAGAGAGTCAGCTTCTGTTCTCGGAGGGGGCCGCTAGGGAAGATTTTGCTCCCAAACGTCAGGATCTGACCCAAGGGGACTGCTTCCTTCCCTCTGGACACCCAACTTCTTTCTAGGGGAAATATGCACAGGATGCAACAGTGTCTTTGGGGACTCCATCCTAGTATCACTAATCCAGAACCCTCTGGAATGGAAGGATTAGTGCTTCCCGTGCTGGGAAACAAAAATAGACAAATGATGGGGGGAGCAGGGTGGGTTTCATTTCTACTCTGTACTGGACGTGCCGTTAAACACCTATTGGTTAGGATCATGTCCTTCTCACCACACTACAAGGCCAGCGTGAGCTCCACTTGAACATGGGGAAAGGGTGGTTCGGAGAAGTCACTTCCTCTATCCAGAGTCCAATAGCTGGTAAGAACTGGGGCAGAGATTTAAAGCCAGCTTCTCTTGAGTCCAATGTCTACCCTCTTTCTGGTACAACCGTTGCCTCCAGACTCCACTTCCAGACATCCACAAAGCCCAAGGAACAGTTCCCCGTTCTCTATTGGCCCCATTTTCTTCTCGTCTGTTAACACTCACTGATAACATCCTCCATGCCAAACTCCCAGGACCCTGCCTGTTACCTAGTGTCTTTATTTTCAAGGAGGATGCTGGCAATCTGGGTTTCTAGGTTCCTGCTTCTTCCACCAAGGGACAAAGTCCAGGCCATCAGGGTCAGCTGCACTTCTGATCATCTTGCCTCTACCACCTAGCATTCCTCTCAGCTGTCCTTCCCTAAAGAACAGGATCTGTGGCCAAACAGACATGTTCCAAAATATTCCACCCCTTCCCCCTTCCCCCAGAGCTATCGTCTTCAGTCTGGAATTTTGATAAGACCTCAGCTTTGACAGGACAGGGAAGGCCCTGGCCAGATTCCCAAAGTTGTCTCATAGGGACAAGGAATCCGTGGTCCCCTTCTTTAAGAACTGGTATCCTTGATTAGAGACCATCGAAAGCCAGTGGCTCCCGCCTCAGTGAACAAGAGCAGCCCTAAATCTGACCTTTGCTCACATACTCCTATCATCTAAAAAAGAAAATGTAAAGAGACGCTTCCTACGTGAGGTTAGGCCCTAGGTGAGGTCAGGCCCTGGGCTTTATGCTCACCTGCTCTGCAATCCCACTGCAACTTGTAGATCTGGGGCAAGCAGAGTCAAACTTAAGTAGCAAGGGTGGAGACACGAGGGTGTGGAGGGATGGACATAGTGACAGCCACGTGCTCAACGAGCACCTGAAGGCATCATGTGGATGGAGCCCGAAGCATCTCTGATGGTCCTCTCCACGGCACCCATGCTTCCTCCTGGTGTCCTCACTGTTGACAGAGGGTTATGTAACCCAGAGTGAAGGCCTGGAGTTCTCCCCCAAAGCAGCAGAGTGAATCAGTTTTTTTTTCTTTTTGCCGCCGTCATTTTCTCCGCAGGAATCTGCTTTATGCAGATTGGATTTAGGGGTTTTTCCTGGATGCTTCTGTTTCATTTAACATGCAAGGGCTAATAACTTGTCACAATTCAATAAGGCGGTGGTTACAAACACCCAGGCAGCTGCTTATTTAAATGCAGGTTTGTTAATTAGCTTCTCTTAACAAGGCTTATGCTAAATCAAGCTCCCGGCTGGCAGCACCCAAGCCTGGCACTGCTCCCAGGATGGGAGGTCAGGACATTGGCAATGGGGTCAAAATTCAAAGTGAGGAAAACTGTCCTGGCCACTCCTCTGCCTCAGTTTCCCTAAAATCAAGGTGCCTGTTCTGTGTTTTTTAAACAACCACAAGAGACCTACACTGACTCTCCCTGCTTATTTCTAGTGTGTTCTCCGCCTCTGGCTTCTGAGCCCATCCTCCCATCCAAGGCTGTAGTATTGCGTTTAGTATCCCTGCTTCTCCTCATCCTCCACTAAGCCGTCCTATGTTCCCTCACCCCTCTCTGGCATCATTCTCCCCTGAACATCACTATGTGTTCAGTTCTGGGGACAGGGGTGCCAGGAACAAAAGGGAACTAGCCAACACAGGGTACTGCCGCATGCCAGAGATATCTCTGTAACCCTCGTGACAGCCTAGAACTGATGCTGCCTTCAACCTGCTACAAATGTAGGCACTGAGAGCTGGAGAGGTCACCCTGGGCTTTCCTACAACCCTGATTCCAAGAGGCACTTGGAAACCATTACTCGTTATATGGACATTATTAGCCTGTTAGTCTGACGCTCGCCATGCTGAGATCCTGCTTAAAGAACATGAGCCTGGTTGAATGATGTCTGAATCCTAGATTCTGGTTCCTCTTGGAGGTTGGAGGCCTCTCACTGAACACCCGAGCACCAGCCCCAAGAACGCTGCTGGAGTCCTCTGAGGAATTCAAAGAGGCTGTCGTTGGGAGCTCCAGCCCTTGTGAGGGTTAATGGAAAGCAAAGCCAAGTGTCAGTACAGAAGCCATAAGCCAAGAAGAACTGGCCACATGGAAAGCAAAGGAAGTATGCGCCATAGACATCTTCCAATCTGACAGGATAGTCATACCCATCTTTCTTCAGAGGGACTGCATCATGAAAGAAATAACAAGAAACAACATGAAAATAGCTGTATGTGCCTGCTTATTCTCAAGAAAGGACTGGGAAACAACAAAATATAAAAAGGAAACAAAGTGAGATTTGGGCCTCAGAATCTGATCCCTGCCTTGGCCTCCTGACAGAGGCTGGACCTGAGATAGGTGACATTGACATCTCCCGGGACTCTCCACTGCCACAGGCCCTTCTGGTGATCATGGCAGAGATCTGGAAGATAGCTAAAATGAAGGAGCTCAGGCTCACTTAAACTCCTAGGATGTCACTGTGGACGCTAAGCTCCAGATGTAGATTTCCTTCCTATGAGACCCTGAAGTATTGCTGCTTCTGAAACCCAGCCAGCCTCTAGAGAACCTTCGAGAGAATTAGCATTCCCAGTTGGAAACTAGGAGTGGTGGCTTCTCCTTAGAGCAGTGCTTCTCAACCTGTGGGTCATGCCCTCTTTGGGGGTCAAATGACCCTTTCAGAGGGTCACCTAAGACCATCAGAAAACACAGATATTGCTGGGCAGTGGTGGTACTCGCCTTTAATCCCAGCATTTGGGAGGCAGAGACAGGTGGATTTCTGAGTTCGAGGCCAGCCTGGTCTACAGAGTGAGTTCCAGGACAGCCAGGGCTACACAGAGAAACCCTGTCTTGAAAAACCAAAAATGAAAAAAAAAACAAACAGATATTTACATTACAATTCATAATAGTAGCAAAATTACAGTTATGAAGTAGCCACAAAATGATTTATGGTTTGGGGTCACCACAACATGAGGAACTGCATTAAGGGGGGTCACAGCATTACAAAGGTTGAGAAGCCCTGCCCTAGAGAAACACACATTCAAACATCCTCAAAGGTGTAGAATTTTCTAAGTCCTGCTCATCTGCCAACCTTCTGAAATCTGCTCACGGTTTCTACACATTCTCAAGACCTTTCCCCTAATTAACATCCCTCTGAGAGTGCATGAGACTTTCCACATGTGGTCCACGGGCCCTGTGTGAAAGCTGCTGTTCCCAACACTCTCCAATGGATAACTTGGGCAGCCGCACACTGCTAGAGGCTGAGGTCTAAATCTCATAGCTTTTAAGGATGGAGACAGCACTCAGCACTGAGTAGGTATTCCAGAAATGTGTGTAGAATGAAGGCGCAAAGGGATGCTATGCATTCTGTGATACTGCACTATTTTGTTGCATAGTGGGTACAACTGCCCTTAATTCATAACCCCAAGCACTCCGTATCATTACAGCCAGCATTAAAGGGGTCTGTGAGATGGCTCAATGGGTAAAGGTGCTTGCCAATAGACCAGTGAACTAAGATTAGGACCCAGGTGATAGGAGAGAACCAACTCCCACAGTTGTTCTCTGACCTCCACATACTCACTGTGACATGCATGAGCTGGCAGTTTTACACACACACACACACACACACACACACACACACTCACAGCAAGACACTCAGAGCAAGAGACAGCAGCAGAGACAGAGAGATATTGTAAAAACTACTCCAGCCTTTTATAAGGAAGTGGGGGAGGCACACTAGGTCAGGTCTTCTGAATTCTCTGTCTTGTATTTCTTACCTCAAGAGAGAGACCTACTGCCACCCTGGGTACCTCAAATCTAGTTTTCCCAAGCCACTGGCCACTGCTGTGTAACCAAAGCTGCCATGAGCAGTTTCAAGAAAGCCATAGAGAAGGAAGGAAGTAGACCACACTCCTACATCCTCTCCCTACACTAAGGAAAGGAACCAGGATGCCAGGCCCTTGGCCTGAGGTATAGCAGCAGAATGGCCTCTATAGTCCTCAAGTTCCCTGGGCCTTGTTGAGAGAGTCCCAGCTCTGTCACTTCACTGGGATTCTTGGCCTGCTTTCTCTCCCCAAGAGAAGAAGGATGAGAGCCAACCAAATCCAAAAGCCCATATGGGCATCTCCAGACATGGGTTGGGGGCTGTAGGCCTAAGCCGGAAGGTCCAGAATGAGGCCCGAGGTTGGGTACAAGAGTTTGGCCTCCCCAGATGTCTCTGGCAGCTGGGCCACCTGACATGCCAACTGAGGCAGGAGTGGCTGTGTGGGAGGCCTGGGTACAGGGGGAGGGAACTCCTACCCCCGCCCAGGCCTTGGAGCATTTGAAAGGCAAATGTGCTGGGTTGCCTAGGGAACAGGAGAAAAGGGACTTCCCTAGCACCGGTGACTAGTAAGGGATGGAGACGGGGAGCTGTGATGCTGAGAAAATTGTTTCCAAAAAAAAAGTAAAAAGCAGTGACTAAGCAGGCCTGGTTATGTAAAGCGATCCCTGAGGAAGTGTGGGGAAAAGCCTGGGACCCACCCCCGAGTCCCTCCTCCCCACTCCCAGCCCCGTGCCTGGGAGTTTCCACCAGCACCGGCCCCCTCCTATTCTCCCGGAACTCCCAACTCCTCCACAGGACTGACAAGGGAGGCCGCCTACCTGCTGAGGGCAACATAACGTGATGGGCTAGGCAAAGAACGGAAGAGGGATTGTCACGCCCCTCCCCCTGGGTTCCCCCTCCCTCAAGTGATGGTTCTGGGAACGCCATTCCAAGGTCAGCCCAACAGGGACAAGGGACAAGGGGTCATTTATATACCATTCCAGAGTCAAGGGCGTCCACTCAGAAGAGAGAAATACAGATTTGAACCCCAGTAAACGTGTTTGCTAGCTGTGAGACTTTGCGTGGGTGGGGCTGGGGGTTGGGGGGAGGGGTTGTGGCTAGTTCTCAGAGATGGTCGGTTCCTTTACCTGGGCATATAGGTAGATGTCCACCTCATGGGGTAGCACACTAAGAGGACTTAAGGGCAGCCTAACATGAGAAGGGTGCTTGCTCCGTGCCAGTGGAAGAATCACAGGGAATGTGAATAGTGTTTGGGACCTGAGACGAGTATTCAACACTTGAGCATCCTCCATCTATGTTTCTCTAGCTGAAGGTTCCTAGCCATTCAGTAGACATACAGCAGAGTAGACCTGTGCCTTCAGGACCAATAATTCCCACCTTGGGAAGCTGCCTCACTTCCCAAAGGGATCCTCTCAAGAGCATCTAAGGAGAATTGTGAGGCCTTAAAAGGCTGATGAAATGTCATTGTAGGACCCCCAAAACCCTCATCTGGAGTTCAGGCAGGATCACAAGTACCCCTGTCCCCCATTCTATATATTTTGCCATCTTATGAAGGCAAACTCCTCTGGACAAATAGATTTTTGTTTAAGATTTATGTTTAATCATGTGTATGTGGGGGGGGCCTGGGGGAGGGGTATGCTTCTATGAATGCAGATGTCCCAGGACACGGGAGCTACCAGACCCCTTGGTCCTAGAGTTACAGCCAGGTTGTAAGCTGCCTGATGTGGTGCTGGAAATCTAACTCTGGTCCTCTGGAAGAGCATGGAGCTACCTCTTTAGCCTTGGACAAATGGCTTTCCAGGCATGAGTTACCCTTGGCTTCACAAAGTGACAGAAAAAAGTCTGGGAAACAAAGGCTTCTGCCCTGTGAACCTGACCCAAGGAAGGATACTATAGTCTACTTCTTACTTTCAGGTAAAAACGACAAAGCTGTGGCTCTAGGACCAAGAACTCTATCTAGCATCCAGGGGCCTCTGCCTCTGTGCAGTACCCAGCAGAGTTCTTTAAGGGTTCATCTTATATGTGTCCCCTGAGGGCTAGTTTAAGCCTTGGTCCCTCTCATTTGCCCCCCCCCCCCGCCCCTTAGGAAAGGGAAGCAGTTACAGACTTTCCATTTCAAACAACAAATGCAGAAAGGAAATTATCAAGAAGGCTTGAAGACCCACCACTTCCCATTTTCTGAGTCCTCTGCTGCTTTTTAAAGTTCTGATCCCTGCACTTCTCTTGGACCCACTCTTCACAGGGTGCCCTGGGATAAAGGGACTGTCTCCAGCTGGCCTGAGCTCTCAACAGAGGCTAAGGGAGAAAGGCCGAGTTAGCTCAGATTGATTGATTGATTGATTGGTTGATTGATTGATTGATTGATTGATTGATTTGGTAAATTGAGGCCACCTTGGAGTTGCAAGAAGGAGGTGTGCCTGCTCCTCAGAAAGCACCGAGGGAATTCAAACTCGAGGTGTCTTGGACCCCACCGAAAGGCATGGTCCCTTCTGTGAGAGGACTGAGTCCCAGTGGCTCTGATTTCTCAGGACAGCACACACTCTCCTCTGGCCACCCCCAAAGGCACCCTTTGCCCAGCAGCAGTTAACTGGGTGAGGAAATCCCCTCCTCCCACCTCCACGCCTCCCCCAACCCCCTCACCTTCCCACACCTCCTCCCTAGAGGCTCATAATTGGCGTTGTGAGGATTAGTCACCTCACCAGCGCAAGGAGCCTCCCCCACAACTCAGGCCCCCACACAGGCAGACTGGCTGAATGCTTAATTGGAGTTCCTCACACCTCTTAGGACAGCCTGTAATGAAGCGACAGAGGAATCAGCGCCTGGGCAGTGGCAGGCTCTGACTGGGGGGCTGGGGGGCGTGAGGTGGGGGGTGCTAAGTTTGACCAAGGAGCTTGCCTTCTCCCCCTCCCCGAAAAGAAGTCTCCTTCGAATGAATGGGCACGGCAGGGCTGGAAGAGAAGGGTAAAACATCAAGAGACTTGAAAATGGCCTGGGTACTCAGCATTCAACCAAAGGATACTTCCAAAACCTTCTACCCAGGGGGCTGAGGGGTGGGAGGGTAGGCCCATTTTGTCAAAAAGGGTAGCCCCAGGCCCACCTCCACCAACAGCCTCTTTCCCTCCTGGGATGCTTAAAGGGAAGGGAAGAGCAGCTGAAGGCTTGAGAAGATCAACGGCCTGTCCAGGGTCTGACAAGGTCACAATTAAGCCACTTTCTACCAATATGCTTAGGTGTTCACCCATAGATGTCCGCTGATAAGGATAACATGGATGCCTTGAAGGCAGGAAGATCTAGGCTCAGAGAGTACCTCATCTGGCTGCTAAGAACAGTTAGTTGGGTATGAAGGCTCTGGAAGGAACAAGGTCACTACTTGTGCCACACCCCAGTAGAGCAGGATAAAACTGGTACTTGCCGCATTGATCAGATATGCTCTGGAGAACTGGAGAAGGGAAGGGTGGGTACCCAACTCCCAGGGGAGCAGGAAGCAGCACCCTACCGGAATTTAGAGGCAGCTAAAGAGAGAGGAACGGTGGTGGCCGTTCCATCTGAGGTGCTGCTGACTCAGGGCCTCGCTTGTGGGGACTACCCTATGCTAAGTTAGATGGGGTGATGATCAGAACACAGTGAGGAAAATGGAACACGAGGGGAGCCATGATGGAGTGGAACTGTCACATCCCACCGAAGGCCAGCCAGAAAGCGAGAAGCAAGCTTTGCCCACTCACCACACAGCTCCCCAGCCTTGCATGTCTAATTGGATTCTCTCTTCCTCCTACAAGGTTATCCCTAGCTCGTGGAAAATACCACATGGTCGGGTTCTCTCCTCTTGCTCAAGAGGGAGGGAGGCTAGGGGATCCAGGCAGCTCTGACATTCATATTTTCCCTGTGCCCAGACACCCCTGGCTCTGAGATGACAGGTATGTTGTAGCAGCAGTGTAGAAGGAACCTGGGGGTAGCATGGCTGGACACAGTAGAGCCAAAGGATGTGCTTTCCGGTTGTTTCCGGGCTGTTACAGGGAGACCCTGTCCAATGTAGACCCAGGAGACGCCTGCCCATCTTCCTCAAGATGTGACCCTCCTGAGGGTCTTGGGGCTGTACAGCCAGCCTCCTCTCTGCCCATCCTGGACTCCTGTCTCAAGCAGTCCTCATAGTCGCCACCCACTTCCCCAGCCCAGCACAAACCCTTCCTGTGGCTTAAGGGACGCACTCCCACATATCCAGGTCTGTAGTAGTCCTTCCTGAAATCATTCAGCCATGTAACCCCAGCCCAGCTAGTCTCAGACCTTCCCGACTAAAGAGGACTTTCCCTCTTGCTCCTGAGAGACAGGATCATCTCCTGCTACTCACTTCTATCATGCTTGAGGCTGAGCTTAGAGAAAAATCCCAATTGTGGAAGGCTCATCTGTTCTAGTCCTGAGGGTCGGGGGATATTATGGTTCAAAGGGAAAACATCTCCTATCCACGAGCTCCTGTTTGAACACTTGTTTGGGGTGGGGGCTGTGGAACCTTTAGGATAGGAGATGGTATAGATGGCCCCTGGGTGCAGATTGGTTTAGGCATAGCCTAGTCCCACTTGCAACCAGAGCTCTCTGCTTCCTGATCCACCAAGATGTGGAAAACCCACCCCACCAACTCTTACCACGGACAGGCCTTCCCTGCCTCAATGGGACTGTACCCTCTTAAGTATGAGCCAAAATAAATTCTTCCTCCCTTAAAACAAATCCAGGGACCATTCAAGTTCATGCCTTGAGCAGCAAAAAGTGATGAGGTTAGCCGGGCGGTGGTGGCGCACGCCTTTAATCCCAGCACTTGGGAGGCAGAGGCAGGCGGATTTCTGAGTTCGAGGCCAGCCTGGTCTCCAGAGTGAGTTCCAGGACAGCCAGGGCTATACAGAGAAACCCTGTTGAAAAAAACCAAAAAAAAAAAAAAAAAAAAAAAAAAAAAAAAAAAAAAGTGATGAGGTATGCGTCCTTCCCAGAGATGCTCTTCTCCGTCATTGAGTTCCTGGAGGGGGTGTTGATGTCATCTGTGAGATCCATATAACACATAACATCGCACGTCACAGGTGCTCTGGAAAAGGAGAGTAGGAAGTGTCACAGCACTGTCCCTCCACCTCACAGCCCACAGAGTGTCCCTCAACCACGGATGAGGACTCAGCTGAGTTCCAAAGGGTCCTTGGCTTGTGTCTGGATACATCCCAGTTGTTATCTCCCCAACATATTCCACAAACATCTGATCTGAGGAAGGGTTGTCTCTCTCCTTAAAGATACTTTCATATAACCCCATGTTACCAATTAAATATTCTCAAAGTAGGCCTGTCCCACCCTCTACAGTTTCTCTGCTCTTGGCTTCCTCTGGTCCCCTCCACCCCTACTTGCTCTCCTGCCCCTACTTTAGCCCTCTCCTCTAAGCCACTACCCACACTTCACCTTCCTATCAAGTGAGGAGCAGGGGACAAAGAGGATGCAGTGCCTAGTACAGGTCCTCCTCCTCTGTGTGACCCAGGCTCCTTATCTTTGGAACACTGAACTCAGAACCCTGGCAGGGCATCTTCAGAGATGGTCTTGTCTTCTCTGCTCCAGGGGGGCTCCTCTGAGGCAGCCACCCCCCTTTTGCCCTACCTTTTAAATGTGGGGAATGCTATAGATTGGGGTATGAGAATGGTAGAATAAAGGAAGAATGTAGCAGAGATGAAATAGAAAGAGGGGAGCAAACAGAGAAGGTAGAGCAGAGGTTGTCATGTATATTTCTCCTTGGATGACTAGCACCAGACTACCTTCCCAGCTGCCCACTGGTGCCTCTGGCCCAGCCCGCTAATCTGCACAATGGCTTCCTCTGTAGCCTTCTTTTCCTAGACCAGACCTCAATGGTGCAATCCCCCATTCTGCCCAACATTCATCCCTTCACTCTACCAGGCTTGCTTCCCTGGTACCCGTTACCAGCTATCCCAGTTGTGCCCACGTGCCACCCTTCAGGCAGGCATGAAGCCACTTGCCACTCCCCCCACCACCACCCCATATTCAGCAGGCTTCACACTGGGGCTGCTCAGAAGAGGAGGTGCTTGCTAGCACGGGATGACTCAACCAACATCTTGGATGCCTTGATCAGAAAAATACCCATCTGACAATCCCCTTCCCCCTACCCCTTCTGTATCAGCCCAGCTACTTTGCTTCTGAAGTAGCCAGGGGGTTGTGTTTTCATCCTTTAGCAGAGTGAATTTGAGGTGATGGTGGTGAAGCAAATAGGGAAAGAAGCAACCTTAAGTACAGGGGACTGACCAATGGAGAAATGGATAGATGGATGTAAGACGGTGGGGGTAGCAGTCTGAATAGAAGACCAGTGCTTTGATAGCTAAGACTAAGAAGACAATGGTCAGGCTGGCCAACCATCCCTGTGGCCATGCTCACTGACCATCAAATGTCTCACATGTGGGCACTCATTCAAACCTCCTCAGAGCCACATAATCTTACTGTCAAAAGACAGACCCTTTTCTAGGTCAGCATAGATTGGTCTTTGTCCTCTACAAACTATTTTTATTTGTTCCACTTCATCTATGAGCAATAAGAGAACGGAGGGACAGGAAAACAGATCACAACAGTTTCTGGGGACCTGTGTGACCACAAAGTGCCTTTGCATAACCCTCAAAACCAGCATCTTAAGAGTTTTTTGTTTTTGTTTTTTACAGAGAAATCACTACCCCAACTGAGGTTCCCCACATGCCTCTGTAGAGTAGACAGGTAGGAGGAGGTAGGTTGCCTAGGCTAGAAGTAGCTGTCATGTCTGCAGATTCTGCTCCACATATATCAGAGACCCTCCCGGGAGTGGGCACAGACCACCCTGGCCATCCTAGTGGGGACAGATGCCCCAGTGGAACTGACTGCCAGCATCCGGAAAAACCCCCAAGAGCCAAGGAATCGGGCAATCCTTCCTGCCCACTCAGAAATTCCGGAAGCCCTTCCAGCCGGGAACCCGCCTCCCCAACCTCTCTCTAGCTTCCTCTGTCTGTCTCCTTCTTGCGACTCCTGCGAGTGCACAGGAGGGTTGAGGGAAGCCCCGTGTGCCTGTGATGAACGGAGCTAATTTCTGGTTTGCTGGTATGCCGCAGAGACGCTGCCTCCATCCCCCTCCCTCCAGCAAACCCTCTCCCACACACAGACAAATAGGCTGCATATTTAATTGGAATTCCTCACACCTACAGGGTAAAGCCTTGTCAGTAGAAATAGAGCCCACAGCCAGCTGGCTTCCCCCATTCCACCCACCTTGTCTCTTAAAAAGAAATCCCCCCCCCATACGTGAACACCACCCACAGGCCCTTGCAAGTCCCTCCCAGCATGGTTGTAAAGGAGGGATTGGTTGGCAAAGCTGCTTCTTGCCTGGGCTGCTACAGCCGGGGCCCACCCAACAGAGACCACCCAGGAGCTTCTCCCCAATAGACAGACCCCGGCAGCCTCCTGACTACCAACTTCAGGACCCCCTCAATCAAAGCTCTTGGGGCCCCCAGAGTCACTGAAGGACGCTGCCCAGATATTCAGGCTACTTGGTATACGAGACCAGGTGGGAGGAGGAGAGCTGTGGAGAGCTTCCAAAGCTAGAAAATTCCCTTTGAATAGCAGCCCTTGGAGCCAGTCTCTCATGGTACAGATGGGAAACTGAGGCTGAGGAGACGAAACAAAGCATACTGCACGGCTAACGATACAGAGCTGGACTGGGACTTGGGCTACCACCCCAGGGTGCTGCTACAGCCCCTTGCCTTGTGAAGTCTCTCCCAGAATGCAGGAGGAAGTGGCACACAGACAGAAAGAGTCATGGTGGCCTGGGGGGGTGGTGGTTGTGAAGGAAAGCAGAGAAAAGATGAGAAGGCTCGGAAGGACAAGGCCCCCTAGCAGAGCTGTAGAGGGAAGTCATAGTGGTCTGTTTCCATGAGACAAGGTAGGGGCACAAAGCAAAGGCCATCAGAAGATAAAAGATGACAGGCTCCAGATAGGCTGAGCTCCTCTGGACAGCCTCAGGGACACCCAGCCCAGAAACACAACTGAACATCTTAGTAGGAACAAACAGATGCGGGATGCTCTTCCGTGCCAGAAGTTCCAGAACAGGACCCTGCCACCACCAGGCCTCACGGGGCAGCCTGGGTGCCTACAGAGGCCTTCCTATCTTGCTGTCTTGTCCCCGTGGGCTTCTTTCTTCCCTCCCTGGCTCACACTCAGCCTGGCACAGGCCCGCGCGCGCCAAACCGGAGTGTGTCAGCGAGTAGACAGCTGCCTAGGGGGCTCTGAAGAGCACTGTGACATCCTCGCTCCCCCACAAAATATCATCTCGGTTTGCCTGAAAGTTCACCATTAGTGACTCACTTCTTTGGGTTAAACATAGCCCTCCCTTCTCCAAGGCAGCTGCTTTGGGAAAGGAGAGCTCATTGAGATCTCAGCATCCCCGTGTGAATGGGGAGACTAGAGATCTGGGAGACAGCCCCGAGGAAGGGAAGACGTGGAAGCTGCGGAAAAGACGAGAAGGAGGAAGGAAGGATATCAAAAAAGGAAGAGGAGGCCAAAGAGAGAGGAGATGGGTCCAGCTTGAGCCATGGCCATCCTACAGTGAATGTAGAAGCCCAACCTCACTGATGCCCAGATTCACCGTGGGTTCAGACTCACGGTATACATCTGTCCTCATCTGATCCTCGCAGGCCGAGGAGGCTGTGTGCCCCACTTAAGAGATGAAGCTACTGAAGCTTGTGGAGGGCTTGTCAATCTAGCCAAGGAGCTGGAAAGCCAGGACCACACTTGACACATGACTGCATAGCCACCACCATGCATTCAGAGAGCACCCTTCCTCCATTTCTCTCAGCATCCATCTCCCCGTCAAGAAGCGGGGAGGTCCCTGGTAGAGAAACAAGAGGGACAAGGAAGAAACTGTGTGGGAGGCTTGAAACAGGCAAAGGAGGTACAGTGAGGCCCAGGCTGTAGTCCTGAAGCAGTCAGCAGAGACCCAGTCAAGAAGAAGGCAGCGTGGGTGAAGGCAAAGACTCACTTATTGGCTGGTGTCAAATCTGATGCTAGCATGGAGACCACCCTACCACATCCTTCAGATGGCGCGTCAACAGTCTCCGCCAGAGGGAGGGTCTTGGCTGACTGGCAGGAGCAGGCAGGCCCAAGCTCCTATACCCTGGCACCCTCTACTCCTCTTCCACCTTCTCTGCTTGCCTTTCCTTCCCTCCAGCCACAGCCCTGCAGGAAGTGGCCTGTCGGCCATATTGAAACCGTCTGCTCCTCTCCCTCTTAACGAGCCAGGTTAAATACGCTGTAATCAGAGTAATCATACACCTGGGCTGGTTCTCGAGAGAACTGCCTTTTGTACTGCGATAGGACATTAATAGCAATTATTCTGCTTTGTAATTGGAGCTTTAAATACTAATTCAAACAGCCAGAGGAAAACCAATTAGTGCTAATTTATCTCTATGTGTTTTCCAGAGCTGGTGTCTGTCACACTGTGAAGAAATAGGTTGGTAATTAGTACAGTTGGGTGGTAGATAGAAGTAATTATCAGATTCTTTCATTTTTCTTTGGGGGAGAAAATGGGTAGGGGGCAGGGAAGGCCAAGATAGGTACTGTAAGTCTTTGTTGTCTCGAAGTTTACCCGGTGGGCCTATGAGTGCCCAGGCCTGGGCATCCCAAGATAGCAAGGTATTCCTGAGCCAGGTGGGTTCAGGTGGAAGGGGCATTGAAGGCCTCAGCAGGGACCTTCCCACTAATAGGCCCATGGAGAACTATCAGCAGTGTTATAGTAAGCATTCTTTTCCTGTGTGTCTGGAAGAAGGCTTGGGAGCCCCGCCCCAGAGAGGGTTAAATGGACAGTAGGGCCTGGCCCCCAAGTCTGCCTCCTATCCACTAGCTGTGTGACCTGGCAGAGGCAGTGGATCTCTGTGGTTTCTGCTTTCCTCCCATGTAAAATGCTCAGACAGAGTTAACTGTCAACTTGATGATGTAGAAACACTTAGAAAATGGGCCTTTGGACGTACCTGTGGGTGATTATCTTGACTACGTTAATCGAGGAAGAAAGACCTGTCCACTACAAGTGGTGCCATTCCCTAGCCGGAACCTAGATGGTATCTAAGTAGCGAGAAGGTGGTGAGCAGCCTCAAGCACGTATTAATCCCTCTGTGCTTCCTGACTGCGAATGTGATGCGGTCAACTTTGGCCTTGACTGCCCCACCATGATGCACCACATCTTGGGCTGCCCTTTCTCCCTCATGTTTCCTTTGCCAGGGTATTTGATCACAGCAACAGAAAAAAAGAAGCTAAGACAAATACTTTCCTCACAGGGTTATTCTAAGAATTGATTTACATTAAAGCCAGACTTCCCTAGGTCTGGTACCAAACAGCAAAGTGTACATGTTACTACATGCCTGCCGTTTGCCTGGGGCTCTTCTAGGTGCCTTTGTAAGTGTGATGTCTGGGGGTTTAAAGCAGCAATGGAAAGGCTCTCAGCCAGGGGTCAAGCATGCAATAGGAGCTCTGTCGGGGCTACTTGTCACTGTCAATGTCATTATGTTGTTATTTCACTGTGCCTGGTCTTGTTGGAGCCTGTAAATCCCTTCATTGAAAGAGGTAGACATCGTGTTACGAATGCATTCTATCAATACAAATATTTTTACCAAAAGCCCAGTCCACCCTTGGGACTGTCAAGGGGCCAGCCACTACCTCTCAGAAATGTGAGACTAGCATACCTCGAACAAAGGAAGACAGGAGGCTAAAGGCACTTCCCAGAGTGCCACGGGGTTTATGCTTTCACATATGTGATTCTCCCAAGTGCCAGTGAGTGGGCGGAGAGTTGCCTTAATCCCCGTTTCAAAGGTCAGGAAGTGACAGTTGGAGAGTATAAGTGACCTACTCCAGAACATTCTTGGCCAAAGCCAAGGGCTGTGAAGTCCGCAAAGGACATTCAGTGTGTCCTTGTCAAGTGGATGAATAAACAGGAATGCTCACCACTGCATCAGGTAGCCTGGTCTGCCAAGGTGGGTGTGGTCCTTCTTGAGCAGTGGAGTTGACCACGAAGAGATGTTGCAGAGGGCCAGAACTCTTTTTAGGAGAAATAAGTAGGTGGGAGATTTGGATGGCTTCGTTCTACTTGGACTAGGCCTTTAAAGGATTGGGTAACAGTCTCGAGTTGACAGTGGTTCAACTTGAAATTTTCAGCATTAGGCCGATGTGAACATGATTGTACGTTTAGTAGGAACCATGCATGGGTTTGATGGGTTGGTTTTGTGTTGAGATGTAATCTTGTAATGTGTTCAGGTTGGCCAGGAACTCACTATGTAGCCAAGACTGGCCTTTAAAGTCCCAGAGATCCTCCTACCTGATCCTCCCAAAAGCAAGAATTATAGCTTTAGCCATCACTCTCACCCAGACTTGGAAATTAGAGTTTTGATCTCCTCCCATGCTAGCCATGGACACACTATGAGACCTATAGCTCTGGGAAGAGCCTCACCTTCCAGTCAGTCTCACAAACACAAGTGGAGACAACTAACACTTCAAAGTGTAATGTGTTTTAATATGTGGTGTATCGCGAGTTAGGTGAATAAAATGCACTGACTGCGATTTGTTGAGTCTGGGTTATGTCCAGTCATAACTGAGGAGCATCTCCAGCAAGCAACACTGAAAAGTTGTGAGGTTGTTTTCATAGGAGAGAGGGAGCTATGGTAGGCCCAGGTCGTCACCGCAGAGCCCCACCCTTCCTACCCCCTGGTGCATTCAGGGAAACTGTCTGGACGCTACAGGCATTTGAGGGCTGACCCTGAGTCACAGAAGTGGGTGCAGAAGAGCAATGAGAAGGAAGATGCTTGAGAAGGGTAGAGCTGCTGCAGGAGCCTAGGAAGGGGTAGAACACACGTTTTTGAGAAGCACATTTTATAGCCCAGCTCAAGTGTGGATGATAAGTGAGGCTGGTAAGTTAGGCTTTGCCAACCACGTGGCAGAAGACATTTGCCCCAGGCCACCTCCTAGAGTTGTTCACTGCTCCCACAAGGAAGTTTGTCCTCCACCTACCAGGTCACCCATCCTTGGCGTCTACTACTATAACAGAATACCTAAGAAATGGGTGATTTACAAAGAACAAGAGCTTAGGACTGGAGAGATGGTTCAGTCAGTCAAGTGGGTGCTGTGTAAGCATAAGGACTGGAGATCAACCCCCAGAATCCACATTTTAAAACACGCACATGCCTAATGCACACCCGTAACCCTAGCACTGGAGAAATAGAGGCACGAGGATCTTTGGTACTTGGTGGCCAACCTGCCTAGCCTGTTTAGTGAATCCCAGGTTCAGTGAGAATCCCTAACTCAACCATCCCAGGTGTCCCCTGACCTCTCTGCACATGTGTGTGCCTAGCACACACATGCACCCACCTGCACGTGAACGTATATACCCACCTAACAGAAAGGTCAGGGAGCAGTAACAGCAATGTATGCACAGCCATGGTTCTGAAGGCCAGGAAGCCTGAAAGCACGGCCCCAGCATCTGGCTTCACACGGTGGGAAGCGGGGCGAGCAAGCACATCTGAGCATCCCTTCACCTTCTTACTATTAACACCGCCTGCCCATGGCCTCATCCAAGCCAAACGCCATCACTTCCAAATACCGTCAGCACATCAACGCGGGGATAAGGTCTTTATGGACTTCGGGGGATACATTCAAACACAGAGTGAACTTCCACCCTAAGTAAGACAAGCCTCTTTCTAATTCCCACGAAGGAACTGGCCATAGGCTTGCCAAGCTGTGAGCTTCCCCCCAACATCCCACCGGGGGTGGGGCACTTGCTTCCTGTGGACTCTCAGCTCCTCTGAATTCAGCGGCTGGGGACGGGAAGTTTTGAAGACGGGTTTGAGGAGCTTAGACTGGCTGGAGCAGAAGAGGGTGGGAGGGTAAGTGAGGGGAGCTTGAGACCTTGAAGGGAGGTTGGGGGTAGGAATGGGTAACAATTGGAGGAAAGGCAAGGTTGAAGGGTCCGGACACATTAGCAGGGACTGGGGACTTGGCATATAGCCAAACTAGTTAGCCTTCATAGCAAGAGCTGTTGGTGATTTCTTTCTTTCTTATTCATTTATTATTTATCATCTTCTTTGGTTACAGGTACTGTATTTTCTAAACATTTCGCACTGAACATATTTTTCCTTTATACCAAGAAAAACAATGAAATTTATTTTTAAGGAAGGAAGGGACATATGCTAGAGACATTTTGAAGGAAGAACTGACGGAATCTGATAAGCGACTAGATAAGGGTGATAAAGGAGACAGATGAATCAAAAATAACTCATAGGCTTTGAGACTGGGTGCTGGGGGTGGGGTGGGGGGGATGGCAGCGTGCAGGCAGGCAAGGTGTGGATGAGGGGGCTCTGTAGCCTGGACAAGATTGGCTGGCACAATGTCAAGGTGTGATTTTCTTTCCAGCTGTTGGCAAGACCACAGAGGGTACCCACACAGCCCAGAGGAAAAGAGGTTCCAGGTACCCTGTGGAGGCTTCTTTGTCAACTCACCAGGTGGAGGAAGAGCCTAGGGTTAAGGACAGAATTCAGAACATCTTTACACAAGGCAGAGCTGTGAGAAAAGACCCAAACATAATGATGCGCCCAATACACGGCTCAGAACGAGACCCCTAAGGATCCAGCTATTTCCCCATCCTGAGTTGTTAGAATACAAAAGGAAGAAGGATGGCCCTAGAGGAAGGGGTGTTGAGGACAGTGTACAGGGAGGCCCAAGGCAGGGGGACAAACATACTCCTGGGAGGTCCCATCCTGGTACTTAATGCAAGTGGTAAGCTAAAGGTTCCTCTCAGAGACACAGAGAACACCTCTCACAGAAAAGGGTCTGCCTGAGTTAAGCACTAGCCCATGCCCCACCTCCCAAGCTGTCCACGACGACAAGAAACCCTAATCTCCCTGGCTCCTGGCTGTGCCGTAGTCTGCAGAGGCTTTGGACCTGGGAAAGCCTCACAAATCCCAAGGCAGGACGAACTGTCACCACTGCCCTATATTCCCCTTGTGTCTGCTGGTGGCCGTGGTAAAGGATACGTCTCTAAAGACTGCATATGGCTGGGACCTGCAGGCGGCCGAATAGCCCACCACCTCCACCCCTCATGCCAGGATGCTTCAATTCTTCCTTAGCACCAGCACCTGCCCCAGGCCCACCTCCCTGAATGTGGCCTCAGAAGACTCTATTGACCAGCTCAGGCCCCACCCTGGGATGCATCACCGTTTCCTTGGCAACTGAGGGGGTGGGTTGAAAAGTAACACACAAAGCAAATAAAATGAGCTCCAAAATGGGTGGCCTGCAGACAGGCATCTCGGCATCCTGGAGCCTCAGTTTTAAAGGGTGTTGTCTGCCCAGGCCCCTTTCCCGAGATTGCTCAGGGGGACCAGGGGTAGAGAACCCCTTCCCAACATGCTGTGGGCCTCGCGCATGCTCTCACTGCGCCCGCAGAGCTGTCATGAGAAATTAGATCTCTGATGAAGATCTGTCTGTATAAGCAGTGGTGTTAATGAGGCAAGGAGAGCCAGTCCTCCCCCCACCCCCACCCCCGGGGGGGTAGGTAACTCAGACAGACACCAAGCTACTAAACGGAGCAGGAAGATGGGGTGTAAACACAGCTCATGGACAGAACCTACCAGGGAACCGGTCCTGCTGGGGACCCAAAGGCTCCCAGAGCCCCCAAGTTAATGCAGTCATCCCAGTGTCCCCTCCCCAAGACCTTAGAGCATTTAGAGAGCACCCAGCAGGTGGTCTAAGAAAGCCTCTGGGGGGGGGGCGTTGACTAAGACCCCATGGAGATGCGCAAACATTTTCCTGTGAAGGTACAAACACATAGTTCAAGGGCACAGACCTTCTATTGGGGGAAGGGATGTTGTAGTCCTGGCTGGCCTACAACTCACTGTGCAGACCAGGCTGGCCTCAAACTCAGAGGTCTGTCTTCTTCTGTCTCCCAGGTGCTGGGATTGAAGGCACGCATGTCATACCCACCCCAAGGACACAGACTTTAAGAAAACACCTTTGAGGCATTTGTTTTAGCTGTGGATCTGCCAACACACCCAAACCATAGACACTCTTTAGCACCCTGAGAGACCCGACACATTGCCTCTCTGTCATTCACTTCCCCGGCTTTGGAGACTCTGTGCTGTTACCACCAACTGGCATATATTTAAGCATCGTTGATTGGCATCGTGTGGCAGGTGCTGTTTTGTGTCACCTGTGCAGATGCAGACAGCAGGTGTTTGTTTCCTTGTCTGTGTGGCATACACCTAGTGTATCTCTGTTTCTCGAAGATTTTCATGTCTGGGCTTCTCAGTCTCCCAGGCAGGGGCTTGAACCCATGGCATCCAGGGCATCCCTGACTCAGTGATCTAAGTATACATATCCCTCTAGAGCCAGGCCCAATTCCCAGGCACTGCCTCTTCATATGGGCATGAGATAGGTTGGGTCTGATGACATGAGAGAGATAACCTTGAATTCCCTCTAATTTACACAAAAGGAAAAAAAAAACGGGGAAATTATTCGAAAACTGCAACACTTTATTATTAGTAACGTATTTGTCTGTGATGCATCTCACAACTGCTGGTCCCACACCAGCGTGTCGCAGCTTTGAGGCTGAGAACTGCTAGTCTAAGTGGTGTGATTTCAGAAGTTAAAGGAGGGCCACTTCCTGCCCCCAAAATATCTCCTGTCTCCACCCTACCGCTTTCCCCTGAAGTCTCGCCCCAGCTGATCTATTGCACTGTGTTAAACAGCCCAGCATCCCCTTCTAGAGCGTGAGGACTCCTGAGGGGAGGGGATCTGTTAAGGCCACGGTATCCTTTAGTGAGACTTACAGAGGACCCACGTGCCAGGCCCTCGTACCCATGTGCCACCCTCTCCATCCTCTCCACAAAATAAGCAGGATAGTACTGTTGTCTTTGCCTCTCACAAGAGGAAACTGAGGCACGGGGCAGTTACACAACCATTAGCCCGTAGGCAATCATCCCAACCCAGTTTGGTCCTTTCCAAAGTTTGTATTTTGATACACCATGAGTGAAACAGAAGATCTTGGGTATCTTCGAACCAGAATAAAGAAGCCTGCACCCGGGAGGAAGATGATACCTTTAGGACATAAGGAGAGTGTTTTTCCCCCCAGGGGGTTGGGGGGGAGCATCTTCATACCTGTCTTAGTCAGGGTTTCTATTCCTGCACAAACATCATGACCAAGAAGCAAGTTGGGGAGGAAAGGGTTTATTCACCTTACACTTCCACATGGCTGTTGATCACCAGAGGAAGTCAGGACTGGAACTCAAGCAGGTCAGGAAGCAGGAGCTGATGCAGAGGCCATGGAGGGATGTTCCTTACTGGCTTGCCTCCCTGGCTTGCTCAGCCTGCTCTCTTACCGAGCCCAAGACCTCCAGCCCAGGGATGGTACCACCCACAAGGGGCCCTACCCCCTTGATCACTAATTGAGAAAATGCCCCACAGCTGGACCTCATGGAGGCACTTCCCCAACTGAAGCTTCCTTCTGTGATAACTCCAGCCTGTGTCAAGTTGACACACAAAACCAGCCAATACAATGCCTTGTAGCACATTACCAAGGCAGGCTTCTTTTACACCAGAGGCACAGATACCCTCCATATTTGCTAACACCTGTCCCACTCTCAGTTGCCATCCAGGCAGGGACAGGGATCTATCAAGATATCAAGTCACATCCTTAAAGATGTGTGCACAGGTGCTCCTGTCCCAGAAGAGCCTGCTTCCACCTATACTCCTGGGACAGAGAGGAATGCCTATTTGAAAACCTTACGGAGCATTTACTCCTCATCAAATGTCTCCACTATAGTAACCCTGTGGAATGGACCTCCTGGGCTCCTTTTGTAAATGAGAAAGCCCATGCTTAGACAGCTAAATAACTTCCTGGAGGCCGAAAGCTCCATGAAGGGAGGCTAGTGACTGATGTGATGGTCACCTGCTGCCGGCCTCTCTCTGCTACATACAAACTTGTCGAAGTGCTGGTCGACTGTGTGGGTACCACAGCCCAAAGTCACGTGAACCCATATGGCCAGGTCTGTCAGACCCTGAAGAGAGCATCCTTCCCACCATGTCCCCGTCACCAGAAGGCCTCGCCGCAATAGAACTGCCCAGAGATGCAATATGAGAGAGAGGAAGCAACCATGAGCTTTTCAGAGAAGCAGGGGCCATGCAAGTAGGCCAAAGAGCTGGCAGCTAGATCTGCTGGTAAGCGGCAAGGGCTCTTCCTTCAAAATAGCACCTGCACTGCCCTGATTCTACCAGGGTGTATTTAATCCTTAGGGTCCTACATGTAGAGAATTATGATTGCATGATTTACAAAATTTGCATCCAAGATACACTCAATGCCTGGATTGATTTAGGCTGGTAGATGAAAACACAAATGTGTCTTTTAGTTCTATTTTTTTTTAAAAAAAAAAAAAAAGGAAGGAAGTAGGGAAAGAAGAAAGAAAGAATGAGCGAACAAACGAACAAGCTAATGAAAGAAAGAAGCAATCCAGCAGCCGGGTCGAGGTGATACCCACCTTTAATCCTAGCACTCAGGGGACAGAGACAGTTAGATCTTCGTGAGTTTGAGGCCATCCTGGTCAACAGAATGAGTTTCAGGACAGCAAGGACTACACAGAGAAACCCTGTCTCAAAAAATCAAAAACAAAACAAACAAACAAACATGGCAATCCATGGGCTGTGGAGGGAACCCACCCAGCATGTGGAACCAATGTATGTAGGGCCATAGATATGTGCATCTCTCCATATGTCCATGTGCCAAAGAGTTTGTATGCTATCCCCGGTCCGACAGGGAGCATTGTAGAAAGGGCGTTAGCTGGAGAGTAATGGAAAGAAGTCCATCTTCTCCAGGTGCCAGCTTTCCATAGTCAGCCATGGGAAATGAGAAAGCAGAGACTGGGGTTGCACACGGGTGGTCCCAGCAGTCCTGAATTGGGACCCTGTGGAGCTGCACTTGTTCCTGAAAGATGCTCCTAAGAGCTGAGAACTCAGTGAGACTACTGGAAGGGAAAGGAATGCAGAGGGAGTCTCCAGCTAGATCCCCGGCAGTTGTGACATGACTGCAGGATTGGTGTGACAAGAGAATTGGGCCTGCCTTCAGTGGAAATAGGCAGGGTGCTCTTCCCATTGACCTGCCTACCCCCACTACCAGGGCAAACCCTGAGGATTGGGGCTTCCATGCCATGAGTCGGTTGGTATCCAGATTAGGGGTAGGGAAGAGGTGACAAATGCTGCCTGACAGGGTCCGGGATGACCACTTTTTGTCCCAGCCCAATACGCATTGGAAGGTGTCCCTGACCTCCACTCTGCACCTTCCCCAGGCCCTAAATGAGAAGGCATAATCCATCACAGGGGGCAGGGGCATGTGTGGAAACACACTTCGGCCACGGAGGCTCCAAATCCCCAGCATGTGCTGTCCCGTCAGTCCTCATGCACAACACAGTTCCAAAGGTGAAGTCATTAGGAACACAAAGACATGGACAACAGGGAGTTCTTCCCCTTTAAGGTCAAGGGTCTACACTGGTCATACTCAGAGGAAGACATCCTGGTGCCTAGTTTTGGGATCTGTGTAGCTCAGCGCTTTTAGGAGATTCACCCATCATCAGCTAGTTTCTAGCATACCCAGTGACAGCTCATCACAGGATTTGAGACAGAAAAAAATATATATATATATTCCCAGAGAACTGGCAGATACAAACTCTGGCAGATACAAAGTCACCCCCTTCAGTTTAACTGGTGTGTGAGAGTGACAAAGACAGACAGACAGACAGACAGACAGACAGACAGACTCGGGCCCTCTAGCTAAGGAGCAAGCACCCTGTGTCCAAGAGTTTCGAGTACTCTGCAGCTTGGAGAAGAAGAGCTCAAATTTGCTGCCTCTTTCCTTCATCCTTCACCTATTTCTACTTCCTTGAGGTCTCCCTCTAGGGAAAAGGGTAGGGCAGCTACGACATCATGCCAAGAGAGCAGCAGGCCAAGGCTCGAGGAGCCCTTCTGAGAAGGACGGGCTCTGAGCTTGAGGTCTTTGAAAGCAGAGACCAGGTGTTCTAATTGGGCAAGGGTCGCCTGCTTAAAGCGACGCTTGTGAGTTAAGGAAACATTTGAAGGCAGCTTGGTTGGAGGAAAGTTGATCTCAGCCCGTGGGGCCAAAAGTAGAATGATGACCAAGTAGTCCTTGGAAAGATAGAGATTTTGGTTTTGTTGGTGTGTGTGTGTGCGTGTGTAGGTGTGTAGGTGTGCGTGGTCACAAGATAACCTCTGGTGTCAGGGTTTACCTTCCTTGCTTTTTAAAATTATTATTGTTGATT
Organism: Mastomys coucha; assembly: GCF_008632895.1. Taxonomy (NCBI): domain Eukaryota; kingdom Metazoa; phylum Chordata; class Mammalia; order Rodentia; family Muridae; genus Mastomys; species Mastomys coucha. Next base: position 56,493,011 of record NW_022196915.1, read on the forward strand.
AAAACCTTATTGTAAAGAACTGTCAAATAAAAACACACAGCAGAATTACCCAGATCCAAAGTCTACCCCTCTCCATGAACTTCGACAGTTAGAATGGCCATCCCGAAGCCTTGAAGCTTCGCACTGGATCTTACACCTTTGTTCAACTGTATGTTCATGCGCTTATTTCACCAGGTACACCCCCCCCCCCAAAAAATAATGACAGTTAAAACTGGAAAAACAATTAATTTCATTCCTCTTTCATGACTCAAGCCCTTCACCTGCATTCCTTCCTTCCTTGTCACTGAACATTTAGCCTTTCCTGTTCTCCTTCCTATATGTTGTACAGTAATCCTATGTACGTTCTGGGATCCCCGTATGAAGGAGAATGTGAGGGTTTCTTTTTTCATTCTGAGATTCCATGACCTTGCCTAGTATTATCTTTTCTAAATCCACTTTCTTGCAAGTTTTGTGGTTTCACTTTTCTTTAGAGCTGAATAGTATTCCACTTGGTGTCACAAGCAGATTTCACGACAGCTTCATCTGCTTAGACAACTACGTTAGTTCCAATATAATAAATAAAGCAGCAATAAAGCTCCCATGAGGATCAAATACTTCTCAGGTAGAGTGTGGAATTCTCTGGATAGCTGCCCAGAAGTAAAATAGGTAGCAGTTTTATTTTTAGATTGGGGGAGGGGAAATCTCCAAGCTAATTTTCATAATGACTATTAATTTGTGTTCCCACCAAAACTACATTGTTTTGAAGCATGGTCCCTTGTGTTTGCCATTGTCCCATGTACTATACTAGCTGGCCCTTGAGCTTTCCAGATCTTCGTGTGTCTGCCTACCATCTTGTCATAGGACTACTAGATTTACAATGGCTGCATCCAGATTTTAGATGGGTTTTGGGGATCAAAACCCTGACCATCAAGCTTGCATGGCAAGCATTCTTCCTCACTGAGCCAGCTCCCCAGCCCCTACTCCTCTTTGTACTTTCTATTAGGAGATGGAGTGGGGATGGGGGTCTTGCTAATTTGCCAAGGCCAGACTTGAACTTACTGTGTGGCCCAGGCAGGACCTGAACTTCCAATCTCCGTGCACCAGCCTCCCAAGGAGCTGGGATTACAGGCCTGCACCACCAGGCCCAGCTAGTTCTTTCCGGTCATTATCCACAGTGATAGTTCTCAGCTGAGTTTTCTAACAATACTAATAGTGAACTTGAGTTGGCCCAGCAGGCTGGAAGTAACATGTGTGATTTCCTCTCTCCTCACAAAACCCAGCAAGGCAGGCACTCCAATGACCAGTGTGCAGGCAAGGAGGAAAAAAAGCAAAGAACAGAAACACTGTCACTTACCCAAGGGCTACTGAGTCGCAGGTGGCCCTACAAGATTTGAAAGCAGGAGTGGCAGCTCTGGCTGTCACTGCCCATGAACACCTTTCCAGGCAGCAGAGCTATACAGCATTGAGCTGAGCACCATAAGAGAAGACCCAGAGCCAAGAATCCATTCATAGGTGGAGATATTGGAGAGATGGCCCATCAGCATCAAGAGAGGTGGAGTCAATGACTTCCAGCTCGCAGAGATAGCTGTCACTCCATTCCTTTGCCCTTGGCCAAGCTTGTCAAAACCAGTTGCTCAAAACTACTCTTTCTAAAGTGGATTAGTCAGGGTCCAGCTGTAAGGAACTGCATGCCTGTGAGATAGTGAATGGTGTGCCCTGTGACATTCCACCAAGGTCATCCAGATGTAAACCAAAGAGCTGAGGCAATTCTAATCCTTTTCAGCTGGACCCAAGGTTCAGTATGCAGCATAAATGGACAGCCATAGAAGTACAGTCTGAGGGTTTCCTTTGTTGATGTCATTTGAGGCCTGACCTCAAGTTAGCCTAGGCTGGTTTCACATTCCCCATAGAACCAAATAGAACCTTGAACTCCTGGTCTTCCTGCCTCTACCTCCCAAGTTCTGGTATTACAAGCACGGCTGGGCTCAGTGACTCAATGGTCAGTAGATCTACCTCCCAGACATGCAGTCTCTTTTAGTTGTAGTACCACTAGCCACCAGAGGCCTGGCCAAGAGGAGGCAACATCAGGCCATCCATCTGGGTTCGACTTGGCCTTTTCCTCCCTTCCAGACTTCTGAGACTCCAGGGCACCTTAGCCTTGCCTCTGCTTCTCCCTAACTATGGACAAGAGGATAAAGGCTATAGGAGCAGGGTGCTGGCAGCATCTGTGGACAGGGGTTTCTAAAGGAATGGCCCCGCCCCGCAACCCCACCACCATGGCTTTCCACCTCTGTGTTGTTCTACAGATAATATATTTATAGGCATATAAATATCTTTTCCCCTGAGGGACAATGAAACTCAGCCAAGTGGGAATTCAGCGTGATCTGGAAAGATTTGTTGCAAAGGAATTTCACTGGGGTGGGGAGAGAAATTGTATATTCAGGACACCACCTGGTTAATAAACCAAACACACAGCTCCCAGAACACACAAGATTTCCTTTCTTTATTTTCTTTAAGTTAACCAAGGCTGTATTGTTATTCACCATGCACACTCCTCCTTTGCCAATTTAAATTGTGGAGGGTTTCTTTCCTCCTTTGAGACAATAAGCAAATTAACAGTAGGGGTTAAATAATTTGTTTAAGGGGTGGTAGATAGAATGGAGTTGGGGGCTTTGGGGGGGGCAGAGGACTAAAATCTGCCAGTAGAAGCAATAAATACAGAGTTGTGCCTCAGGCATAATATATCAAAGAAAATATAATGCATCCAGCTTAAAACTAATGATTGCCATATAATTAGATGAGAAGCATTGTGCTATAAATGTGTATTCTTTAGCATGCTGTGATTTTACTGTAAAAAAAGGAGAGAGAGAGAGAGAGAGAGAGAGAGAGAGAGAGAGAGAGAGAGAGAGAGAGAGAGGAGACAGAAAAACACAGAGCCCAGCAACATACTATAAAAAGACCCCTCTGTTGACTTCTCGGCTGTTTAGTATTCCTTGGCTGTTCTCCCTTGGGAGTGTGTAATTAGTGCTTTATGAAGAGTACATTTAAAGCAATTTAATATTCACCTCATTCAGTCTGAAACAATGTGATCCATGCTTAGACAAATCAGTGCTCCTTGCTGACATAATCTGTCAGAACATTACCTCTGAAAAGACCTTTCAAGAGGTTCTGCTGTTAATTAGTTGTCTATCATGTATAAACAGAGCAGTGAGCAGAAGGGCCTCGACAGGCCAGAGGGATACGTTGGGAAATGCATTTTGTATGAATGCGGGTTGCAGGGGGATGTCTTCTCACTCACCAGCCTCCCTCCTCCCCCATAGCCTCGCCTTGCCACGCCTGCAACCACACGCACGCCTTGGGCCTCTTCCAGGCAAGCAAAGTGCTTTCCAGTTGACTTCAGGGGGCACTGCCAGTCACCACAGTGAAGTGTTCTCTCTCTCTCTCTCTCTCTCTCTCTCTCTCTCTCTCTCTCTCTCTCTCTCACACACACACACACACACACACACACACACACGTCACCTCCCTGAGCAGACCCACCTGCAAGATAAGACAGCTGCTTTTACAGCCCAGGGTGCATGACCTTACATGCCATCTGAGCATGCTAGGAGGTTCTTTAAGCATAGAGTGGGACAGGCCCCATCCTTCATGGGCAAAGGCCAGACAGAAAATAAAGGTCTCATATGCGTCTTTCTGCTCTACTGTAAATTAGAGAGATTAATACACATGGGCATTTATGCACAGGAACCTCCTTGGCTGCCATGGATACAAAGAATGACAGCCATGTCATTCTAAGGTCACATGATCTAGGCCTTTCCTTCAAGGGCTGCTTTTGTCCAAGTCCATCCTTCAAGGGTGAGTGCTGGCTCTTTCTTTCTATGCCTGTTGTCGAAGGATTTGAACAGTTCTTCTTTATTCTGGACTTAGAACACCTCTGTGCAAGCATCCTAGATCTTGACAGGGATGCTTACCAAGTAATGGGTCAAGACACAGTTCTGCAGCCTCCATAGGTTGGCAATTGCAAGAGGGCATGACGGGGACTCCCCAGGCACCTCCTTCCCCTCAGAGCTCCAGAGGCTGGGGATTGTGTCCATATGTCTGCCTCTCATGCCTGTTTAAGATTTGTCACCTTCCTCAGTGGCCTCGGCCCTATAGTTTCAGCATTCCCTCCATAAACATCCATTAGGCACCTACTGTGTGCATTATTCTATGTACTACATTCCAGGGCAGCTGAAACAAGTAAGTCACAGTCTCTGCTCATGAGATGCTTACAGACCCATAAACCTCTAATTACTGTGTGGGGCAATTATAAGTAATGAAGAGAGGCAATATAATTTTGTAACTAGGAGGGAGCGCTGGAATTGAACTGCTTGGACTCAGACTTTAGACTGCTTACACCAGTTAAGTGACTCCGGGCAAGTTATCTGGCTGCCCTTTAGCCTCTGTAATGGGAGTGAGAACACATGCCTCATAGGTTTGTAAGGATTAACTGAGATAATGCACTAAAGTGCCTACCGGGGGGTGGGGGGGTGGGCAAGTGCGAGGGGGTACAGAAATAAGCAAGGTTTTTTGGACACTAGTGAGTGACATCCTGGGAGGTGGATCCCTTCAGAAGGAGCCATGAGATGGCCCAGGCTGAGTAATGATGAGGTGTCCTGACGATTAGGGAGGCAGCCGTTTCTCCCTATATTCCTGAGAGAAGGTGAGGTCGAGAGGGAAAGAATAAAGTGGAAGGGACAGGGAGGGAGGAATGAAGAGAGAGAGAGAATATAAAATTTAATATCTCAAAATTCCCAGAGCCTCAAGCTTCCCCCCACACTCCTAACCTAGGCAATGTAGGAGAAAGGCCTTCTGCTCTGGCAGCTCCCACAGGAAGGATGCCCGAGTAAGCCCCGCCCTCACACAGCCCCTGGTGCCCAAACCATGCTCAGTACATGTTTCACTTGGACATTAGTGAAAAGCATGCATGGGGTCAGCACCATTATTTCTGAAAGAGGTTAAATGTGTTCAAGGGCACACAGCTACACAAAGCTGGATGTCAGGCATTTCCTCTTTCCGGTTTCCCATCTACCTTTACTCCAGTTAAACTGCAACCCACAGGACACATCAGCCTGCTTTTGCAAGGCCTGGGAGTTAATGGCTTTGGTGTTTTTAAGGGGTGGTTAAGCAAAGACACAAACACACAGAAAAGATGTGAGTGACATCATGTGTAGCTCACCAAGGCTCAGGCATACTCTACCTGGGCCTTTCTAGAGAGTTTGCGATGAGGGAGGATGCCCTGGGATGCTCACACATTGAGAATCAGGCACTGAGTACAATACGCATACAGTACAAAGGGCACAGAGGGAAAGCCAGACACGGGACCTGAGACATCAACTTGAGCAGTAGCCCATCCACTTCAAAGTCATTTACACACACACACACACACACACACACACACACACACACACACTCACACACGGTGTCTAGCAGAGGAAATGGGACCGGGGAAGGGGTGGGGGGGACAGCAGCTGTGTCCCTCTGTGCGGGCTTTGTGGTTAAGGATGAAACAGTTCACACAGTCTTCTTTGTGACTTAGCATTCCCACTCTGTGTGAAAAAGCTGGGACAGATGAGTAACTGGGAGATCATCCTACCAGGATTCCATGACCCAAAGGCCAGCTTCTGTCCATCACACCAGGCTGCTCTGACCCCCAGGGCCTCCAGCAAGGAAAGCTGGGTAGAGCATGGGCAGGCGGGCAGGTGGGCAGGTCCCAAGGCCACCCCTGCTTTCCATAGCACTTGAATTTCTATACATCTCAGATTTCCCTTTCCAACACCACTCCAACTCTCCTGGAGTTGTTTCAGCCTCTGAATCATTCCCTCCCCACTCACACACCAGGAGGAGCACCCCACCTCCAATATTCAAGATCTTGGGGGTGATTTTGATTCCTATCCATCAAGCCATGTGACTGTCCTAAAGGACAGGAAAGACCAACTTCAGTCCTGACTAGCTGTGTGACTGAGGGCGAGTCTCTGTGCCTCTCTGTGCCTGCCTTTGATTCCCTGGGAATCAGAAGTCAGAATCTCCACCACTCCCAGGTCTTAAGGGATCTGGGAGAGCGAATGAGGTCATGTCTATGAGCCGCCTGACGGAAGGAAGTCGAAGGACTAGCACAAGGCAGCATTATCTTCTGGAGTTGGCAGGGCGATTGCTGTGAAGTTGTTGGGATGGGGAATGTCTCAAGGGCCTCAGAACCAGTCCTGGGAATGCCACAGGGAAGTGGTGTGTCACGCCATATCCAGCTTTTCCCGGGCTCTGAGATGTAAGACCACATCCCAGCTCAGTCGCTTAACAGCTTTGAGAAACCACACGATTTCTTTCAGGCTTGGCTTCCTCACCTATAAGATGAGAATAACCCAAGCCCCGGATGATTCTTTGGTAGAGGCGAAAATAAAATGAGTCCTGGCATACAGTGGGCATACTTACTGTGGCAAGTACCTTGGAACCGTCACCGAGAATAACCTGCCCATGTCTCTCCATGAGCTGTCTCAACATACATACCAACACGTGCTGCTGTTTTCTGAAGGACAAACTTCTGCAGTAGAAAGGTGCTGAGTGTTCCACACACCTGCTTTGGATCAAGAAAAGAAAGAACAATAGTGGTGAGCATACATCCCTGGCAGAAGCCTGTAACCACAGATGGGAGTCCAAGGTCAGATGTCTTGGGGTGGCCCTTCTACCCTGAGTCATGGTGAGACTGGCCACTGAGTTCTGAGCCCAACACTCTCAACCTTTGCAAGCCAAAGCTCTCAGCCCGGATGCCTGCTTTTCTTGGTCACTGTCACTCAGGAACAGATGACAGACCTCAATGAGCTTGCAGGCAGGAGGGTCTCCAGACAGACAGGTGAACTCTCTTCCTGTGGCCTCTTTTATAGATGCAGGAAAACACATACAAGTGGGAGTGGGGCTGGATGCAGAGAGGAAAGGCTTGCCTCCCAAACTACCCAGATCTAGGTAACTTCCGGACAGCATTTACATTGGGGGAGCTGAGACCGGTGGAGAGGAAATCTATCCAGCAGAGGGTGTGAGGACCCGTCAGAGACTGGCTGAGCCCTCTGCAGCTAACAACTAGGCTGCAGAGCCAATCTGGCAGAGACTGTCTGAATTAGTCACCAGTTTTGATGAGGAGGTAAACCGATTACATAACAGCCTCTCTCTCTCTCTCTCTCTCTCTCTCTCTCTCTCTCTCTCTCTCTCTCTCTCTCTCTCTCTCTTTCTCTCTCTCTCTTTCAAAGGCTCTCCAGGGCCAGGGCTCTACTCTCTTCCTCTAGCCATGAAGGGGCTCAGGGCCAGGGAGGGTCACATACCAGAGCCTAGGGGCTAAAGTTCAGGCAGGAACCCTCCCCAGGCCTGCTCCAGCCCCACAGGGCCAGAAGGAGGCGCCCGCAGTTCACCTCCTGTCTTCAGCTTGCCACCCTGCCTCCAAAGCAATCCCACGCTAGTCTTGCAACCTGCGGCTCTCAAGCTCTAGGTGTTAGCCTGGAAGATGCCCCAAACAAGGAGGTAGAAATTTCTCCCGTTGCCAGAAGCTCCCAGGCCCCTGGTTTATTCCAGGCCCCCTTCCCCTGCCAAATGTATCATGATTCATTGTTACAAAAATGAATAGCAATCGGTGCTGAGCCAGCACTGTTTGCTGTACCCTGGTGGAGAGACTGCAGGGGTAGGGGGGCATTGGAGGGGCATACCTGTGCAGCAGCAGCATGGAATCCAGATGTTTATCTTCTCCAGAAAAACAAACCTGGCAAACACGAGAGCTGGAGTCTCTGGCTCCATGTCCTGTCATGAGTGAGATTTGGCCTCTAGGTAGAGGTCAAGTTCATTGGTTTCTAAGATTCGCCTAGGATGGGGCTGGTGTCTGTGACCAGATCTTCCTGTGGATTTACTCATCCCCATGCACAGGGCTGAATAAAGAACAATAAATGTTTAACAATATTAATAATGGGTGGTGATGATGGTGATGACTGTGGTGGTATTAGAATGAGGTGTGTGTGTCCTGTTCAGCCCCAGGCCCTGGGGGCTTCAGCTCTTCCTGACTGCCTATTGGTGCTTCTGTTGCACTCACCAGACAACCGAGAACCTGAAGCAAGAGTCTGAGAAACTGTAGGAATCACACTGACCTCCTGACCCTACACAGGCTTGGGCCCCATCGGTCCAGAAAGAGGAGTCATCATTACACAAGTGGATGAGTCGAGCACTCGGCAAGTGACGTCAGCACCTCTTGAGTCCTCCTCCTTTTTCTCAAGCCCGAGTGAAGGCAGAGTGCCCAGTCCGATCACACAGGAGACAGTAACAACCTGCAAAGGCCTCATTCCCACCAGCCACCCTACCAGATTCCAAGATGGAAGAGTCTGGAGGGATCTTAGGGGTCTGCTGGTTCAGCCTCCCATTGTATGGATGAGAATGCTGAGACTTAAAGAAATGTGAGTGCCCAGCAGGAGTGGGACCAGCACAGCTGGAGTGCAAGCTCCCGCCTAGGCTTTATTCACACAGTATTTTATTCACACAGTGGAAACCAAAGAAGGTGGCAGAAGATAGATCTATCAGCTACCAAGACCCCTGAGCTCTGTCTGGCACCCTGCCTCTCCAGCTCCAAACCAGACAGGCAACAGTTTTGAACAGAAGAACGGACAACTGCCCCACGGAGGCCACACAGATGGTCATGAGGACAAGCCAGTAGCTACAGTTTCTAGAACAATGAGCCTTTCCTCCCTGCCCTGCTCCTGAGAACTTAGCAAAAAGGCTAACTTACCCCCTAAGCCTGAGGGTAAATTCCCCAGGAGAAGTCTGATCCTGCTTCTATCTCTCAAAGATCTCTCCCAGGTGTCTATTTGGGATAAGCTTCCTGGCAGTACTTGAAGCTAATTAGAGGAAATTTCATGCTAGTTTAGGCCACGAAACCATTTATTCATTCAACGAACTTCGGCTTTGCCCCTTGTCTCTTCCCTCTCCCCATTGCTCAGCAACGTTCTTAGTTTCCATCTGAAGACACACACACACACACACACACACACACACACACACACACAGACACACACACACTCACACTCACACTCCCCAGCTTCCAGCCCCAGCCTCTCTCTTGGCCTTTTTCTCTCCCATCATTTTCCCCATCTGGGACCCAAACCCGCCCACACTCAGCAGAGAGGCTGTGGGAGGGGCCCTACCAAACTTACTCCCAGACAGATGTGCTCTGTTCCCCGCACAGCTGTCCAGGCCTGTCCATCTGTGCTCACTTCCTGCCTCCCTACTCCAGCCCCTCACACTTCCCACGCCAGGGTGGGAAAGGCTAGTCCAGATTTTCTTCTTCCCAATCCAAAATCTGCCGAGCGGCCACTAGCTCAGCGTAGTGGAGAGCCTTGGTCCCTGCCCTCCCCCGGCCTCCAGGAGGAGCAATGTCCTAGGGGACTCCAGCAAGTCCCCATCTTCCCTGGACTTCAACAACTTGAAAATCCTGACAGCTGCTCAGGACCCACCTGGTTCTAAAGTCCTCCCTCTCAGCATTCTTTGTTCATGTGAAACACACCAATATTGATACTGATAGTATTTCACTATTTTCTCAAGCCCAAGAAGTCTGTTTCTGGCAGGCACCTAAGAGAGGTAAACATGACTTTCCAAAGAAGCTTGAGGACTGGGGAAGTAAAGCACTTATTGCACAAGCGTGAAGACCAGTCTTTGAGTCCCCAGCCCTCATATGGAATATCCCTGTAGTCCCTGCATGGGGAGGCAGAGACAGGCAGATCCCTGGGGCTCTCTCGGCAACTAGCTTACTCTAACCCGTAAGCCCCAGGTTCTAGTGAGAGACTCTGTCTCAGAACACAAAATAGAAACTGGAGAGATGGCTCAGCTGGTAAAGTGTGAGGACTGGAATTTGGATCTCCAGAACCCAGGTGAAAGCAGGCAAGCCTAGTGACTGCTTGTAGTTACAGCACGGGGAGGCAGAGACAGGGCATCCCTGGGGTGAACTGATGAGCCATACTCACCAGAACTGATGAGTTCTGGGTTCAAGGAGAGATTCTGCCTCAATAGGTAAAAGCCATCTCAAGGTACACCAGAGATGTCAACTTCCACACGCATGGGTGCACACACTTGCATGTACATCTACACACCCATGTGAACACACACAGAGACACAGACCACATGCACGTTCACACTCTAAAAGAAACTAAAATGGAATGACACCCAAGGCGGTCCTCTACCTCCACACACAAGCACACTAATGAATACACACGTGCGATTGGTGCACAAAAAGAACTGTCACCATCATGACGCCTGCAAAAACCCATGTGGCACCTTCTAGCCTTGCTGCTGTGAGGCAGGGTCTGCTTGACTGAAAGGAAGCGGCATCTCGGGAACCCAGCTTGTTTCTAGGGTTCCCAGAGCTCTGAGCTGGCTCCTCAGCGTTGGGCGCCATTCATCTCCTGGGCTTCAGAATGGTTTGGGAGGTTCTATAGTGTCCATATGATAACCCCTCCTTAAGACCAGGAGTAGGAGAGCTATGACTATATACTCTGTGACAGCCAGCCTTGGCTCTGGATGTAGAAGGTGCTTGTTTAGGAAGGGTGTGCTGAACTGGGCTGCCAGCCCACTTTTCTGGCACCCATCAGCATCAAAAGGCAAATGGGGAATCGGGTTAGCCCCTTATGACTTGCCTTTCAGAAACCCAGATTAGGCAATCAGGAAAAGGAGAGGCAGCAGCATCGTCTCCGTGGTGGAGAAGGGTGTGGGGGATGACTGAGACTAACTGTGCCCCCTACAAAGACACAGCTTTTTCTTGGACACCATGGCCTAATGTTCCAATAGTGACCAGAAAGATGGGGCAGTCGTTTCCTTTCTCTAGAAGTATATTGGGGGGGGGGGACCAGAACCCTACACTTTCTGGAGAAAGGACATAACCTGTGTGAGAACTGGCTTCTCTGGGCAGGAATGGGCCCCAGATCAAGCACGGATGTCCAGAAGCAAAGCAGAGAGCTAATTTAGAATCTGCATTTAGAAAGGCAGGGCTCACTTCTTCAGCTACTATCTGTAAGTAAGCCAAAATTTCAGTTCTCCCCCACTAGGAGCAGATTACGTGACTTTAGGTGAAAGCAGTTGCTGATCTTTCTGCCAGGGGCCCCAAAAACCATGAATCATGGGGCTCACTTTGGGCTTTTAGATGGTGCCGTTGATAGGAACTGTGTCTGAACAACCAGCCAACTGTAGACATAGGTAGTGGTGGGTTTTGTTTTGTTTTAAACCGTTGTCTTAAGTATCTAAGAAAGAGAAGTTCTTGGGGAGCTGGGGGGGTTGGTATCTCGGTTAATACAATGTGTGCATATCATACACGAAGGCCTTTGGTTCGATTCCCAGCATCACATAAACCAGGTATGGTGGCAGGCACATGCCGGTAATCCCAATAGCCACGAGGTAGAGAAGAGTTAGAAGTTCAAAGTCATCCTCAGCTACACAAATAACTTAAGCATTCTGACCATAGGAGACCCTGTCTCATGAAAGAAGGAGAAGGAAGGGAAAGGAGGGTCGAGGAAGGGAGAGAAGGAGGGGCAAAGGGAGGGGAGAGAGGAGAAAAAGGAGCGTTCTTTCACACAGGATATTCATGTCACCTTTTTCCCACTTTACAAATTTGGCCACCATCATTGTGATGGAGTCCCGTGCCACTCAGGTCTCAGCCTGAAATGTTTAACCTGATAAGTTGGAGCCTCCTGTCACAGAAAGAATGATCATGGATGAGAGGAGAGCCGGATGACAGACAAGTAGGAAGGTAGCTGACAGGCACTAAGTAGACACAGCTCAGGGTCACCTCAACCTTGGAAGTAAGCTGCCTGGCAAATTTGAGGGATCAGGTGACTTATGGTCCTCCTATAGCTTCAACTAAGGTCAACCAGCATTTGTTACACACACACACACACACACACACACACACACACACCTCTTCCAAGGCAACATCCCTATTCTGCCAGCCCGCCAATGGTTGGCATGGTTGGCAGCCTCTCTCCACTCTCTATTTTATAGAAAGGGAAAATCCACAGGCACACATCCACCTGGATTCTTCTAATGATTCTTCAAGATAGGGAAGTCCTGTAGTCCTGAGGATGACCCTGGATACCACACTCATGCATTTCAAGGCCACTGGGGCTGGGAAGGCAGGGACAGGGCTTCAATTCTGGCCATGCCCCAGAGTACAATGGCAAACAGGTAGAGTGGCATGGAGAGGCTTCTGAGTCAAGGTTCTCCACCTCTGTTATCTTACTCATAGGATCTCAGTCCAGGGTGGCCACCTTGACCCACCTGGGAGCAGGGACCTTGGCCTCAGAGCCCCCACAGCATGGATTCCCTGGGACTAATTTCACAACCCAGCACCAAGTTTACTACACGTTTCAGATGAAGGTGTGTCGGAGCCGAGAGCATGCTTCTGCCCGCTGCGTGGGCGTCAAGTTCAATGCCTTCTTGTCAACACTTGAATGTGTTGAACATCACTCACAAGGGCATTCTTTAAGAAACCTATTAAGTTAATTACCCAGGCATTTTTTCCCTCTCTCCCCCTATCCATGCATCTCACATAAGGCACACACACACACACACACACACACACACACACACAAATTGGCTTTCTTCCTTTCTGAGATACTTTTGATGTAACTCCTCTCTTTTTGGCACAATGGCATCTTGTTTATTTTTCCAACAGTTAGTCAGGGTGACTACACTACACAGACCCACTCCTTCACTCAGGTCTCAGGACTAAGTGCAGCTAAGATAGGGTTTGTGACCCAAGAGATGGAGGAGTGGTTTGCCTGCTATCCTCATTTCTAGCTAACTGTCCTCAACTGTACCAGTGACAAGGATGAGAACAGCCACAATGACACAGGAGTCCCCAAGAGATGCAAGTTCACTGGCAACCATTTACTAAATAGCAGCCCTGTTCCCAGTGGCTTTGGAAAGACGACGTTCCACTCAAAGTATTGTCTTATTAAAGATTATCAAACTGCTGGACAGTGGTGACACACACTTTTATCCCAGCACTTGGGAGGCAGAGGCAGGCGGATTTCTGAGTTAGAGGCCAGCCTGGTCTACAGAGTGAGTTCCAGGGCAGCCAGGGCTACACAGAGAAACCCTGTCTCGAAAAACAAAAACAAAAACAAAAACAAAAAGATTATCAAACCAAGTGGGGAGGTCAGGAGATCTAGATTCTAGAACCTTTCTGCTATGGGCACCTGGTCCTTCCTTAGATGCCTGGGTCATAAATGTGTCCCTTTATTGAATGCAGGGGTGGCCCTAGGTCATCAGTTATGGCCCTAGATCACCATGGGGCTATTGTTCACTACTCAACTGGGCCTGCACAGCTGCCTACAGCTACCTACCTAGATGGTGATCTACTCAAGGGGAGAGGAGGGGAGAAGAGGGGAGACAGTGTTCAGACAGACTATAAATAGAAGCCACCTGGAAAAGCTGATCTACCCGCCATGCTAGATGAATGGCTGTAACCCTGGGTGATGACACTTCTGGGTAGGGTTAAAGCCTGTGGCCGACAAGGCTCTCCAGTCCCAACAGGTAGCTGTGATATTTGTGCCGCCATGACACAGATGGGAACTTCTCGCATTTGGATGGAAAGCAGGAAGAGTAACAGAGGGGGACTTATAGAGATCTACAAGGAAGTACTAACCAGCCAGACCCCAAGCTCACTGTATCAGATGATATCAAGACTGCTAGCCTTGAAAAAAGAACCACACCCCATAGCTTTCTTATAAATGCCCTACATAACCCCAAACCATTCCCTCACCTTTCTACTTACAAGGAGGGAAAACAAACAAACAAACAAACAAACAAACAAACAAAAAACCCATAGGGCAAATAAAGACACTGTAAGAGGATTCTGGGAAATACACTTACCCATCTTGGTCTCCTGACCACAGCCTGTTATTCTCCTAGTCACAACAAGAAACCACCTCAACTCTCAGTCAACCCTGTGGTCTGGGTCCACAGGGCAAAGAAGCATTGACACTGTGAGGTCAATGCATAGAATCACAGAGTTCAAGGAACCCTAGGGATCTACCTTCCTTTCCCTACCCCCAGGCAGCCCTTCTAAGCCACTCAAGCTTCTAGCGGCCTTTCCTGTTCTGGGGTGTGTGAGAATGGACTGTATATCTGGGCACATCAGGAACCTTGGATCTTCCAGAAGGCCTTGGTTACCTCAGGATGCTTTTGTTCCTAGGGAACCACAAGACGATCTGCAGCCACTCCCACCCTTCCCCCTGCCTTCCCTCTGATTCAGGGCTGATGAAAGCCGGGTCATTTCTGACTCACACCCCCGACTCTCCACATGCCCCTAGAGACCACTTCCATCTATGTAAGGTCTAGGGGAGTATCGTTGGAAGTTCGGAAAAGAGCTGGCTGAGGCCAAGGACTTGACCCTGAGCACCTCGAGGTTGGAAAATTGGGCTCACAAGCCCTCACTGCCTTCTCCCCCCCCCCCCCAGGCACTTAGCACAGTTTCACTCTGATGCAACACTCTGACAGGCAGGTTCTGTGACATAGGAAACCGGAGGCCTGGACACCATCTCTGGGAGGAAGAGAGAAGGCCTCTGTGGCTGTCTAGACTTGGGCTATGCTCCATCTAATGCTGATTTCTGGAACTTCCTCCCCTCACATAGGGCCCACCCTCAATGGTTCATCAGACCGTAGCCCTACACTGGGAACATGCCTCACCCCCAAGCTGCCTGACAGCAGCAGCTCTCTGTCAGGGATCACCATCCTTCCTCTGGATCTGGGAAGACCTATGGGCAGAGGCTTTGCAAAAAAAAAAAAAAAACCAAGAAAGCATAGCAGCAAAGGATAATTATCTCCCTTCTCTATACATCTCTCTATAAAGTACATGCATATCTGTAGGAGCTCCTGTATGCTTGTTCTCAGTCGTTCAAATTGACTTGGAACTTCAGTATTTCATAAAGCCAGGGTCTCAAGTATTAGAATCCTTCACCCAAACTAGAATGTGCACAGGAATGCAGGCACACACACACACACACACACACACACACACACACACACACACACACGCGCGCCCTTAGCGCTAGGCCATGGCCCTTTGGGATGGCATGCCCAATGACTGTGTGCACACACTCAAACATTCCCTGAGAAAGGCCCTGAGGCCTCTGTGGGAAGGCTTTCCGGGAGACATTTATGGTTAAAGAGGAAGCCTGAGCACTGTGAAGCAAACAGCTCAGGCCAGGGAACCTGCAGACGCCTGCCAGGAGCGGAGTCAGGTCTCAACCCTCTGACTAGCTCTGTAGGCTTCAGTCCATTTCCTAGGCCCATGCTACTTGGTGAGGCAGGCCTGAGTAGAAAACCACAAGTAAACACACAGATCACGTGACTTATCCAAGGTCATCCTTTACCCAGGCCAGCACCTAGAGCTCTGCATCCTCTCATGATTCCTGGATTCCGAGGGAGAGCCGGACAAAGTCACTGGGGTGGGGTACAGCCTGGACTGTGCAGAGATCCCTCCCAGAATGTCTCTGGAGTCTAATGCTTCATACCAGCAACCTCATACACACACACACACACACACACACACACACACACACACACACACACACACCAAGTTCTGATGCCTAATGTAGTAACTACCAGCTCCAAGTGACTCCTTCTGTTTAGATGAAGTAAAATGAAGTCATCGTTGCTTTAAGTCTCTTTCTGGGTAGCTCTAGCTCCCTGTACAGTACTGGATGAGAACGCGGGCCACAGCTGCTCTGTAGGAGGGCACAAAGGAACACATTCTCACCATGGTAGAATACTGCAAAGGGCTAGGCTGACCCGGAAGGAGGTGAGTAGGAAACCTAGTTGCCTGAAGGATCTATTCCTAGGATGTGGGGGGGATGATGCTGATGGGCTCCGGGCTACACAAAAGGACAAGAGGATGTAGTAGAAGAAAGGGAAGACCAAGAGAGGTAGAAGGTGGCAGAGTAGGGAAAATGAGAGAAGAGACAGACCAGGAAGAGCTGAGGAGACCACTCTGCCATCCATGACCGCACCAACTGGCCCTGGCCCCAGAGTCACTCACGATGTCTCCCACTGACTACAGAATGTATGTGTGTTTGAATGAAACCTTTAAGTTTTTTTTTGTTTTTTTTTTTTTAAACAAAAATGCTTCTCAAGCCAGGCAGTGGTGGCGCATGCCTTTAATCCCAGCACTTGGGAGGCAGAGGCAGGTGGATTTCTGAGCTCGAGGCCAGCCTGGTCTACAGGAGGAGTTCCAGGACAGCCAGGGCTACACAGAGAAACCCTGTCTCGAAAAACAAAACAAAACAAAACCAAAAACGCTTCCCTGCTACAAACTGACCACTCTTCCCAAAGCAGAGGGCACCGTAGCTCCATCACAGGGACATGCCAGCAGCTCATTTTATCACTTCTTTTGGTATCCTTCTAAACAGACATTTGAAAGACACTACTGGACTGGACAAAGAGCACCATCATCCATGCAATTGGAAATGCCTAGCTTTCACTCCAAGTTTCCTACCTAATGACTGTTACAGGCCCTGTCCTCACCGCCCTTAGCCTCCCTCACTAGCAAGTAGGGCTCTGATGATTATGAATGGCTCCAATGGACATAGAACTCTGGGGTAAAGCAGGCCCTCCGACCCACGTGTTCCACAAGAGGTAGAAGGTTGACAATGGGGTGATGCCCTGGCAGGTCATCCATAGAAAAAAAGCAGAAGGGGCAGCCAGGTCTGTTGGTAGAGACCAACACAGAGGGTGAAGGAGGGCAAAGGACAATTTAGGAAGGGCTTCCTAGAGGCAGCTGTGTAGGAAGAAAAGAGAGAGGATAGTCGAGCCAGAGAATCCACACACCACGCTCAACAGTAACTCATTAGCTCTCCCTGCTCAAGTCAGACAAAGGATGCTCACTTAGGCTTGTGTGGAGAAACCTTCGCCACTGAAGCCTCCCCCACAAGACTCACCAAGTCTCCCATATCTCCACAGGACTCTGTCTCCAGTCAGATGACAAGGGTAGAGAGCAGCTGATTCAATATATCCCCGCCCCTTCTCAGCCCATGGCATCAGAGAAAAAAAAAAGACCACTCTCTGTCTGGAAACCCTTTCTGTCCTGGGCCTAGCATGATGCAGGAGAGGTGTAGGAAGCTCTGACCCAGCCACCTTTCCTCCAAAGGTTGCCAGAGAGATTCCAACAAAGAGAGGAGAAACCAGGTCTCCCAATGGGGGAGTTACAAGATGGAAGCTGAAGGACCTTGGGCTATGAAATCAGGAGGCAAACATGAGCCAGAATACTTGGATTCCACTCCCAGTTCTACTGCCCATTGGGACTATGAGCCAGCTGAAAATTGAGGTTGATAGCTTCCTGAAGAGGAGCATATGACACAGTGGCACACAGGGACTGGAACCCTTAGGGTAAAGGACCTCTATGCCCTAGCAGAGGCCGAGTGAGACCTACAGGTGCTTTGTCAGCCCCATTTTAGAAGGAAGAGGGCATAGAAAGGGGAGGAGGTTGGCTTAGGGCACAGAGAACTTGAATTCCTGTGATCCTCTGCCCTCTGCTGACTCCATTTTTCTGCAGGTCACCTGGAAGCAGGGTTAGGCCAGGGCCTGCATGGTCACATTGAGGCTGCTGACCGAGTCAGAAATGATCCTTGTTACTTGCTGTCGACTCTGCCATGGTGGCCTGTAGACCTTTTCCAGACTGTGAGCAGAAGACCTCAGTTAGCAGTCTTCTCTCCATCTTCAGAGGCTATGGGGGCTCTGATGATGCCTAGCCCATCTCCCTCAGGGGCTATGGCTTACCGAGATCCTCTGGATACCCCTAGGTATTTAGCTGTACTAAGTAGGTAGGATGGCTTCCCACTTCATGGTATGTTCTGGAAGATTTTATATTCAATAAACAATTCCTACTACCTCATGGGTGCATAAACTCAAAACACACTCTCTCAATCTCTGTCTCTCTGTCTCTCTGTCTCTCTGTCTCTCTCTTTCTCTCTCTGTCTCTCTGTCTCTCTCTGTCTCTCTGTCTCTCTCTCTGTCTCTCTCTCTATCTCTCTCTCTGTCTC
>NW_022196915.1:56511085-56552615 GCF_008632895.1 Mastomys coucha
CTCTCTCTCTCTCTCTCTCTCTCTCTCTCTCTCTCTCTCTCTCTCTCATTGAACTAGTCCTGGGAACACAGAGGCAAGTATCTCTTTAAAAAATCTTCCCTGCATAGCAGGTCACACTGGCCTGGAGCCATAACACCCTAGGCTGTGATCTCACCAAACTCCAGGAAGCCAAACAGGGTCAGGCTTGGCTGGTCTAGGAGCAGGAGACCTCCCAAGCAAAACACAGGTGTTGCTGGTGATTCAGCAGGCCAGCCCCTCCCTCCTGGAGTCTAGCTCTTCTCAGGTGTTGGACAGAGACTGGCATGATTCAGTGAACCCCTATCAGTACCCAGCCAGCGGAAGGGGGTGTGGTGCCGCCTCTGGGAACTCACGTGCTTGCTGGGTCTCTGTTGGGTCCAGCGGGTTCTGTTCTTAGGAATCAGGGTGTAAGTTCTGTCCTCCTTTCATAATCCCTGCCCAGTTCCTCAGGCTGAGCATTCTCAGCCATCGACCCAAATTCCTCAGGCTGTTTGTACCAGGTAAGGGATGGAGGAGCGACAGGTCACCTCTCAGACCAACAGTCCTCCTCAGCCCCCAACTCTCTCTGTGGTCTGTGGCCACCACCAGGCTCAGGGCCTCTCAGCACACCCCCCCCCATCCCCACCCCAGATAGTCCCTTCTAGTTTGGGAACAGTGAAGATAAAAGGGGTCCACGAAATGAGGGCCGTCATTAGCTTGTTTTATGAGAACAGAAATATTCATTACACCCCAACCCCATCATTAGAAGCCGCAGTGAGAGCTCTGGCCCATTCTTTATGGCAGTAGAAACTGAGGGGGTTTCTCCCCCAAAGGGAGTACCGCTTCTCCCTCCAAGGAAAATGTCCAGCCAAGGGGAAAGGAGGGCTGTCTGTAAGCTTCCGTCTCAGGCCTGCCTCTTAATGCCCCTCCAACTCGCCAACCTCCAGATGCATGTGGAGGGCATCAGAAGGACTCGTAGCCTCCTGAGGAGGGGTCCTGTTGAGGGCCGAGGAGCGACAGCTGCTGTCTGGCACAATAGAGCATTGCTATCCCACAGCACAACCCTGTCTACCTTATGTGCCAGGCACCACGAGCTGACCGACATGGCTTCCTCCCCCAGGAAGCCTCCTTATTCCCACCATGTCCTCTGTATGTCCCCTTCTTAGCTCTGGTCACAGTTACGTCTCTGTATCCTCAAGTCCCTATTACACTATGAGCTATTTCAAACTGGACCCTGTATCCAGACACTAGCAGTACTTTAGAGTTAGGTTGTCATGAGCTAGGAGCCAGGACAGGGCATGCAGGCCTAGCCAGAAAGAGGACACTGTCCTAGTCCCAATTGCTCTTGCTGCCTCTTGTCACAAGAAAGGGCTTAGTGTCCTGACTGCCTTTTCAAGGCCTTAGCTAGCAGGTGGCTGAAAGCAAGCTGCCTGGCCAACCTAGGAGGTGCCCTGCTCACCTGCTAAATTTAACTCCTTTCTATATTATAAGTCCTGTCGAGTGGGTAAGTTGGCCTTCCCTTTGTAACTGAACCAAGAAACTGCACCAGAACCCATAGCACTGTAAGGGAACATCTGATATGAAAGTCTGAGAGGGTGCTTTCTAGAGACATTCCATAGCACCTCAGTCCTAAGGAACCGGAGGAGATGGAAAGCCAGTAACAGTAAGTTGAAGCCCCCCACTGACGTGAGCCATTCAGGCTGGATAGAGCGTGGCCACAGCCCACAGAGAAGAGCTCAAAGATTAATCAGTTGTCGTTGGCATTCATTAAAGACCCCTCTGGCTTTGTGCACAGCAGCCTCAGACAATGTGACAGTCACTGCGGAGGGTTTTTTTGTCTCACTCTGCTGTGGCCTGGGTATCCAAACTCCCAGGCTGCTCTGCAGAGGTGGGGCATGCCCTGGACTAATGACAATGGCCTTTGATTGGAAGGAGATAGGTTAAGGAGTCAGCAGATGTCCCTTGACCCCCTTTGGAGTTCTCTGCTATCACCCGGTCCCCTTTCCTCCCATCTCCTTATGGCCCTCGGCACCATCACCTGGAAAGGCCAGGCCCTCCTCAAAATTGTGCAAAGATTTGTTTCAACACATTAAGACTGAGGATGCTCCATACAGGGGCTGGTTGCCAAATCCCACAAGCCGCCCTGCCCCCCACTCTTCTGCCTGCCAGGAAGGAGCCAGGGACCTCTTCACATACACCTTCCCAGGGACCAGGGACACTGAGTGGCTCTTAAGAAGTATCCCCCTAGGTTCTCACAGGAGTGCCCCCCTCCCTGAGGTCATGTCAGTCCCCAACCATTCCAGAGAACTCCAAGACCAACCGTGAGGTCAGGGTGGAGTTTGTTACCTTGGTCTGGGTTGTTTTTCTCATTGTAACTGCCAAGCTCCTGAGGTTGGCATTTGCCCGCTGGGCACTGTTAAGAGATGACACAATGGAGTGAGAGCAAGCCCAGGGCCTGACGGGAGACTGCATGGCCCCAGCCCCTGGCTGGGCCCTGGTGGGCCCCATTCATAATCCCCCGGGTCTAACAAACATCTGGTTTGTCACAGGCAGGCAGAGACTTGAAGGCCCACCACACAGGTCCCAGCACAGCCAAGGAATGGGTGGGTACTGTGGTATCTGGTCAGGGATGGCACCTTGGACACCTGGGAGGAGTGAGTGAGAATTGAACAAGGAAGGGGACAACAGAGAGGACCATGGTCCTCAGGTTCAAGCGCCTCCCGAGCCCTGGCATCTATAGTTCCTCCAGTCTATAGGTCCCCACTTTCCCATGGCTTCCCTCCCATGTTGGTCTTTGAGGTCCCTACCCACTAGGAGAACAGAAACACCCTACATCTGTCACATGGAGTTGTAAAGAGGAAGGGGAAGGATGATTGGGGTGATCAAAAGCCCACAGATACCTTCAGGTACCTACCAAATGGGGTGACCACCTCACCCTCAAGGCTTTAAAGACTCAAAGCCCCATGTTTCGAAGTGAGGTGACTGACCTTCTACTGGCTGTCCCACCCTGTTTAAACAGCCTTACTTGAAAGCCAGGCACCTTAAGACCTGAACACCAACCAGGGCCTATCAAGAAAAGGCTTCTAAGGGGTCAGAGCCCAGAAAAGACAGGAAAGTGGAACCCATCCAGGACGAGAATATAGAGGGTTCTCATTGCTATCCCCAGATGTCTGCTGAAGAGCCCCTCCTGGGTTCAGGGACGCTTAGGGAATCAGGACTCTCTGACAGGTAGTATCCAGGTTAACATGTGTATGAGAACCAACTCAGGTCCTTGAGGGATGGGGGGCTTGTTTGTTCCTTTTGACCACACTGGAAATTGAGCTTAAGGCCTTGTCTATACCAAGCAAGCCTTCAATCACTGAGCCATATACGCCCTTAGCAACCCACCCTACTTTTTCCAATTTTAAAAACTGTTAAAACAAATCACACTTAAGTTGTCCAGCCTGGCTTGGAACTCAGTCTAGTCGTCAACTTGTGATCCTCCTTCGTCGCTGGGACCAGCTCTCACCTTGGGTTCCCATTCAGAGCAGCTCTAGGATTTACAATGCCTAGTGTGGAACCCCATATGCTGCATTTCCTAAAGAGCTTCCACCCCAGACAGGCTGCTAGAAACTGCTCACTGTCAGTCTTTGGGAATGAGTAAAGCTGACACTTGAATGGGACTTAGACTGTCTCTGCTTACTGTCACACTTTCTCGTGAACACCCCTTTCCCCCAGCCTCCAACTCTTGCCTACATCTTCTCGTTCAAAAAGCTCTTGATCTTTCTTCCGTGGACGTCCCCTTTCTTTCCTCCCTCCCTCCCTCCCTCCTCCCCTCCCTCCTTCCCTCTTTCCCTCCACCCCTTCCTTCCTTCCTTCCTTCCTTCCTCCCTCCCTTCCTCCCTTCCCTCCTTCCTTCCTTCCTCCCTTCCTTCTTCCTTCCTCCCTTCCTTCCTTCCTTCCTTCCTCCCTCCCTTCCTCCCTTCCTTCCTTCCTTCCTTCCTTCCTCCCTCCCTTCCTCCCTTCCTTCCTTCCTTCCTCCCTTCCTTCCTTCCTTCCTTCCTTCTCTGCTCACAGGGCAGACCCAGGCCTGGCTTCATTGATGAGAAGAGGCTCAAAAGAGCAGATTACACTTTCTCTTCCCACCAGAGTTGCCTCGCGCAGTGCTTGGCCCTGCATGTCCAGCTTCTGGTCCTGCCTGGCCCCCTACCCTCACATATTTGCTCTCTACTGCCAACTAGGAAATAGATGCTGTGCATGGATGGGCTCATCAACTGGGCCAAAGAAGGCAGACAAAGCAGAGGCAGGAACCCAAGAGTCTGGTTCCAACTGCTCTGGTTCCCGCATCTCTAATCCCCGAGGCCACAGTAGCCTGCTCTTGACTGTAAGGTTTCTCACCCAGCTCTATACCCTAGCCCAGCCTGTGTGACCCAGCTTCAAGAGGGCTCCTCAGCTTTTAGATGAGAAAGGGGAGGGCACAGTAGCCCAGAGATGGTTGACAGTTTCTGGCTGGCATCTGAAAGGGAATGGATGGATTGGGGTGAGGGATGGAGAATGCCTCAGCCAAATGAAGGAGGACAGAAGATTTGCGGGGATTGAGGACAGAGGGAGACTATGGGGCCAGAAGCTCTGCAGCCACCAGCTCCCAGGAAGCAAACACAATCCCTGCAGGAGCCTCCCAAGTTGGGATGTGGCATTCTAAGCATCAACCTGGCTAGGTGTCACTCCCTAGGGGTGACACTCTGAAATAGGAAGCAAAAGTCTGGTAGGGTCACCTCCTCCCAATGTATGGGTTCCCCCAGCTCCCCAGCTCATCTCTCTACACAATTCAGGGCAGGGAGGGGGGTGATAGGTATGGCGTGCAGTCAACAGCCAGAAAGACAGGGTTCCCCAGGTGAGAGATGAAGCCTGATAAGAGCCCGCACAGAAGAATGAGTCCTACAGCTCCCTCCGATCTGGTAGGGCTGCCATTTCTCAAGCCCTGTTTGTTTTAGGGATTAACTGAACTCCTTTCCTAATTACTGCCTGAGCCAGTATCCCTGCAGCCTCCTGCAAGCATCCAGTTAGGAAGGCCAAAGAGGACTAGACTTCTGGGCCCACCTCCCAGCAGACTGCTTCTCCAAACACACACACACACACACACACACACACACACACACACACACACACACGCTCGCACTCTGCACCTCCGAACCGAGGCTTACCAGCCCTTAGACCCCAGAGCAACAGGCCAGTTCTAGGCCTACCCATGGACCTCTGCGTCAATCAGTTCTCTGTCTGTCCACACCCCCTGCCATTTTCCTCATTCCCACCGTCCAGGCTGTAGCCTAGATGCCTTCGCAGACCCCCTTCCACCATGCTGAAACTCTTCCTGTTCCACCAGTGACACAGGCTGCCTGGGAGAGAAATGTGTGTGAGCGAAGGTCGCAGATCTGTGTACTAGTGAGAGTGGAAGCATAGGGGTCTGAGTATCAGCGTGCTAGTGTATGTGAGCATGTGTATATGTATGAGTGTGAGTGTCTGCACATATGTATGTTCCTGTCCATGTGTCTGCATGTATGTAAATTTAGAGGCAAGTGTATGAGAGATTTTATGTTGTGGTGTGGTCATGTGTGAACAAATGTGGATGTATGAACATAGTATACAAGTGAGCATATTGTATTTGCTGTGTTCAGGTCTGTATATGTGAGCACCTCAGTAATATGTGTGAAATGAGCATGTTAAGTATGCATGTTTCTGAATGTTTTATTCGTGAGTATGTGGGAGGTAAGCATCAGTGGTTAAGTGTGATTGTCTCTCTATATATGTGTATGTGTGTCTGTGTATATGTGTCTGTTTATGTGTGTGTGAGTGTGTATAGTCAATGCAAACATGTAAGTACATATGAGGGTTACATGCATGTTAAATATGTTAGTAAGTTGTAAGTGGGCCTGCTGGGTGAGCATTTGTATATGTGTGTATGCATAAAAGTGAGTGCATGAGGTTCACATATGTGTATGTGTGTATGTGTGAGCATATGTGCATATGTGTATGAGTACATTGTGTGTCTGTACCTTATGTGTGGCTATATGGGTGTGTGTAAGTGCGTATGAACACATACGTAAGTGTATTGAATATTAGAACACATTGTAACTATGAGTACACATGTGTGACATAGGTATATGCTGAGTGTGGGAACTCAGCATATTGTGAGCATATTGTGCATGTGTGTGTGTGCATGTGTGTGTGCACATGTGCTCGAGCATGTGTATCTGGGACCATTCTCTTTGCCTGTGACTGTCTCTCCTCTGCCACTTATCTCTCTTGGACCCAGTCCCAGTGGGACCTCATAGCCTCCTCAGCCCTACCCGCACCTACCCCTCCACCATCCAC
The DNA here is from genome assembly GCF_008632895.1 of Mastomys coucha. Taxonomy (NCBI): domain Eukaryota; kingdom Metazoa; phylum Chordata; class Mammalia; order Rodentia; family Muridae; genus Mastomys; species Mastomys coucha. Next base: position 56,517,434 of record NW_022196915.1, read on the forward strand.
TGTCTTCAAGGAAGTCTGCTCACTGTGGCCTCTACTATCCCCCAACCATACCCATTTCTACTGGCTCTTAAAAAAGTCCTGTCACTGTTCTGTTTCCCTTCAGTCATTGAGCCATTTCTGGCCAAGTTTCCACCAACTTCTGTCTTGTTGCCTACTGGGACCCTCTCTCTGATCCCTGAAGCTGGACCTCCCACCCATCCCCCAACAACAAAGCCCTCTCAGACAATGACTCCTGCCTTGGCCCTCTGGCCCTCTGGTGTGAGCCTCCTCCAGACCTGACTTCCTGACTGCGCTTCTGTCGCTTCTGTCAGTGTTCTCTTGTATGTTACAGTGTGCAGCTCTGTGGAATGGGGGGATGGGCAAGGGCTGAAGGATCAAGGAGTAAGAGAAGAAAAGAGACCAGGCTCAGATGGTGTCATTAAGAGATACTAATGCCCCTCATCAAGGCCTATTAATAAACATCATATACCGTTTGCTCCACAAGCCTGGGGGAAGGCACAGGCCCAGCGGGACCGGCCACAGTCACAGTTGGGTAACCCCTGAGCCCTAGGCACAGCCATTAGCCTTGTGAGCCTGACCTGGCCCAGACACTTCTTGGGCCTGTCACAATCAAGGAGCACAGGCAGCCACAGACTGCCACCCCCCCACATCCCCCAACTCCCTCCACTAGCCTTTCGTGAAACTTCAGCAGAGAGCGGAGCTCAGTAATGACCCTTACACTTGGGCGGGCACTGCGGGGCTTCGGGGCTCTGTTTCCTAATTACAACTACACAGCAACTCTGTGAGAAACCCCAGCTGTACATTACCATCACTACTTAGAGGCACAGACACTGAGACCTTTGGAAGACTGAGTGGCTCCTCAAAGTCACGTAGCTAATTGGTAATGACATTGGGCAGAAGTCTGGCTAGCCCTGTAGCACAGTTACGTTGGATGTCTGAGTCACCTGTCAACTGGATGTCTCCATTTTCTCTGTCTTGTGGCTTCCAGAAGCCAGAACAGAAAACATGGCTCCATAAGCAGGGTGGTAGGCAAGCAGACACTCTCACCGCCTCACCGCACTTCAGGGAGAAAGAAGTTCCTGGAAAGAGGGAGCTGAAGTGAATTAACTTATGCAAAAGCCCCACTGAGGCTGTCCCTTGACCTCTTACACATACACATACATATAATCAACCAAGTGCACACACACACACACACACACACACACACTCAAGTTAAAATAAATGTTGAGTCCCTTTGTAGCCTTCAACAAAAAATGTACTCTCTGTAGAAGAGAGGTGTGTGGGGTCCCAGGTCCCAAGTTCACATGCTCAGAGGAAAGCCACTGATAATGGAATCCAGGTGTTTCCCTTTTGACCTTTGGCAAATCGGGAAACCAAAACCCAGCCTAACCCATATCCCCTCTGGACCTGAGAGGCAGCTTAGCCAGCTAGCTCCGATAAACCCTCCTGGGATAGCAGCTGAGTCTCTGGAAAACAGAAAGGCTTTGCCTAGGACCTGTAAGCTCAAGGTTCAACTTGCTGATGCCTTTGACCTTCCACAATCTGATGTATTTCCTGTCACCAGAGCCTGGCGTCTGTCTCCCTTTCGTGTCCCGTCTCCTCCTGAGTCTCTTTCAGGCATGCATACTGGTTGTTGGCTCCAGCCGATGGCCCAGTCTAATTCCACTTTCCCTGTCCCTTCTATGCTTCCACATCTCTCAAGTAGTATGTTACTAACTCTTCTCATCACTATCACAGAAACAACTTCAGGGAGGGATTTGTCTGAGCTGTCGGTTTCAGAGGGAATAGTTCGTCATGGTAGGGGAGGCATTGTGGTCAGAGAAGCTCCAAATGAACCCACGGGTCCTCCAATTTCTTTGACTTAAAAAGCAGGAAAAAAAAAAAAAAACAGACCAGAAGTGAAGTACATAAAATTTCCCAGGTTTGCCCCCAGTGGCCCACAGGCACCAGCTAGGTACCATGCCTCAAGAGCTCCACAAACTCCCAAAGGAGCACCACCATCCAGGGACCATATGTTCAAGCACACAGCCTGTGGGGGACAATGCAGATTTGAAAAATAGCACACAGATTTCTCAATGTGCGCTGTCCTTCCCTCCCTTGTTTTGGCCACTGACAAAAAAAAAAAAAAAAAAAAAAAAAAAAAAAAAAAAAAAAAAAAAAAAAAAAAAAAAAAACCCGCTATCACACAGCCTTCAATGCCCAAAGACTAGTCTCCTCACTGTAGCATGCCCTCTTCTCCCCCAGAGAAGATTTGTATCTTCTATCCTCTGAGTGCTGCCCTCAGGCCTTGACTACGGATTTGTTTCCTTGTTAATTTATCTGCTCCTCTGAACACTGGGGACTGTGCCTTATGTCCAACATAGAACATCTCATCTATCCATTCATTTTCACCCATCTCTCCAGCCATCATCCCACAGGCCTAACTCCATGCACAGTCAGTGTCAAGGGAACAGGACTTAACGGAGACACCACTTACACTGCCTGCAACCCAGGGCTGGGGCTCTCTATACTTCTCGAACCGCAGACAACCTTGACCTTGGCCTTGGGAAATTTGCATATTAACCCAGTGTGATAAAGGGTTAAGCTTTGGTCCGAGTTTTCCTTATCCTCAGCTACTACTTCCTGGAAGAAGTAAATCATTCCCCTTCAGCTACACCCAACCCAGCCTACCGTAGTATCTGAAGACCTAGATTTGAAACCTAGCTAGCTCAGAATCAAAACCTAGGACTCCTACTGTCTATTGGTGTCAAGGTACCAGGATCTGCCATCCGTCCATTGGTCTGTTCTAAATACAGTGTTCACCTTCTTGTCTCTTCTGCCGATGAGGGCATGGCGGAAAGACCTGACAAGTCTTTGATCTTGACATATGTTGAAGTAAACAGGTGTGCAAAATAATTGGCCATCATACACCCTGGGGTCTAGAAGCCCTCAGTTGACAGGAGTGCCTCAGATCTGTGCGCGCCTGCATCCTACCATTTCCCATGAGCTTCATTCCACCTGCCCCAGTGACCAAGCCCCAGGGCAAGAGCAGGCCATGAGGTTAATTGACTGGAAGGTTTTCCCTTAGAGTGGGCACCATCTCTAGAGCTGGGTCTCCTCCAGGCTGCCGTTTGGTGGCCTGGCAGCCACAGCCCCTGGGGATCTCAGAGCCTGGGAGCTGTCAATGCCTTCCACTCACTTAGCCCTTGTTAATTGCAGAACACACAGATTGCTGGGTAGCACTTTCCAGTGTTGTGCCTTTTCCTGGCTCCTTCGCCACTTGGCAGCTTGTAGGCAGCTGTGCAAAACAGCAAGGAGCTTTCTCATTCCGTGCCAGTGTCTGGGAGTCTGGACTCCGTTTCGAGTTTCCCTTTTTCTGTTTTTGCTTTGTTTTGTTTTTTTTTGAGTTTTGGTGGCTTTTTTGTTGTTGTTTGGTTTTGGTTTTGTCTGTTTGCGTGTCTGTTTTGTCTTCTGTTTTTTTGTGATTTGGTTTTGTTTATTTGTTTGGAGGGTTTGTCTTTCTTCATTTTCTACCTAAGTATTCTGTTTCTCCCACTACACTTCCTTATCTCGCTGTGCCTTGCCTTTCAAATTTGGGGCTCTTTTGAGGTCCTCCACTCTCCCTGAAATGTGGGGGGGGGGGGAGAAAGAAAGAAACTTCCCTCTCTGCCAGAGGGATTCCTGGTGAGGCAGAAGTGACTGAATCCTCCGCATAAATGGGAAGAGGTGGGTGAAGAGATTAAATCTTCTCCTGAGAGCTAGAGGAAATGTGCCCGACCCTCTCCCTGGAGGTCAGGTAGCCCAAGGACCTGGAGCTTTGAAAGTGAGTGGCTAGTTGATTGTAGGTGATTGCGGCAGAAAGAGGCCAGCAGGACAGCAAGCTGGCTGGGACGGGCAACAGCCAGGCGCCCTTCCACACCCACCCGTTCACGAACCAAATCAAGAGCCTAAGTCTTCATCTGGTAGACTTTGTGAGTGGGGTGAGGCGGCAGGCCTCATAGAGGGTCGCACACAAGTGTCCCCATAAGGAGAGGAGACAGAGGGTGTCGGTGAGAAGAAGACCTGACTAGGGTAGCAAAGGGCAGAGAAGCAACATCCTTGCCCACCCACTGTGTGTAAGACATCCCAAGGGGGCATCTGATGTAGAAGGGACAGGGGACAATCCCTGCCCTGGAAGCAACAGACAGACTCTAGGCAGGCAGGCAGGCAGGCACATACCTACTCACACTTCCAGTACAATGCTGGAGACCAATCATCCAGAAGAAGCATTTTAAGATGTTTTAAGTCTTCTTGGTTCCTGTGGCTCTCTCTCAGTCAAGCCCCAACTTTCCCTAAATATCTCCAAGTTCTAAGCTAGTTCAACAGGGGGACAGTGAATGCAGAGAGGGAAGCCAGCAAAAGGAAACCTCATGTCTATAAATACAGAGAGACCCACGGGCTCCCAGAGTCCAGACCCTTCTCTGCAATTAGAATCATTTGTGCTAGGGCCAGAGTGTTGTCCAGTTGTAAAGAGCTTGCCTAGAATGCACATGGCCTTGGACTAACTTATCCTTACTGTAATTTGTGTGAATTCCTATGCCAAGTAGCTGTGTGTGTACCCAGCACCCTATGGCATACACATGTGTGTATTCACGTAAGCATGTACATACATATACACACGAGAGCGACTACTGCTCTTATTACATCCTGCACACATCGGGTCTGCCCTACAAAGCAGCTTGCCACAGCTCCTCCCTCCTTGGATACCCACAGATAATAGATTCCCCTCCCTGCCCCCCCAAGATACTGATTGCGGATAAAACTTGCTTCCCTGCACCATCTCTGTTCCTGACACTTAGGAGAGTTCCTGAATGTCCTCCCAAGTATATGACACAAACTATCCCTAAAGGGACCCTAGTCCTGACCCTCTGAAAAGCCCATCTTGGCTTCTCACCCTTGTTCTTGAAGGTCAGAAATCCACCTGCATCTATGATGTTTGCAATTTCTATAATTAATTCTTTCCTTTTTTTTTTTTTTTAAACTAAGCATTTAGAAAAGTTCTTGTAAAACATTTCAATCCGTCTTCAGGTACAAAAAGGGAAAAGAGGTTTGGGCTGGGTTTGCTGGATCTCAAAGAAGACCAAGAACAGCTGGGGTCTGCCAGAGCAGGTGGAGCCAGCAGGCCTCTTGCAGGTCCTCCTTCAAAAGTGCAAATGTAGTGTCTGTGCCACCCCTGTCGGGGTCCCTTCTTGATCCGGCCTCTAGGGCAGACCAAGCCTTTCTCAGCATCCCACTCATATTCTCTTACTGAGTCTGGACCATCCTCCAACATTCCAGCTTTCCAGGCTGGGTATGATTTTTCTACCACAGTATTTCAAGAAAGCTGGGATGGGATGGGGTGGGATGGGATGGGAGCCATTGCCATCATAGCTCCAGGCCTCCCAATACTATTTGGTTCCATTTGGTATGGGTTAGTATTAAACCCAACTCCCCACACATGCTGAGCACCCGACTCTATTGAGCCACACCCTCATCCAATGGCTGTGTATCTAATAATGGTTGACTGAAAAACAATGCTTACGAGTAGGGCAATGGGATTGCCAAGACATCATGAAAAGGCACAAGGCAGCAATATGGGCTAAAAGACATGAGCCCTTGATTGGTCACTTTTGGAAGTCTCAGGGTCCCTCAGTCCCCAATCATTCTGGCTCTCTCTCTCACCCACTCCTCAAATGGCTTGGGACTGTTAGTTTAGGCTCCAATTTTCTCAGCTTCCCCTACTGGTGTTGATCCCAAGGTAGGAATGTCAGCCCCTCCAGGACTAACCTGAGAAGAGATTACAGCCTAAGGATACTTATCCATGTTCACCCAACCCAAGAAAGTTACTCTCTCCACTCACTGAATATGGGTTTCCCCCCCACACTCCCACATTCTACCCTTCCTGCCAGTAAGAGTGGCTTCTGCCTGCAGGACCAACTTAAGCTAAATGTCCTTAATACCCAGAGCAACACAGGCACAGAGAGGCCACAAGGGAGGCAGGCAGGAAGGGCAGAAAGCAGGATTCTGTAAGCCCAACCCAAGGGTTTGCATCCAGTTTTTGCTGAGAAATCCTATCGAGTGAGAAGATACTCCCAGGGTCTGAGCAAGGCTTCAAGTCAGACTTTCCATTTGGGCTCAGCTCTGATTCCACCAGAGCAGTTTCCTGACCCATAAGGCTCAGCCCCCACCCTCACTGCCTCCTTGCCCTCTCTGGAGGAGAGAAGCCTGTTTATTGCTCTGGGTGGGACCCAAGCCCATAGGGAATCAGAAAAGAAATGGCCGGCCTAGGTTGCTATTGTTTGGTTTAAACAAACTACTGGCTGGGCTGCCTTGAAGAGGAATGAGGGGGAGGCCAGAGAAAAGAGAGCAGGCTGCAGGGCATGGCTTCCCTGCCTCCTCCCCACCTTGTTAAGGGTAGTCAAGAGAGCTATTTTAGGAGAGTGCTTCCAGGCTTCTGTTGGGTCCTGACCTCCCCTTCTGGAAGGGCCAGGCATTGAAGAGAAAAGCCTCCAGGCTCCAAACCTCCTACCTTCACCCTCTCCCACCTCAACCTCAGCCTCTCAGCTTCTGGTCACATCTGGGTCTGATGCCAGCCCAAAGTGGAGGAGCTAAGAGATTGCACTGAGAGAAGCGCCAGGCAGGCTGCCCCATGGGCACCCATGCAAGGCTACCCATGGGTAGCAGAGTCTGCAGGAATAGAAGAGGGAGAAAGGGAAAGGAAGGATAGGAAGAGAAGGAAGAGGATGGAGAAAATCAGATACAGTGGGGTTATGGTGGCTTCTGTCTGTCCTTCTAGCCTGCTGCCCCTCCTCCCATCTAAAGATGGCCTAGACCCTTATAGTTGAGCCTAAGGAAGGGGCATGGGCCAGGAGACCCACAGTGAACAGTGCACAAGCATAGCCTAAAGCAGAAGTCCCTGCCCACCCCACCTCCTCAGTGTCCCATCTTGGTCTTAGAATGGGCACTCAGTTAACCAGGGTACAGCCCTCCCCTCCCCCCACTACTCCTCCCTCCTGCCTCCACTTTCAGGGAATGAAAGGCAGTAGACTGCCCCAGGAAGGACTGGGTGGAAAGGGGGCCAGGGCACAGTTAGGTGTTGGCAGAATCAATTAAGAACCACACTAATCACCATCATTAAGGCTATAAAACCCCACACCTAGGGGCCTCAGGGCTCCCTGGCATGGCCTGGGGCCCCGAGCTGTGGCACAGACCCAGGGGCCTGGCTCCAGCCTCTTTCATCTAAGCATCCACCAGTCCTGCAAAAACAATAATTAGTTACCCGCCTCCAGGAGCAACTCATTATCCCACAGACACAGAGTGGAAAGGAAGGAGGGCAGAGGGAAACAGAGAAACTGAGGCTAGAAAGGCTGCCCAAAGCGGTGGCTGAGTCTCCTTAAGACAGTCCACTCTCCCCTCTGACCTCCCTTTGCTTCCTTGCCTAATAGGCTTAATAGGTCCAGAGGGAGCACAGTCCTCCCTCCTACGAAACCGAGTTTACTAGCCAGCTGCTAAGGACAGCCAGGCGGAGCGCCCCACAGTTACACCCTGCACCCAAGGCAGCCTGTGGGGAAGGTTCCATTCAGGATCCCCCAGAGATCAGGTATCTGTTCTCTGCCTCCAGGACACCTCCCACCCCCTGACTCCCTGCCACCGGTCTCCTCTCCCCATGGCTCCCTAAAGCGTCATTTTCCATCTCCAAAGTCCTTTCCCAGAGGCAGCCACACCCCTCTTCCATCCTGCTCCCAAAGAAAGTCAGCTGCTGAGGATGGGGGGAGGGGGGGTTGCTGAAGCAAGAGTCAGCCTCTACCATCACTGCCCAGGAAGTAATCCGCGGTCTTTCCTGTCTCTCCTTTTAGGGTGCTGACATGAAAAGTGGGAATATTCGTGGCAATGTGATAACAGGTGAGTGGGTTCCTCCAGAGCCCCTTCTCTAGACAGGACATCAACGACAGATGCAAGAGACCGGAACCGAAACACTGACACAGCATGCAAACACCAGCTATAGAGGTCCCCTGTAGGTTCTGATGTCACGGAATCACAACTACCAGGTCTTTTTTTTTTTTTTTTTGGACTCAGGGTCTTATGTATTCCAAGATGGCCTCAAATTTGACATAGTTTGAGAATGATCCTCCTACCTCGTCTTCTGGGTTCTGGGATAACAGGCTTGCACCATCATGCTTGGTTTATGCCAAGCAGGTGAGGGAACCCAGGGCTTCAAGCATGCTAGGCAAGTACTCTACCAACTGAGCCATGCCTCCAGCCCTGGAATCTAACTCTAAAGAAGTTGAAGTGGGGGTTAGGGGTGGAGAGAGGGCTTCCCCTTATCATGTAACTGGGAAGAGAAGAGACCAGCCAAGGGTCTAGCTGGCTAGTAGGGCACTCATGACCAAATCCCCCAGACCCCCAGACCCCTAGACCCCTAGTCCCCTTCCCTCTGAGGTCCCCACCCCCAAAGTGTGCCCTGGATGCTCAGGTGGTGAGTTGTATTCAGACAAAAGACTGAATACAAAGGGTCCCCAACAGTCTAGGAAGCAAGCAGCACGGGCAGGCATCACTCCGCCCCATCCCAACTCCATTTCCTATAGGCTCAGTTTTACTTTTCAATTTTAGTTTTTCTCATCGAAAAAATGGACCTGGGTGGAAGGAAGTTGTCCACTGTATACCTAGCCAACCTGTGGGGTAGCCAATCCCCACTCCCAAATCTTCATTTCTGGAGGTTTTGAATGGGGAGAGTTCTTCAGGAAATTCGTAGTCAGGGGGGTAAACTGCCCATCTCCCCTGAGATTAAATCCTTAATTCTAATTTCAGTCTTGTCTATGGAGAATTCTGTCCACCTGTCTCTAGCCATGAGGACTATCCTCTGAGCCCACCAGCCTGGCCAGAAGCCACCAGATTCATCTGCCTCGCACACACCCATTTATAAGAAGGGACAGTCTTTTTACACCCCATGCTCAGACGTCTTTCTTAGCCCTAGAAGTGTTTGAGAGGAATCCCCTGATTTACCTAAATTCAGAAGCTCAAAAATAACCTCAGAATATTGGCATGCTGTCACCTTCTCTGTTGTAGATCCTGAACCACACAAATACACATGACTCTTGGCACACCCTTTTCCTTTCCCTCAGTGTACACACACACACACACACATACACACACACACAATCTGATCTGTGATGGGAAAGATGAATAGTCAGGAAATCCCCTGGCTCTCAGTATGCTGGTGGCCCAGTGGCTGGAAGCACTCTATGAGAAACACTTCCAACAGTGCCAAACGGTCATTCCTTCTTTTGTTTCATGGTTAAGAGAGAAAAAGAGAAGGAGGGCCATGGTCAGCCAGCATTCCCACCCACTAGCATCCTCCTTGCAATCATCCCTTCCCTCCCCTGACCACCTCCCCTTACTCTCCACCCCACCCCCACAACCCAGGAAGACTCTTGGCTCCAGCTTGTGTATCCTCCTTGAGAAGGGAAGTGGAGAGAGGATGGAGAGGAACAAAGCAACACTGGACCGGGTTCCAGCCCAGAAGACCTAGGCCAAGCCAACCAAGTCCCTAGTTGCTGTCTAGGCATGGGGCAAGGAGGATGGCTGTCTTCACCCTATGACCTTCACCCTATGACCTTACCCTCCAAAACAGCCAGCCTCCAAGAGGGAGCCTGAAGGGGGGTGGGGAGTCTCCTCCTCAGTGCCCTGAGATTCCCAGCGTCTATAGCGCCTGCGATCAAACCTTTTGAACCCAGCCCTACCCACTCTGGTAACCACTTCCAGATCCTCCCAAACCAGCCAAGAAACTGGCCTCTTTAGGGATTGGCTTCATAAGGAAATGCTGAAAAAATAAAAATAAAAATAAAACCCACTGCCAAACACACTCATAGGGAAAGATGGGTTTTCTCTTGAGGCCGAAAATTCATCTGGATAGACTAAAACCAAAACAGGACACCACCAACATCCATCTACTGGCCCAGAAAAGCCTGGGAGCCTCAACCCTTTATACCAACCTGGAGCCCCACTCCCAACAACAACACCTCCTACTTATTCCAAACATACACCTTAAATAAAACACAAGCAGTGATAGCCCACCAAGCATACATAAGTCCCGATGTGAGAGGAAGGGGCTCAGCAGGTGTGACTTCATTTGGTTGACCCTAGGAAGGTCGTCAGGGATGGAAAAACAAAGGTGATTTTTTTTTTTTTTTTTTTTTTTTTTTTTTTTTTTTTTTAAGAACTGCCAAGAGATGCTGCAAGCATGGCGGTGAACCCACCCGTGTCTCTTGTCCTTTTTTTCCTACAGACTATGCGCCTCCTACCCCACCTCCAACCACTGGTCTACACCGCTACCAGTTCTTCGTCTACCTTCAGGGAGACAGAACCATTTCTATCTCAGAAAACCAAGAGCGAGGTGAGGCCTTCCAGACCCTCAGACTGAAGCTAGGGTAGAACCTGGCGGCAGGACCAAAGTTGTGTGTCTCTAACTAGAAAAATCAGAATTTTGACTTCCACCCATGAGCCTTGGAGGCTGGGGCCAAGGCGCAGTGTTTCTTGTGAGTGACTGGGATGAATGTTCTAAGGGAGGCTTTGGCTTCAGATGTGGTCTCCCAGAAGTAAACACATCAGCCAAAGGAGCACCCCCAAAACTTTGCGCGGCATGTACAGGCAGCTACCCTACAACACCTCAGCAAGTACTTGTGCCCTATAATTGAGGCCAATCTGGGCAAGAGTACCCTGGAATGCCACCCTGCTGGTCTGTCTTCATTGGTGGTTAATTGCTTGGTCTGCCTTGCCATCTCAGTGATGGGGCAAAAGATGTCCCCAGCCACGCCCCTCTCCCAGTTTCTCTGAGTGCTCCTCCTCAGACACATTTCCACAGCCTTCCCATCGCTAACCTGCTTGGCCTCAGTCATCATACCAGCCAGGCTGGGGTGCCAGAGGAGACTGACTGACTCCCAGACAGGCTGCAAATAACTCACTCTATGAGCCTTAGATTGCTCTTTGAGAATATGGAATACCGTGGTCCCCATGCCCTCTGTCACCTCCCAGGTTTGGAAAGGGAAGGTGCTGCAGAAGTCACAGGTGTCACAGTGTAAGGGTACATCAAATTCACATGCCCCAGGCTGTGCAGAGGTGAGTGGCAAGACGGATATGAGCAGCCATTTCCTCTCCCCCAGTGACAGCAACTAACTTCCACCCACTGGGAAGCCAGCACAGGTATTGTCACATCCCCTGTGCCTGAGGCTCCAGAGGTAAGGAGCTGAAGCCCAGAAAAGGACTGGCATGCCGGTGGTGTCCTTTAGATGTGTGCCAGGCAGAGATGGGGGTGGGTAGGGGTGGGGACGCATCAGTCAGTCACAAAAGACTCAGCCCCTGGAGCCGAGACAGTGCCACCTTTCCACCCATGAACCCTCCCAGGCGCCTTCAGCACCTTGCCAACACACAAGTCCGTTTAAACAGCTCTGCCAAGGACACACTTTTAAATCTGGACATCAAGTGTGAAGAAAGAGGAAAAGAAGGCACCTTGACCAGATCAAAGCAAGCCTTCTGTTTCCCTAGCTCCCTGGGCACCAATCTCACCAAAATGACAGGAAGCTGCGGAGGCTCAGTCGCGGCCGGGTACCAGGAGCTGAAGCCTTCTGCGTGGTTCCCAGCCACTGTATGAGAAATTCTTGTAGAATAAGGCTCAGCACTCGATCTCAGACCCCAAGATCCTAATGCCAGTGCCTTGAGTAGGGAAATGCTCCGAATGAGCTCCTGCTAAGAAGCTCTTTTTCAGGATAAAAGTGAAAGAGAGCATTAGAGGATGACAGGAAGAACGGCAACCGGCAACCGAGCCAGGAGAGGAAGGGGCAATGTATGCCCAAGACGTTGCCTTTCTGTGCTGAGAGGCAGGGTTCCTGATGTACGGCCATAGCCCCTCAGCCACAAAGCATGCTGACTAGCTCAAGTACTCAACTGAGGCTGCCTTCCCTCCTAGGGCAGACAGCAAGGCAAGAAAACTGCAGAGCCATGGGGCCGGGAACCATTGTTGACCACTTTGGCTCTTCACCAAAGCCATCATTCCTTACACACTCACATGTGTTCCTTGTGTGCATCCAAGCAGAGTAAGGCTCCTATGGCTTTCTCTGCTGCCAAAGGTTCTAGTCATACCAGGGGGGGTACCTTCCATGTGCTCAGGCTTGTGCTAAGAGGAAACAGTCCCAGAGCCCACAGGATTTTTCCTGCCCTCAAGGAGCCGGCAGTCTAGTTTGGAGCTGACTGAACAGCAGTGCAGACCAGCTTATAATTAAGTCCTTAATTGTGTTGTTCTGATTGCAAGGACACAATAGAACCAAGTGGTCAGGGATATATATCTCTCTTACCTTCCTGGGGTCTCTTTCTCTCCAGGACAATGCCCTTCTTCATCGAGGTAGAGAACAAATATATCTTTCTGAGGGTTAGAAAATCTTGCTTCTACTTTCTAGCTGGCAATAATCCTCTCAGGGGGCCTCAGTTTCCTCTCCAGAAAGATGAGGTTTGGCAGCCAACCTACAAACACCCTGCCCTGGGGCTTCATGGAGGAGAGGAGTGTAGATTGGGCCTACAGAAGACAATCTGAATGACTGAATGAGTGGGCTCTCGGCTCTGGAAACTAGAGACGCAAAGTTGGTTTATTTGTTTGTTTGTTTGTTTGCTTGCTTGCTTTCCAGTAAGAAAATAAAAAGCAAGCTGGGTGCACACCTTTAATCCCAGGATTTAGGAAGCAGAGGCAGGCAGACTTCTGTGAATTCAAGGCTTGTCTGGTCTACAGGGCAAATTTTAGGACAGCCAGGGCTGAATGGAGAAACCCTATCTGGGAAAAAGAAAGAAAGAAAAGGAAGGAAAGAGAGAAAGAAAGAAAGAAAGAAAGAAAGAAAGAAAGAAAGAAAGAGAGAGAGGGGGAGAAAGAAACAAAGAAGAGAGGAAGAGAGAAAGGAAGGAAAGAAGAAAGAAACAAAGAAACAAAGGAAGAGAAAATAGGGACTAAGCAGAAGAAAGCTCATGGTCATTCTCAAAGGCCCACCAGAAGTGTGGCACTAGTGGGTAAACCATAAGGAGCTAGTAGAGATTGTTTGTAGGAGAGGCAGCACATGAAAGCAGCTTCTTAGAGACAAGCTATCTGAATGATCAGAAAGTGGGGCAGAAGACCACCGCCAGAGGTGTGCTGATGCGAGGCGGTGAGAGGCCAGCAGAGAGAGGACGCAGGGCAATTGCAAAAGCATAAACTGCTGTGGTCCTTGCATAACTTCAAGAGTGTTGAGAGCTTAGTACACTGTGCTTAGGAACTCATGGAGCCCTAGGCCAAACCAACACTCAGGTCAGGGCATAGGTCCCTGCCAATGAACACAAGCCCCAGGACTTGCCGTGATCTAGTTTTCTGTCTGTAGGATTAGAACCATGAGACATGCAGGTATGCTAGCTAGCTACAATTTCTGTATCCCACCCCCACCCCCACCCCCCGCCGTCCCCGCCCCCAGGGTGAACAGGCAAGGACAGCTTCCAGAGGATGAAGGGAAAAGGTGACCCTCTGGGAGTTAGGCAAAGGGACATCTAAAAAGACAGCTGGCTGAGCCAATGAGCTAGACAATTATAAGAAATATTTGCAAGGCAGTTTTGAAACCAAAGTAATCTAAAGGTCTCCAGCGTGACACAAGGTACACAGTCCATTTAAAAAAAAAAAAAAAACGTAGAACCAATTGTGTTGGATTGCACCTCCTCTTCAGGGCCTTGTCCTCTTTGGGACTTGTATGTATGGGACAGGCTCAATTGCCATTGAGCCTGCCATGACTGATAATGAGTGTCAGGTGGCATCGTTCAAAGCCAAGAGGGTAAAACCCTCCTCGGGATCCTGCTCTGTCCCGTGACTCGAGATAAATACATGTACTCAGAGAATAAGGGCATCTTGACATTCACACTCTGAATCACTGTGTGACCTTGGACAAGCCACCTCACACCCCGGCACCTTGGCTTCTATCTCATCAAAACAGATCGGGTGCATTCCCTACAGTGAGATGCCCTGTTGGAGTAATTCACTCCTAAGTCCACTTCCTGTACTTCTCCTTCCTGAGTCCTACCACTAGAATGAGCAGTGACATGGCTTGACTGAAGGGACCTACTCAAGACATTTCTAAGTGGGGGTATCCACAGGGAGGACCCAGAGGCGTTCAAGCTACCCTGATCTAGTTAGGAAGTCCTGTGGTGTGCCATGATGCCACTCCTGTGCCACAGCCCCTTCTTCTCTTATCACGACCGCCCAATGCACTCTGTACCCCCTGGGACAATGCCATGTGCTGAGTTATGCACAATACCATGCCCAGTGCTGACGGGACAAAAGAGAAGTGCGAGTCTCTGTTCCCTTGTACGTGTGTGTCCCCCTGCTGGAGCCTGTATGGAACACGCAGATTACTTTGGAGAAAGTGTCCAAATATATGAAGTAGCACTAGGACCCCTGAAGCCACTACCTTGGACAAGGGTCAGTCATAATTCCTGGATATGCTTTGCCCAGACTTGGAGCTAGAGATGATTCTGGACTGGGATGTACTGGACTTTTACTCTCTGCTTCCCAATAGACTGGTCCTGTCCTAGCTACACACACACACACACACACACACACACACACACACACATCTGAAGCCTGAGACATAGCCTCAGCTAGTCTGTGATTCTCCATGGTTTCTGTACATCTTGATCTTGGCATTTTCACTTCTATATTCTAAAGGAAACAGCTGACCCCATAGCAGCCTCCCCCCACACCACACACACACACACACACACACACACACACACACACACACACACACACACAAACAGAGAGAGAGAGAGAGAGAGAGAGAGAGAGAGAGAGAAGAGATTCACTCCTAGGAGCCTCACATGTTGCCAGAACAACTGATTCACCCATCCCTGTCTGACAATCTAGAAGGGCCAACTGTTCCCTTCCCCGAGTCTGGACTGTTCCCAAGTCATCCAGGCTGTCCCCCCTTCAGCTCAGCCTTGCCCCACATGCTCCCATTAGTGTCCCCACCACTGTGCCAGCTCTCCTAATGTTCTGCTGTGCTCAGGCATCTGCCCGGGTCTCTTCCGTGTTCATAGGCACTGCTCAACTCACGCCCACCCTGCTTCCATCATGAGACCATGAGAGAAGAGATCCTTCCTTTGAGTCTCTGTCTCTGTGCCCAGCCTACTGTGGCCTGTCAGTCACCAAGTGTGTATATATGTGATACACCCACAGACAAACATTTGCAAGCCATTCACACACAGATCTGCACATTCTCACACCCC
Source organism: Mastomys coucha (assembly GCF_008632895.1). Lineage (NCBI taxonomy): Eukaryota > Metazoa > Chordata > Mammalia > Rodentia > Muridae > Mastomys > Mastomys coucha. Next base: position 56,532,713 of record NW_022196915.1, read on the forward strand.
CAGGTTCCCATACACACCTCATCAACATCCTTCAACACCTCTATGAGTACTTATGTCCTCAAATGACAATCTCTACATCCACACAGTCCCTATCCAATCTCAGGCCAGCAGGCCCCCCTCTCTGCCAGCTGCCCTGTACTCCATGGTATTTTCCTTTGTCCCACCATGTCAGGAGGCAGGACAGTGGATGACATCCCTCATATGACTGAGTGAAACAGAGATCCACAGGTAACAGCAGACCCACCTCCTGGCAAAAGGCTCTTGATGCTGGAACCAACACACTCAACAGCTCTTCTCCAGACCACCAGGTTTCAGGGTTCTGGTGAGGGACAGGCAAGAAGCAACTGTATCTTGTCTTAAGGTGAACATCTTACCCAATACCCACTTCTTGTCTTTGACTAAGTCTCATGCTCCTAGACAGCTATGGTCTGCACTATGCTACATCTAAGCCACTGGCCCTCAGTTGTCACAAGCCAGTCTCATGCTGCTCTTGTGTCTGGGGATGGAAGAAAGTAAGAGGAAGGACTTGGCTGTCATTTGGTAGTAGCAATGGTTGGCTGGGATTTGTAGAATATCTGTGGGGTTCTCCATGATCTATGTCCTTTGAGATGACAGATGGTGACATGCCACCACTTGCTCCAGAAACCACTCAAAGGCCACAAGTCCAGGATGGCGCCACTGTGACAGTCACCGCCTCAGGGACCTTAGTGGAAAAGCTTACTTGTTGCAAACCGGGATGAAAGTAGCAAGAAGGGATGGTGAGGGTTTGAAGCCAGACAGCTGGAAAGCACTCCCCAGCACAAAGACATCTGGATTCCAGGGGGTCAAAGAGGAGGAACAGGCATGGGCCTGCCATACAATGGCTTCTACGTCTTGCTTATGGATCTGAACAACTGCAGGGCTCTCTGGGTGAGTGGGACAGGGCCAATATGGGGCCACAGCCATGAAAGCAACAGAGCCCTAAAGTCAAAAACTGTGGTGACATTCAGGAACAAGGCTAGGAGGGACCCCATAGGCCTGTGGGCAAAAGATAAAGCTCAGAGAAAGTCGGGGAATGTACAGGGAAGAGGCTCAAAAAGGAAGGAGGTCCTATCTGAAGAACAGCCCCACCCTCAAACTATCACCCTCTAGCACATACACACAGACAGACACAAACACACACAGGGCCCGCTGTAAAACAGCTCAACCCACCCCCCCCATGACCTCCCACAGTGGCTCATCTGGCCTGGTCCCAGAATCCCCCCAGGGCCTAGCCCCTGATCTCATCCCACTGTAGGCTCATGTGGCAGAGAGCTCTCTTTTGCCTCCATAGGGCTCCACCCACCTGGCAGAACTTGGTAGCACTGGGTTCCCGGCAGGCACCCAGCTGGGAAGATCCTAAGCAGCACACAGTCAGGCATCCTGTCCAGGAGCCACCTAAAATTTCTGTAGGCTGATGGTAGGTCTCTCAGAGAAATGTGTCCCAGCCAGGCTCAACAGGGACCATTCAAAGCAAAGGATGACACATAAATCATAGAGAACCCACAGATAACTTCCAGGTTCCAGCCAGCCACTACTTCTACCAGGTACAGGAACAGGCAGGGTGAGGTAGGGTGGGGTGGGGGGCTTCTCCATCACTGCTGCTCTCAATTACAAGATGGAAGGAGGCCCCAGTGACCCCAGGCTGAACAACTAGAAATCCCCTCTCGTTCTCCACCTCTCCTGGGTTCTTTTCTACAGAGGGCAGAGACAGCTCCTCACCACTATGGGCCTGTCTCCCCCTCTGTCCATTAGGGCCAAAGTCCCAGGTCCCAGTGGTCCCTCTGTCCCAAAGCCTCTCAAGCTAGCAGGATCAGCCACTCAGCAAATCCTCTCTAGAAGTAATTGGATGTGATGGAACGAGGGCTTTTCAGCTCCTGAGTGAAAGTCTCTGGATGTCATTTAATGGCACAAAAAAATAAAAAATAAATAAAAGGCTCAGGCCTCCCGCCTACTACTGCCAGGACATCATTAATCTCTGTGGAGAGGCATCAGCGCTTCTATCACCTCGTCCAGCCCAGGCGAGCCAAACAAATTACAGACCTGAGCTAGGCTCTCCGTGGGGTGGTTATTAGGTTGGACTTGAATTTGTGTTGTTTTCTTCAGAATCACCATCCCCTGCTCTCCCAAAAGGCCAAGGCCAAAGAAGAAGCTAGATACCTTGGTTAGACACAAGTCCCTCACCTTGAGGCTCAGGCAGCTAAGAGCCAGGTCCCTGCACAGACTACCTCAGGCAAGAGGCCAAAGTCAATAGCTAAGAACCTCCCATCTTATCTGAATGGCACTTGCCTCCTTATCCCACATCCCTAAGCCAAGGACCAAATGGAAAGTCTGATGAAAACTGGCTTTCACCAGAGCAAGGCCAGGCAGCACTGAGCTATGATGGCTGGAAATCTGGAAGTGGGCTTGCTGAAGGGTCTGTGAGCGTCAGTCAGGAGCCAGCAACAAAGCTGTGCTACTGGACAAGGCTCCTCCTGACCAACACTGGTGGATTTTTTTCATCCAGTGTAAGTTGGGTAATATAAGAAACTCACTGAGGTCAGGAAGGAAGCTAGATAAAGCAGCTACCACCACTTAGGGCCTAAGAGAGGCCCAAGGAAGGCCCTGCCAGGGTTACATAAAAGGCACAAGCACAGAGATCCGCCCAAGCTCAGAGTGCACACATTCTAGGAGAGGAACTGTCCATCTCGTTCCTATCTGAGGCCTGCAAATGATATGCACACACACAACTGCCACTTGCAAAAGCCGGCCCGTGGACTCAGGCCCAGAATGGAAAAAGTGACCATCAACATCTACCACCCAGGCCATTCCAAACCCGCTAGCGAGGGCATTCGCAGGGAGTGAAACTCAAGAAAGGTAGTCCCTCTCCTGGATGCTGAAGAGGGGATCCTTCATCTTTCATACCCTTGGTGCCTAACATGGGGTTAGGCACACAGTGTGGTTCAATTTCCTCCAGGCTTTTAGGCAGTGTTCCTCATGGACCCCTCAACCCCTTCCACAACCAAATTAACATCGGCACTTTGGCCAACCGCTTCCCCATCAGCTCTTAGAAACAGTGGCCTCTTGGCGAGGCTGCCACAGCTGCTTCTGTGGGATGAAACAAGTGTCCCTGGGTTGTGTGGAGACCAGACTGCATGTGATCTGTGTGGCCCTGCTGCAGGAGAAGCACCAGCCTCTGTGTTGCTCCCTCGGGGCAGTCCAGGGTATAAACACCAGAGTATAAATACCTCCTTCCATCCTGATGGCTACCAGGGTAGTGGTCCCGCCCTCTTCCTGCATTGCTGAGACAGAGCAGAGCCATACAGGAAGGGGCTTTCCTCCTAGCACTGACCACAGAAGCCACAGCTCTCCATTTCTCCCCACATGGCCCTGAGGGCCTGACTCACCCCTCTTCCTTCTAGAGCTTGCTCTGGGTCAGTTCCTCCTGCCCTCTGTGGCAGGAAACAAGTGGGGGTGTGTAAGGAGTCCCTGCTGAGCCAAAGGAAGAGGCCGTAGGAGACTGGCCAACCCAGGTCCTGGCTCTGTGGAGTTGCTGCCCAAGTTGCTAAAACCGTGGGGTTTTTAGAAATGCAGCCAGGAGGACACTCTGAGCTCACACAAAGGAGCTGGGGACAGCCAACCCTGTGAGAGGGGAGCCAGGCCTCTCTCGGGACATGGGGGATTTCTTTCCACCAGCTTGCTCTGATCTCGTGATGGGTTTCAATTCCCTCATTGACAGCAAAGCTCCTTCCTGTCATACTCATTGAGGAAAGGAGAAAGCCACTTTGTCCCTTCATATCTGCCACATGCTACTTCACCCAAGATCCCGTCTTGGACACACGCACGTGTGTGCACATACATAAACACACGCACACATGTACACAACACACAGGCACACACACACACATATACACGCACATGCACACTGGTGGGGGTGAGGGCATGCAATCACATGCTTTCCAAGGATCAGATTACCAGCATTTCAGCAAGCCTGGCCCCCTGAGTCCCAGGGGTTCTAACTAGGTACAATGCCCACAAAAGGACAGTGACACAAAGCTGCACCATGGACTTGCCTAGTGTAGTGAGCACCTATCTATGGGTCAAGCCATCAGCAACTGAGCAGCCTTCCCAAGGCAGTGCCGTAAGTTCTAACTCTACAGCCTTTGAGGCCAGCTGAGACACACAGCTACTGGGTTAGATGGGGTTGAAGAGACCTGGAAATGGCTTGTATCCCCAGCTGGGTGCTACGTCCTCCCCCACCCCCACCCCATCCCGCAAGTCCTCCACATTAGAAGTGACATGAAGTAATATATCCAGCGCTCCTGTGACAACAGCTGGCTGCTAGGAAACCCTACAGGGGTGTGCCTTTGCTGTTCTTCTTAATGTGTCCACACCATTGTTAGAGCTTTCGGGAGCTGGTATTAAAAAATTGTCTGATCCTTGTGAAGATCATTGAAACATGAGCCTTATATGATGGGGAGAGGAGGCAAGTTAGAAAAGAAGTGTGGGTGGGTGGACTTCATCTCATCCTCATTATAAAAGTTGTGGCTGTAACGGGGGGGCCACCAGCGGCCTATGACTCTAAGGTGAGGCTCTGCTGAGACTTCCAGGCTGTCAGCCTCATGTCCGGCATTCTTCCATCTGGTTCCCAGTGATGACTGCTCTCCACAAGCCATAGCGCATTGGCCACTGCTTCTCTGTGCTCTGGGCAAGGCCTTCCCTGAGTGCTCTCCCACTCAAGGACGATTGCTAGAGTTAGTTACCCCTAAAAGAATGAAACTCCGAAAGACACATGCGAACTACAGTTATTCAGATAAACAGGAGAAGAGAAGAATTAGTATAAATATACTCCCCAAAGTAAGTGGGGAAGGTATACAGCAGATTATTTGTTATCTGAAATCTAGACCTACCAGTTCTTCCTGAATTTTCCTGACAGTCCTCTACCCAGGGTGCTCAAAGCTTAGGATTTCAGAAAGGATCATGGGAATGTAACCTCCAACCACTTCCTTCAACTTTCTCCAGGGCCTAGGACTATATACACTTAATTCCCCGCCACAAGACCTGGTCACTCTCATCACAGAAGGTACACCTTGTTGGGTTATCTCCCCACGAGAAGAGATCCTTCTGGTGTAGGCACTAACTAGGATTCTCCAGCACCGGACAGGGGAAATGTCTCCCATATTGGATCTCAGTCGAGGACCTAAGTGTAACCCTTCTCCCTTCTCTCAAGGAGAACTCATGTTTCATGGGGTGCTTGGGGCCCTGAGGGGGGTGGGGTACAGTAAGAACAGCAATAGGCTTCCACCAGTCTCAGCCCCAACAGCTAGGGTAGCGGGTGTGAGGAGAAGGAAGTAGCCAAGCCTCTACCATGTCAGAAGGCTGAAGACCTTCAAGAAGAGGGCATGGGAAGAGTCAGCACCCATCTAATGATGCTTGCTACATGGGTGAGAAATCAGTAATGTATATTGACTAAAAGATCCCAGAGAAAGAAGCCCAAGGTGACTTGTACTCACTGAGCCATGTCCCATACCCCTCTAACAAGCTGCCACCTAACTTTGCCGTGTGTTAGGGGCTCTCCAAGCATCCAGACCGTCCTAAAGCTAGGACCCAGAAGATTCCCCATGCCTAGCCGGTTAATCAAGGGTAACTTTACCCACTCAGAGATGATCTCTCCCTGTCAGGACATCTCAGGTCAATGGTTATCTCTTACTGTTTCTCTGTGGTCTGTCTGATTTCTAGGTGCTTGGAAACTGGACAAATTTCTGCAGCAAAATGGGCTGACAGATCCCGACTCAAGCACCCAGTTCATGACTGAGTTTGATGGGGAAATTCCACCATTTTTTGGTAGAATTAATGACGAAGAGGAATTCAGTCAAAATTAACTGTCCACTGAACTGAAACTTTTACCTTCCAGGTGTGTGCTCATGTCATGTAATGCACTATAGATGATCTGGTGATGGAATCTCCTCTTGGCATCTTCCAAATAAAATAAAAATAAATAAATAAAACAAAAAACAAAACAACAACAACCACAAAACAAAAATAAACACTCACCCAGGACTTAGCAATTTGCTTTTTAACCTGTATATTACTCTGAAAAACAGTGAGGGAAGGGCTGAGGAGATGGCTCAATCAATAAAGAGCTTGCCTTGCAAGCATTAGGAACTGAGTTAGGACATTTCGAGTCCATATAAAAAGCCCCGTTATGGGAAAATGAGAATCAGAGGCAAGCAGATCTCCAAAGCTCACTGGCCAATGGTCTAGGCTACTTCGACAACTGGGCCAATAAGAAACTCTTTCTTAGCCAGGCAATGGCAGTGCACACCTTTAATTCCAGCACTTAGGAGGTAGAAATAGGCAGATCTCTGAGTTCAAGGCCAGTCTGGTGTAGAGTGAGTTCCAGGACAGCCAGAGCTACACAGAAAAACAAACAAACAAAAACCAAAAAACAAAAAAAAAAAAACCAAAAACCCTCTCAAAAAATGAAAGAGAAGTGGGGGAGCAGGGAGACACATGATCTGTCTTAAACATGTTAAATGTGCATAAAACCAGCAATGCTTGAGGGTTTCCTCTGATCTCAAGCTCCATGTGCAAACACGTGTGTATGCAAACACACTCACATGAACATGCACACACAGAAGGAAGAGAAAGAAGAAAGAGGAAGAGAAGAGAGAAAAGAAAAGCAATAAAGAAGCATGGAACAGATTTGAGGTCTACACCCAGATTCGAGGAGTTCTTACGAATCCAAGTGAGTCTGGCTGTGAGCTGGATGCACGGGCAGGAGACCAGGTCCCAAGGCCTGAGCTGCCAAGTCAATCATCCCAAAGCCCCACTTCCCCAGCCATGGCAGTGAAGGAAGGAAGGGATAGTAGCAGAAACTGGGTTTTTGGCCGTGGACCTTCCCAGCTCCAAACAGACAACAACCTTCATTCAGTGAGTTCAGCTGGCACCTGTTCCACACCGGACCCAGGGCAAACAGAGAGAGAGATGCTACTCCAGTGGAGCTTAACAGTCCGTGGTCAGGACGTTCATCATCAGAGAGTCACAATCAAGTTTTAACAAACTGTGATGCAATGTGTCTTCTGAGGCTGTAAAGGGGACCCAGTTTCTGGCAGGAGTGGAAGAGGCAAGGCCTCTTGGAAGAAGTGGTATTTGAAGTTGGGGCTGGAATGGGGGATAGAGATAAGAGATTAATTCAGTGACTAGCAACAGAGCCGGAACAAGTGTAGCATCTTCCTGAAGATGAAAGGCCAATAAAGGAGCTGGAATATTGGCTGGATAGGTAGGCCAAGGCCAGGCCAGGCCTTATAACCACGCTATAGTGTTTAATTAAATCAATACCAAAAAAAAAAAAACAAAACAACTTATGGAATGAGGAATTGGAGAAAGAATGGAATTGGAGATTGGAGAAAGACTGGTATCATAACCAGATGTGTGCTTTTTAGAGTTTATGAGGGGGCTCCTTGGTATATGTGGGGAAAGGGTTCTCATCATCTAAGGTCCTTGGATGCTTCTTGGCTTTGCTGCGCAAGGACTCCCTGAAAATGCATCTCTGCTGCGCATGAACCATAGCTCCTCAGATGCTTTACCTCCACCCTAGTCCTCTCTACTCCTCTCAAGATCCCCTAGATCAGTTCCCCTCCACAATTTAATAAGACACGGAGACCTTGGCTTGAGACACAGCCGCACTGGTGACTCATCTCCAGCGTGCTTTGAGATCTCCAGATGAAAGGGGAAGAATCAAGCCAGGCGTGAGGTTATTACCTTCTTAGAGGCAAGTCCCATGATGGCTACAAGGTAGAGGGGCCCCAGTTGACCCTTCACCCTGTGAAATACACTCAACTCCTTAGTCAATTTTCAGGACTGGATCTAAAGAATGCAGCAAGGAGGGGGTACTGAGTCCATGACCTGGGGATGGGGAGTGTTGGATGCTGCCCCCTCCCTTTGCTAGGTTCAGATGCCTGGCCAAAAGAATAGGAACGAATGCTCATCAGCGCATCTGATGCCAGCCCCAGGCAAAAGGGCCCTCCTGCTCCCTCCACCCCCCCCCCCCACCAGGCAAGCCTGTGAGCAGGGCTAAAATAAGAAACAAAAGGAAGTTTCCATTTGCAGTGTCATGGAAGACAGCCACGAGAAGGGACTTTTTGGGTTCCATGTTTCCCTGGAACCGTCTCTCCAAAACCCTTACCATGCCAGGGGCAGAGTGTAATTGGCGGCTCCAATTGGTGCCCAGGACTAGGATAAATAGAAGGTCAGCTTGCTAGAACAACCCCAAATTGAGACATCCTCCCTCTTCTGCTTTTAATTCCTTGTGGCTAGCATGTTTATTTTGGGGTAAGGAAAAAAAAATCGGATGTTTACCCTTCGAGGAAATTATCAGCTTGCTTGCTTTCCTTTTTTTTCCACCCCTCCTTTCTTTTGCCCTAGTGTTGTACAGGCTTTGAGTTCAGCCCCATGAGGGACCTCTATTCTTCAGGTCCTAAAAAGTGAAAAAGAAAGCAGCGGGTCCAGGCCCTAAGCTACAGCCAGCCATAACCACAGTGAAAGGTCAGGGGTAGAGAGGAAGCCTGGAGTCCGTGAAAGCTAGCAGTGGGGTGCCCACCCTTGACTTGGGTTTTTTACCTGCAGAACTCTGTGGGCCTCACACCCCATGTCATTAGCTTCTCCAGGAGGAAAACCAGGGCATGGAAATGGCCAAGAGATATATAAGGGGCTGCAATGTGATCCTTTGCACACTGAAGAAAACTGGCTTTTTTTTTTTTTTTAATCATCACTATGGTTGCCTTTGTCGTCAGATGTCACTTACTGGACACTTTCTACAAACCATGCACTACACCAAACGCTTTACGTGTAATGTTTTATTTACCGTGTTCCCACCCTGATTCACAGCCTACTCGGGCTTCATGCATGTCCTCTCATTTACCCGCCACAACAGCCTAATGATGCAGGTATTAGCGGACTCATCTTATAGACAGGGAGACAGAGTCCCTACTCTCTGATTCGTGAAAAGCAATGGCAGAAGATGTATTAAAGCCCCTCACTGCACTATTTGGAAGGAAAGAGCGCTCAAATTTTACTCTCTGAGCAACAAAAAAAAAAACAGATAAATAAAGGCCAGGTCCTTTATTCGCTCAAGAACTGGACAGAGCTGAAGAAGAAAGGCTGCATGTACCACAATACTTAATAAAGTTTCAGCCATCCGGGATCTTTGTGGAGAAGGCTAGGACCTCGGAGTCCTCACGGTAAGCAGGCTAGCCCAGCAAAAGACCATCATCTCCGCTCCCTCTTCCCCGTCAAAGGCAACTATTCCACTACTTCAGTTAATTGAATCTCCCTTGTTTTTCCCTCACACACCTGTGTGATGGCTACTCCTAGAAAGGTGAGAGGTGGAAAAGGAAGGAAAGCTATCTATGGAGGACTCAAGAATGGCGGTAGTTATGGTGGTAGTGGTGATGGTACTGCTGCTGCTGCTGCTGCTGGTGGTGGTGGTGGTGGTGGTGATGATGTATCTGGGTGTTAGGGCTAAGTAGCCATAAAATAGAAAGCTCAGTCTGCCCTGCCTCCAAAAAACCTAAATTCACAGACTTCTGCCGCTTGACAACCTAGTGATCTTGTTTCAGACCTCCCTTTCAAATGCAGTGAAGAGTCTAAGGGGACTCCCTTCTAGGATGGGTTACAACAGTTAGATGAGATAGCAGAGCAGACACCCAAGCACAGTGTCTGGCATGCAGGCTGCTCAACAAATACATGATTTCCTCTTCTTCCCTGCCTCATTTCGCCTGACCTACCCAGCTCAGCTGAAATCCTCAGTGAGACTCAGGCCAAGGAGCCACCACCTCCAGAGATGTGTCCTTCCTACCAGACCCATAAGAGCCTCAGCAGCCCACGGAGAGGGCCAAGATAGCTATGATGCCTTGAGCCCCAGCCCAGAATCCTCCTCCCAAACTGAGCAAAACACTGGGAGGCTTGGATCAGGAAAGACACCCAGTTTCTTAGCAACTGGCAAGCACCTTCCTGTAAAGACAAAGGGCCATCACTCAGAATACTCTCCCCCACCCCAGCCATCACTCAGAATACTCTCCCCCACCCCCAGGTGTCTGGTCTGCCTTCCAGGGAACGCAGAGCCATCCATCCACCCCTAGGACCAGACCCCACTGGCTTAGCCAGTCTAATAGTTTTGATTCCAGAATACAGTTCCTCCTCTTGGTAAACTTTGCCTCTGCTCCCCAGTAACTGCTAAAAGACACATGAGATGCGTATGTACACACACACACACACACACACACACACACACACACACACATGCATGCCCTCGGCTTCTGAGGCCAGCAAAGAATCAGGAATAAAAAGAAATAGAAAAAGGCACAGCCGAATGTTCTCTTGTAAAATAAATAAAGCTGTTGATGGGCAGTTTATCTCTGCCATTCACTGCTCTTTTTGCCTAGGCAAGTCAGCCACCCTCTCTCGGCTTCAGTTTCTTCATAAATCAAGTACTCTTTCCCATAAGGTCCCCATCCACTCCCATATCACAATTCTGTACAGTTCTTTTGGAAAGCTGTAGAGAGAGCACAACGATGTAGAACAAGTGTTTTCAGGATTACGAATGAAAAGGAGCCAAGCGCAGTTATCAACAGAAGCTGGGAAATCCTAGTGGGGTGCTCTGGTTAAAGCTGAGTTTTCAGATGGAGGGAGCTGAAGACCCTGGGATCTCCCATAGGCAACAATTATTTCAGAATCAAGTCAGACAAAACTCAAGCAGAGAGACCCTCATATTCACTTCAGGGACACTGGGCAACACGTAGAATCACGAACTAGAACCCTGAGTCAGGAATAATGGGCTAAAAGGAAAGAGACGGAGTCTGTCAGAAAGGGATGCAGCGTCCCTGGGTTTGCACTTCCACATCCAGTCTCATGGTGAAAACAGGTAAGCATACTTCCTGTAGGGCCTGAATAGCAGCCTGAGACCCCACAAGCTCTCTATCTCCCAAGACCTCCTCCCAGCCACAGAAACAGAGACAGCTTCGTATGTGCATCCAAACCTGTGACTTAGAGGTGCCAAAGTCACACTGCCCCAAGCCCAATTTGTGTGATTGTGAAGCCTATCAGAGTTGAGTCTCAGAAGGGAGCAGCCGAAAGACAGGCTCACAAGAGAGGGGCACGTGCAGCTGAGAGGGCATGCTGGAGTCCATAGGGAAGGAAAGGAGATGGAAGAGAGGGTGGAGATCAAGGCACCTATGAGCACCAATAGCAGCTCATCCCTGGCTGGTACTACAAGCAGACTTACCTGAGCCACAGCTGCAATTTGTCGACTTGCCCTCAAGCCCTGATCCACACAAAAACATCTCCAGCAGCAGTCCTCAACCTTCCTAATGCTTCAACCCTTTAATACAGTTCCTCATGCTGTGGTGACCCCCCTCCCTAAACCATAAAATTATTTTCATGACTGTAATTTTGCTACTGTTATGAATCGTAACGTAAATATCTGATAAGAAGGATGGTGGATAGGAGGCCCTTGTGAAGCAACCCACAGATTGAGAACCATTGATCTACAATCTAAGCTTTGCCCACATGGACCCTGGCCACAGTTGTCAGGAACACCAAGCTTCTTACTAGCTATGCCCCTACCCATCCACACATAAAAAGGCATTCACATTCACACACACACACACACACACACACACACACACACACACACCTCCTGTATGCAACCTGCACACATGCATACTGTCAACACAGCATCCCACGCAAAATCACATGGTGCACGCAGCCGATAGACACTAAGGGGTATCAGCTCTGCCAACCTCTCTCTAGACATGCTAGACAAATTGTATTTGTGATTACCTTGCTGAACTTCAGCACACTCTCACTCACAGCCTGATCACACACCAACCTACCACTAAACGCGGAAAAACACCACTCTTGGTATGAGACGGAGGATCAGACTTGACCTAACCACAAATCTCACTTTGCAATCGCCTGCCACTGCAAGTGAAGCTTTGATGATACAGTGGAGGTTTCTTGTGTGTGATTGGGGAAGGAAGAAGGGAGGAGAGGTGCAAGCAGAAGGGAACCAGGCCTTCCCCTGAAGTTCATGAGGAAGGCTTCCAAACACATACCCGTCCTTCTAGCAGCCCCACAGCTGGCCCCTTGCCTGTGTAGTGCCCAGCCAGGGAAAGGAGAAGCCAAAATTGGCCAGACTGAGTTGCTAAATTGAACCTTGGCAGCGAAGGGGAAACGCGTCAGTTCCCTGGGGAAGTGGCCTAGCCCAGGGCGGCCACAGGCCCCTGGGCTTCTACTCTGATGGAACAAAAGTTGCTCAAATAGATCTGATGCTTTTTGTTTTTGAGCCTAAAATACCCTGTGGTGGCAGCCGGAAGTGTGACCACGGGAGGGAAGTAGGGTAATGGGGAAGAATTTGTTTGAGTTTCCATCATGACTACTTTTTCTTTCATTTGGGGTCTAGAAGAAGCTTCTCCACCTTTTCCCTCCCCCTGCACCCCCCAAAGTCCAACAGATCCCAAGATTTGGGGCTGGGGCACCCAAGGCCGCTAGCACCAGTGGTCTGCTGTCCTGTTATATTCCCCCAGCCACCACCCCTGCCTAAAAAGGACTTGAGCTATGAAAATGACCCTGCCACAACACTGTCAGAATTTTTTTCTTCTTAGGCCATCTGGTAGGAGAACAAGAAGCTAATCCAGAAGAGGGGTTGATTCCTGGGACAGGGACCAAGGGGTAATTGCTTTCACAGTCTGACTGTCTGTGTGTGTGTGTGTGTGTGTGTGTGTGTGTGTGTATGTGTATACACTTGAGCACATGTATGTATTTGTGTATGTGTGTGTGCGCATAGATAGACATGTGCTATGGTACAAGCATGGAGCCAGAGGACAACTTTCAGTGTCAGTTCACTTGGATCAAACTCATGTTGTTGGGTTTAGCAGCATCCCAGCTTGACGAGCCATCTCACTAGCCCCCAATGAGATTTAAACAAAAATCCCATTCATGTGGAATTTTCAGAGCATCTAGTGAGCCAGGACATAACTGGACTAAAACTCAGACCCACGTATGGAATTCAGCACTCTGATAAGCAAACCAGCAGACCAAGTCATATCTCCAAATGCCAGGGGTCGGAGAGTCGCTGCCAAGATAGGCCACACCGTTCTTCACCTCCTTCCTAATTTATTTTCCCGTACTCCTTACCACCAAAGCACCTACATCTGTTTACTCTCCCTGCCCACCCTGAAACCTCACGGGACCTTCATCTCCCCCACTGCAAAGACCTGAGCTACTTTCATCAATGCCTTTTGCCAGTGTGTCACCCCTGCAGTGGGGACACAATAACCTCCAGATGCTGGGGTAAGGAGGGAATGGTGGGACAAGAGTTCATTAAACAGTTCTATTCATTCCAACAAGGCAAAGGCCTACTAGACACCAGATGCTGGTACCAAGCAGATGGGGATCGTTGGGGGATGGGGACAGGTAGATTAAGGGTGCAATGGTAATCTACACAAAATCAGAAGCTACACTTCTCCCTTGTTGAAAAGGCACCTTTATCAAAGGGTTGTTGCACAAATGTGTGGGAGAGGAGTAAGAAAGAGGGTGGGCAAAGCATCTCTACAACATTCCCACCAAGAAGGATGCTGACTGAGGTGTAAAGCTGTGAAGTCCCACTGCCCTTTAGAGAGTGATATACAGAACCTGGCTCTATGCCCTGCTGGTGGAGTGGCCCCCAAGGAGGTGGGGAGGGGAACAGGCAGGAGGGGAGCAGATACCCGGGACACTACAGGACACCACGATTATAAACAGGACATGACAAGTCCCTGAGATCGCATAAAGCCTATGGGTCTTGCCCCTGGTACTTGAGACATTTGGGTTTGAACCGGAGAAATGAAATGGAGTTGGTGCTGGTGGCCCACAGCTGGGGACCTATGAACTCGGACTGCAGTTCAAAAGCAGCTCCGGGCCTCGGCGGTCCCTGGGTGAGATTTACCAGCTTTTAACAACAGCAGGATAATCACGCTAATGAAAAACTCCCTCCGGGCTTGGGGCAGCCAGACTGAGATGAAGAAACCGGGAGGCATTTCGGAGTCGCTGATGAGTCACTCTGAATGTGCTGGGAGTCCGCCTGCCTCTGGGCTCTAAGGACTTCTTCGTCCTCTCTCTCTCTCTCTGCACTCTACAGAGATAGCAGCACGCTGGGGGAAGGGGGGAGGGGGGAAGCGGGTGGAGGATGGGGTGGGGGCATGCAGCTGCAAATCCACCCCTAGAGCATCCTAGGCCCTGCTATAGAAAACTAGGCACAGTTTGAGCAGGATCTCCTGAGGTTGGGCCTCCAGCAAACCTAGTTACCCTGCTACCACCTGTGGCAAGGCCTTTATAGGTCTTCAGGTTCTCCCATCTTCCCTTGCTAGGCTGTCAGGTTTTAGATAGGGCAATGTTCTGATGTGTTCCCCAAAGATCCCAGCTGTACTTGGCTCCAATCCATTTCCCTAAAAACTTTCTGCCAGTGCCTCAGTTTCCCTGAGTAGCAGTAGTAGTTCAAGGTTCCCTACACTCCACCCTGCCCCCGGGTGGTGGGAGCATTAATTACAGTTTGTTCCTGGCTTTGAAGATGAAAATGCCAAGGATCATTACCTCCCAATTATCGGGGTTATTACCTCTTCAGATTGTGTTGGATGACTCCTACCGCACCCCTGCCCCCAACCTGGGATCATAAAGTGGTTCCCTGTTGTACTGTTTCTGGGTCCCCCATTCTCATACTCCTCCTTTCCTGGTTTCACACTGGTAATTAGCACCCTTCCTTCAAAATTAGAACCGGTAGAGTATTTAACATATTCCATCCTGAACAAGGATTTGTGGAGTCTCAGATGAGGTGGTTGGTGTGGGTAAAAGGATGGATGAAGCTACAGGCAGTTATGCATTCACACTTGTAGCCACAGTACTCAGTAGGCTAAGGCAGGAGGATTAAGAGTTCAAGCCCAACTTAGGCTACCCAGTGAGACCCTATCTCAAGCTCTCTACTCCCCCCAAATTTATTTCAGCCAGCCCTACAGAAGCAGGAAGCCCTTCATGAGCTGTTCACAGAGTAGAACACTAATGCCAAGAGTTCAGAACTCTGGAGTCATTAACAGCTTCCCTGAATCCAGTCTGACTAGATACTCACGGCAGGAAAAAAAAAATGCTGAAGGCATGCTTCTTGATCCTCTCTGGGGTGGATGTGACAAAGGAACTAACAGTTTGGGACTGAGACAAGGGTTCAAAGCCCGTGACCCTCTCTAAAAACCTAGAGTGTTTCTTATGAGGGTGAGGGAAAGGAATCAGCCTTGGGAATAAAGCCTGTTGCGCAAAAGCAGGTACACAGCAAACCACGGAGATTAGAACTTACCCATGGTCCCTCCCACTTTCTTTTCTAGCTCATTCTCCCCCCCCCCAACTGCCTTCTCCACGGCCCCTCCCCCCCACACTCACACCTTTCCTGCTTCATTTCTAATCATGAAGTTCCTCTTTCCAAAAAGCACCATCCCCTGAGAGTCCTCTCTGCAGACACCATCCCTCTTGAGAAGGGGTTACCCCACAGTGGGTCCCAGGGGAGGGAGTGGCAGGCCTTTAGAGCACATGACTCCATTTACCTTTTATGAGCCCCTGAGCAAAGACAGCAAAGTTCCCATTACAAGCCCTTATCCCCTGACCCACTCGCCCCAACACACACACACACACACACACACACACACACACACACACACACACATAACCCTTGCCAAGGAATTCAGCCCCTCCCTCTAGAACCTCTAACTGTTAAGTAGGAACTGCAACACATTCCTCCCAAACCTGCTTGTGATAGTTAAAAACCCGGAGAGCTGGGAAAGAGGCCTGGTTCATACATTCTCTCTCCCTCTCCCCTAACCAACCCCCATCCTTAGAAATTCAGAAATCCATGAGCTCACAAAACCTGGAGCTGAAATTAACAGAAAAGTGTAGATCAACTTTCTTGAAGCCCACAAATAAGACTAACCATAGCCAAAGTCATACATGGGTAGTTTTATCAAAGAAATCTGAACTCTTGATCTCCACGCCTTGGCTAGTGTTTGACATTTACCCAGAATGTACACTTTTCTCAATTCTGACTTTTACTATTTCCCTGCCCTCCTTGCCCCAGCTCAGTCCTGAATGCTCATCTTCTGGATTCCCCATGGCAATTCATTAGTTCTATGGACTCACTCAGGTCTTGGGAGAGCTCTGTAGGATCAACAACCTTGCGAATTTGGTGGCTACTCCCACGCTCCCAGCAAGTGGTACTTTGCAACAAAACGGTTTTCCCTTTGGTTATCAGCCACTCTGAAATTACCTAACGTGGGATCCCAAATATCTTATTTCTACATTGTTAGAATACGTTTATTTTGCCAGGCAGTGGTGGCACATGCCTTTAATCCCAGCACTTGGGAGGCAGAGACAGGCGGATTTCTGAGTTTGAGGCCAGCCTGGTCTACAGAGTGAATTCCAGGACAGCCAGGGCTACACAGAGAAACCCTGTCTCGAAAAACCAAAAAAAAGAAAAAGAAAAAAGAAAAAAAAAAGAAAAAGAATACATTTATTTTAATTTAGACCAATAGATTTTAGGAGAAAAGTGTGTCCAGCTGGAGAGATGGCTCAGTTGATAACATACTTGCCAAGCAAATAAGAGTATCTGAGCTCAGATCACTAGGACCTATGTAAAAAGCTGGGCACGTCTGAGTATGTACCAGTAACTCGAGACATAGAGAAACGGATGCAGACACAGAAAGACTATGGAGCTCACTGGCTGACCAGCCAGCCTTGCCAAGTCAATGAACTTCAGACAAACTGAGAGGACTGGAGAGATGGCTCAGCAGTGCTTGACACTCTAGCAGGAGACCAGGGTTTGTTTCCCAGTATCCATATGGCTTAGAATCGCCTGTAGCTCCCATTCCAGGGGACCTACACTCTCCTGATGGCCAAGGATACCTGCAGGTGCCAAACTCACACAAGTGCACACATGCACACATACACAGTGAGGGGGGGGGAGGGGGAGAGAGAGAGAGAGAGAGAGAGAGAGAGAGAGGGAGAGAGGGAGAGAGAGGGAGAGTTTTAAAAAGATAGGGAGCACCTGGGAACATTTCAAATCAACCCCCCTACACACACACACACACACACACACACACACACAATTTAAAAAATACATAAAAGTGACATGTGTGATCACCCTTGGAGAGGACCCCACAGCCATTGAAACAGCTTTAGAAAATAGGACTTGAGCTATAGTAACACAGTTAATCTTATGCCTACTAATAAATAGGTTCTGGCAGAACTCCTGAGAAGTGTAAGTGCTACACCCCTTTACTGGCCTCTGGGCTCTTTAACCTCCATGCTTGGTCCAAAGGATGCTGGGATACCACAGTCAAGCCTCCTTTCTATTCCTCATTACTTTCTCCCCAGGTTTTCAGACTCAGTGAGAGCTCTTTAGAAAATAAATACAGAGGAGCTGAAGAATACCTCAGTGGTTAAGAGTGTGTACTGCTCTTCCGCTGGACCCAGTTCTATTTCCAGCACCCATGTGGTGGCTCACAACTGCCTGTAGCTCCATCCTTCCTCCTACCCGCACCAGCCACCTTATTTCTTCCCTCTGTTCCAGTCACAAAAGGGACAACAGCTAGAGACAAGCAGCATTCTCTTTGGAGATGCAATGGGATGAGCTCAAACAGATCAACCACTTTGAGAGCAGTGAACCTCCAGGAAGGCCCCGAGACTTCCCGAGCTTGTGCGTCTCCTGCTAATAAGTAAGCAATGAGGAAGACAGTCCTAAAATCTTCTTCACTGGACAGTGAGAGAGTGGGGGTAGGGAGCGCTAGTGGATAAAAGCATTTATTATTCTGAGGATTCAGTCCCCCTACACCATCCACTTCCCCCAGCCCACCCCCAATCCCGCATGGTGGCTGACATCTTTAATTCTGATAGCAGCAGCCCAATCTTCTGGAGATATAGCATCTGCCATCAGCATGGGGGGCCTGTGAAGCCCACTGACCCTACCGGGGACCAAGACTTTCCTTCCTCAGACTTCCAGGAACCTTCTACCTAGACTCTCCTCTAAGCTGGCTGCCATTACCAAAGAATCAGCAGTGATTTCTAGGGATTTCACTGGGAAGCAGTAGGACTCCAGAGACCCTTCCGGGTGGCACTTCTGGGAAAACACCTGAAGACCCTCAAGATAACTGGCACTCAAGAACAATGCTGCCAGGGTGGGTCTTCTTGGTGTGGTTTGAACAACCCCATTCCTCATCCTTGGGCCTGATGTCCTACAGACTTCCATTCCAGCAGTATCAGTGAGTGCCTCCATGCCACAGGTGACAGCTGTGTTATTGGGCTTCATATATTCAGGATAGATTAGTAACCCTTGTTAAGTCAATTTTTTTTTCCCTCCAAATGCTGGGTAGTGAAGCCACACATGGATAATCCCAGCACTTGGGAGATAAGAGGCAAGCGTGGAAGGCTATTCTCAGCTAAATTTTAAAGGCTCATTTAAAAAAAAAAAAAAGAATAGAGAGGTGACTTAGAACACTGTGTACTGCCATGAAGACCTGACTTCTGAGTTCAGACCTTCCAGCACGTGTGTAAAAGAGGGGCATGTTGGCACGCAGCTGAAATGCTAGTACTGAGAAACAGGAGGATTTCTGGGGCTCACTCTCCAGCTAGTTTTGCTCAATCAGTGAAATCCAGGTTTAATAAGACCTTAATCTCAAAAATAATGTGGAGAGCAATTGAGACACACACACACACACACACACACACACACACAGAGAGAGAGAGAGAGAGAGAGAGAGAGAGAGAGATTGTGCACATGAACCCAGACACGTACAAATAACAAATACACCAAAACAAACAAACAAAAAAACACAGGCCTTGATCAGGCTACACAATACACAAGTACTCTCACCGCTGAGCTATGTCCCAGATCCTAAACATTTTCACTTAAAAATGCAAATTTCTTTGTGCCTGGAAGGATGAATGGCTCAGCAGTTCAGAGAACTAGCTGCCCTTACAGAGGACAGGATTCCCAGCCCCCATAGGGAGGCTCTCGACTGTCTGTAACTCCCTAGGGTTACTCCTGATGGCTACTTAAGGCATCTGCACCCAGAAGGACTTACGAGACACCCATACACAAAAAAACAAAAGCAAACACAAATGTCCTCTAAGATCTGTAAAGCATTAAATGGCTAAGATCCTAGGTTGAGATAATTTTAATGAGGGAAATAAAGAACTCCTGGAAAACAGAAGACCAGTTAATAAAAAGGAAAACCGAAGTCCACAGACCCCTGGAACAGAAGTCCAGGACAGAATTGTGCCTGTTACTGCAGTGGATTCCCAGGACTACATATTCTTCATCCTCATCAAAACAGAATATACCCATTCCCCCTCTGTGGGAGAGAGCAGCCTTGGCTCTTTTACACAGGAATGGCCTGCTTACCTTTCACCAGCTCTAGGGGAGGACTCCCTGAACCTGCGCCTACTAGCTCCCCACAACTTCAGGGCTTAGGGTTCAGGTAGTTAGGTTCTTGGGAATCTCTCTGGAGCCCACCAATAAACCTGAAACAAATACCCTTAGCTCCTCTCCAGGAGGATAAAAAGAAAACACTCAGGGAAGGGGAACAGGGAAGGAAAAAAAAATTTCTACACTGAATTTCTCAGGGAACTGTAGAAATCTGCAAACCCGCCACTGTAAACACCCCTTGCTGCTGCAAATTCCTGGTTGTGTCTACTGTCACAGAGCCATAACTTCCACCTGCGGTCATCATCCAGGGTGACAAGAGGGCATCTGCTGGCACTACAACCTAAAGAGAAAGTAGTCATTAAGGGCCTAGGCTTGTAGGCTCCTTTCACAGAAAAAAAAAAAAAAAAA